>NC_057719.1:64235217-64328249 GCF_004010195.1 Chiloscyllium plagiosum
GGGGGGGGGGGGCTGGGGGGGGGGGCGGGGTGGGGTCGGGGGGGGGGGACGGGGATCATCGTGGGCCGGGGTTGGGTGTCGTGATGGCGATAGGCGAAGGGGCGGGGTTAGACGTGGTAACGGAAATAGGGGTGGGGCGGGGTTAGGCATGCAGTCGGAGATCGGCGAAGGGGCGGGGTTAGGCGTGGTGACGGAACTCGCCGGGGGGGCGGGGTTAGGCGTGGAGATCGGCGTGGGGGCGGAGACACATGCGGCGTTGTGGGCGTGTAGGTTAGTGACGTCACTGGGGGCGGAAGTGGCTGCGGCGACCACAGAGACAGAGTTATTCCACATAGCCGTGGAGGTCGCGAATCTGCCGGCGATTGTCCATGGCGATCGCGGAGGCTGCGAGGTCGGTGGGGGCGGAAGTGACGTCATCGATGTAGCGGCCGCGTGTGTAATGGCGCCTGTCTGATTTTGGAGGCCGATGGAAGATTCTGGAACAGTTGAGGAATCCGGAGTGTGGGGGTAAGTACATGAAAGTTTTTGGTACTTACTGTCTTCCTCTAATGGAGGGGTCAGTGTGGACTTGTTGAACCGAATGGCCTGTTTTCATGCAGTGAGGATTCCACAGTTGCCGTGGAGACGCGACCGGAAGTGGTGACCTGTGACCCGGAGGGTGTGTGTGTGTGTGTGGAGGCGCGGGTCAGCTGACCGGCCCAGGCTCGGCTGAAGCTGAAGGAAGTGCAGAGTTTGGCCATTACTTCTGCCCGGTTTAAAGCAGCCGTCCTCAGATAGTCGGCGGAATATCAGTGTCCTGGGAGCGATATATAAAGTAAGGCTTTTCGGAGAGCCGTGGTTTGAGTGGAACGGAGCTTCTCGAAAGGGGCGCTGGGTGGTGGGGTGAAGGGAAATGGGGGACTGTGTCAGTGCAAAATGGAGCTTCCTACCAGTTCCTGCTGCCCTGGACCCACTCCCCCTTCTATCTGGAAACACAACCTTCCCCCGACTTCTGAACAAAACAACAGAAAAGTGAACAGCATGCGGCATATATCACTGCTCAGTCACAGAAGTGAGTTGTTGCAAAATAAAGATGTATGTAACTACTGGTTCACCTTTCATGCCTCACCCTATGCTAGAAATTGTTCCCCAATAAAGCTAAATCTTTGCAGCAAATCTGATCCTGTTGTCACTGTTACACTTAGGGGTATGAGGGGGAGCTCACAAGAATGTTCGTACTCTGCATATTGGCTGTTGGCTTCGCTGTGTAGGGACAACTGATTGCATTCTCCTCTTTATTCATCACCAATGCATTTTTTTTACACGAATAACTGTAGAGTGATCCCCGTCTCCTCCACATCTAGATAGCCAAGAGGCCAATTGTAATGAAATGGTATCCCAGTTGAAATTAGACATCTCACTTTTTTTAAGCAAAACTATGTTCTTTGTTAGCTATCTGATTTAAAATCTTGTGCTGACAGCTAAATAAAGAATCTGTAGTTTTGTGTTGAGATTTCACACTGCATACAGTGCACAGGTGTTATGTGGACAGATCACTGCAGTGACTTTGGTGGCTGTGTCAAATTTAAGTTGATCATTCTGCAAAAATTTCTTTACATGGTCCTATTGTTCAAGAAACAATTCTCAGAAATTATTGAGAGTATTTTCTGGGTGTTTGGCTTATCTGAAGAGGGTGGGAGATTCTGCTTTCAGTCATACAATGAGTTTGTGTTAACATTGTGGAAATTGACTGCAGTACTTGCTTTGATTTTTTAATCTGTTAAAATTAAATCTGTAGCCTGATATTTTCTGTTGTGATTGAGGCCATTCTTAATGTATATGATGTGATACTGTAGAGTGTTTGATTTTAATACTTTACTGTTAGGGTATGAAATTGTAGAACTAGGTTTAAACAGATGATGTGTGCAAAATTGAGAGAAATGAGCAACACATGGAGTGGCAAAGGCCTGAAATTTTGTTCGATCAATTCAACACAGGACAATCTGTCCTAACATTTGCTTTCCTAATAGTTTGCTTGGAAATAAAGAAATGTTTTTGATCTATGGTACATTTTTGTATTTTTAGTATATCATTGTACAGCTGTGAATTGTTATTAAGTGATTCTGAAATGCAATGACAAAAGCAGCTTAATAATGTGATTCTCATCTATGGTAAACGAAGAACTGTAATATATTTGAGCCTTTGACTTGGACCAACTAGGTTAAATATTAGTTGTAATATGTCTCGAGTTTGATGCAAAGTCTTGAACTTCCAGCCAAATTTTCAATGTTTTTAATCAGAAAAATCCTTAAATAAGCAAAGTTTGTACTTAAATTCTGATTGAAGAGAGTGCAACTTGCATATTACTGATCTGTCTGCAAGCCATGCATCATAGAATCAGTATGAAATCAAGACCTGATACATAGAAATGATTTAATTGCTTTGCCAGAAAATTATTTATTTCCTGTTTTAGTTCAGTGCAAACATAAGCGATTCAATATGAGGATATATATTGATGATGCCAACAGTACAGAACGTTGATATTCTTTTCTGCAATGACAAGTTAGGCAAATTGAGTTTGCAAAAGTGCTGAATCGCCACCTCCTGTCTGTTAAATTCTGAGCCTGTTAGTAGTAAATCCAAGTGCAATTCTGAAACTCTGGTACATCTTTCTTCGGTTGTCAGATTTTGAGTTTGTTTATCAACAACAGCAATGACTTGCACTAACATTGCATTCACCTTCAACATAATTCGGAGATGCCGGTGTTGGACTGAGGTGTACAAAGTTAAAAATCACACAACACCAGGTTATAGGTTATAGTCCAACAGGTTTAATTGGAAGCACACTAGCTTTCGGAGCGACGCTCTTTCGTCAGGTGACTGTGGAGGGCTCGATCGTAACACAGAATTTATAGCAAAGATTTGCAGTGTGATGTAACTGAAATTATACATTGAAGAATTGATTGTTAAGCCTTTCATCTGTTAGAATACAGTGATAGTTTCACTTTCAGTTTCACAGTGAACTGAAAGAGTTAGATTTTAAGGCAGAGGATTTTAAAGGAGAGAGAGGAGGTACAGTAGCTCAGTGGTTAGCACTGCTGCCTCACAGCGCCAGGGAGCCGGGTTCAATTTCACCCATGGGCAACTGTGGAGTTTACACATTTTCCCTGTTTCTGCATGGATTTCCTCCTACAACCCAATGATGAACAGGCTTGGTGGATTGGCTCATGACAAATTGCACATAGTCTCCAGGGATGTGTGGATTAGCCAAGAAAAAAGCAGGGTGCAGGGATAGTGTGGAATATTCTTCAGAGGGTTTGTGTTATTAAAGAGTTAATTTGCTCTGCTGACCTGCAAGAAATTGAATGCTCCAGGGGTAGGGTGGTGTGCCTTTATCTTATAGGTGGAATGTGGGAGATTTACATTCCCATCCCTTACCATTCAGGGATGATTTACTTTTTCATCCACTATTCAGAAATCAATAAGAATATTACAGTTGGAATTTGACTATTCCCCTTATAGTTATATAAAAAAATACAATTCACACCAGACCTGGCCATGTTCTTTGAAATTAGAATCCTGCAGCATGGAAACGTACCCTTCGGCCCAAAAAAGTCCACACTGACCCTCCGAAGAGTACTCCATCCAGACCCAATCCCCTACCCTATTATCCTATATTTAATGCAGCAAACCTACACATCCCCGAACACTGGGCAATTTAGCACAGCCAATTCACCTAACCTGCACATCTTTGGACTGTGGGAAGAAACCAATGCAGACACAGGGAAATGTTCAAACTCCACACAGACAGTCGCCTGAGGCTGGAATCAAACCCAGGTCCCTGGCGCTGTGAGGCAGCAATGCTAACCACTGAGCCACCTAACTGCCCCATTAAGGGATGATTTGTATTACATTGTTTTTGAAGGTGAGTTGGTCACTGTTTTGTGTCTTGAGTAGCATGTGACTGTGAGGGGGATGGCTGGGAGTTGTCTTGTGGGCATTACTAACTGATGTAAAGATTTTATATAAAGGAAGGGCTGTTTCCTTTGTTCAGGGAGAGCTTTTGCTGGAACCCTGTAAGCCCTGCGAGGTGAGTTAAAGGTTTCTCCAAAAGCTTGTACTGTACAGTGCTTAATAAATTTAGTTGCTTGTTCACAGAAAGTGGTGTGTTGCAGTTGCATCAAGTGTGTGAGAACCTCGGGAAAAAGAACTTAACAGGTTAGTATGGACTTGATGGGTCAAATGATCGACTTCCACACTATAGGGGTTCTAAAAAAAAGAGAGAGCCGAGAGGTGGAGAGCTTTAAGGCGATAACTCTACAACTTAGATTCTAGACAGCAGGTAATATGATTGCCAGTGGTGGAGAAGTTTAAAGGAAGGATACACAAGAGGTCAGAATTCGAGGAGTGTAGATGCCAGTGAGACCTGTAGGGCAAGTGGAGGCGAATGAGATAGAAAGCAGAGAGTCTATGAAGGGATTTGAAAGCAAGGGCAAGAACTTTAAAATTGAAGTGTCACTGATTAGAATGGAGAGGTGATGGGTGAATATAACTTGGTATGGAGATTGGGACTTGGGATATTTGCTGTGGAATTTTCATCCACTTCAGTTTACAGATGATGGAGTGTAGTACGAGAGTACAAAATAGTCAACTTGGGAGGTATACTAAAACCATAAATGAGAACTTAAGAGCTTATAGTGGAAATAATATTACAATGATGGAAGTAGGAAGCCCTTCCTTTATATAAAATCTTTTAAAAATGTATTTTGATTTCAATTCCATTTTCATAAAGCCATTTGGGATACACATGGTTTATAAGTGCATGGAAAGGTGAATTGTTCCTGTAGCTTGAGCTTAACTTATTGCTAAGTGTTGTGTTTGCGGTGAATGATGCTGGTAGAATACTGAAACGTAGAATGCACAGGATAGTCATTTTTTTCAGCCTGACAATAATGCAAAATAATACATTTCTGGTCCAAATTAGTGTTGGTCATTGCTAGGACAGTTGAAAATTCAAACAATGGGTGGTTGAAATGACTGCAAATGCAAATTTTAATTAATGCTAATGCAATTACATTAAAAATCAGATCTCAAAGCTGTACTTTCTCCTAATTCCATTAATGATGATCAATTTTGGACAAAATAGCTATTTCCCTATTTCAGATTTTGGAAATTTGAGTCCAAAGTTTTCTGGTGAGCACTTGCTACTGCATGCATTTTAACATCAATGACCATTGAGCTTATGATTTATCTACCCTTTCAGGCGGTGGATAGACTATTATGTGGATTAAAATGTGAACATTTTGGCAATAGCTATTTAAACAATAACTTATTACTTTAATATTTCACACTAATGCAAGTGTAACTAAATTTTTAATGGTTTAAAATAATTTCCTTCTTTGCAGGCAATGCATATAAAGTGGTTTATTGGCCTATAATGTAAAATATCTTCACCATGGAAGAATCTTCATCTGGGATGAACACTGCAAATATCCATCCATTTGGGAAGGAGGAAGATGACTCGTTAGAAAGACTGTTTGTATTCTTTTGTGATCAGTTGCGGCAGGGCAACTGGGCCTTGGCACAAGCGTGTATGCCCCAATTAAGGCAATGGCAAGCTGGTGCAGAACAAGTGAAGGAAATCCTTCAGGCAATTGTTGTCTGTCCATATAAGCTAAGGTGAGTACCCTGGAGAAACTTGGAGTTTGCAGCACAGATATAGTTAATTTGGAAAAAGAAGTATCTATGGATAATTGAACCTAAAATTGTTTTGTTAATCATATTTGTTTCTCAATTTTAATGCTATTAATTAACATTCCGAGGTAATGAATTCAGGTAATTACTTTCACATTATAGCATTTGTCTTTGCTCTTGATTTTTATGTTTTGTAGATACTTTCAGGTAATGTTTGAACTTTTTATGCATTAAGCTTAGAGTGGAAAATTGAAAAGGAATTATTTTCAGATTTTCAATTAATAACATATGAGAGCAGGGTCCTGCCACTATTACATTTGCTGTTTGAAAGACACTGGTGAATAGTGTTTGTGTGACAAGTTTGAAAGTAAAGTGCAGGTATTTGTGGTAGCATTTATTATTTATACATCTGATCCATTTTAAAAAGGAATGTTGTTGTTCACAAACAGAACATTTAGTGGACAGCATGTCCCAAAATTCAAATGGAGTTCATTAAAACTGTTTTAAAGCTATTGGTTCCCTTGGCAAAGTGCATTGTTATTTTATTTAAATAATTGTACTTTTAATATCAGTAATAAATGCCAATATATTAGCAAGTTCTGAAGGCATTCACCCGTTGTTTCTGGATTTCCACAATAACTTTGAAAAATGTTTGCAAATATTGTTATATCTTACTGTATTGCTAAAATATACATTGACTGAACAAACATGTGTTGAGGAGAGAAATCCCTTTTTTGTGAGGGATCTTGCTGTGTGTATTCATAGATCCTTGAAAGTAGAGTCGCAGGTAGATAGGATAGTGAAGAAGATTTCGGCATGCTTTCCTTTATTGGTCAGAGCATTGAGTATAGGAGTTGGAGGTCATGTTGTGGCTGTACGGGACATTGGTTAGGCCACTTTTGGGATATTGCGTGCAGTTCTGGTCTCCTTCCTGTTGTAAAACTTGAAAGGGTTCAGAAAAGATTTACAAGGATGTTACCAGGATTGGAGGATTTGAGCCATAGGGAGAGATTGAATATGCTGGGGCTGTTTTCCCTGGAGCGTCGGAGGCTGAGGGGTGGCCTGAGAGAGGCTTATAAAATCATGAGGTGCATAGATAGGATAAGTAGACAAGGTCTTTTCCCTGTGGTGGGGGAGTCCAGAATTAGAGGGCATAGATTTAGGATGAGAGGGGAAAGATATAAAAGGGATCTAAGGGACAACGTTTTTGCACAGAAGGTGGTGCTTGTATGGAATGAGCTGCCAGAGGAAGTGTTGGAAGCTGGTACAAATACAGCATTTAAAAGGCATTTGAATTGGTATATAAATAGGAAAGGTTTGGGGGAATATGAACCAAGTACTGGAAAACGGTACTAGATTGGGTTGGGATATCTGGTCGGCACGGACGAGTTGGACTGAAGGGTCTGTTTCTGTGCTGTGCATCTCTATGACTCCATGACTCAATAAGGCTGTCGAGCTCTTTATACCTGGGCTGTCTGATAGTTAGAACAATCCAAAATGGATCCCATTGTCTGATCATTTCTCATAGGCTAAAATTTCTCTCTGTTCTAAATCTTTTTGAAGCAGATTTTGGTATACTGATAACATCTGTGGACTAGTAATTTCGAACACTTGGCTAATGTTCTGAGGACAGGGGTTCGAATCCTACCACGGCATGTGTGAGGTTTGAATTCAGTACAAAAATGTAGAATATAAAGCTAGCATAAACATGACTGTTTAGCTGCTGTTGATTGTTATAAAAACCCAACTTGTTCACTATTGCCCTTTAGGGAAAGAAATCTGCCATCCATGGCTGACATGTGACTCCAGATTCAGCCATTGTAAGTCTGGGTAATTAGAGATGGGTAGAAAAGTCTGCCACAGCTAGTGACACACATGCCACGTGCCGAGAAAGAAAATAAACCTTTTTACCTTCCAGTACGGGTTGTTTGTCTATGCTGGTCTTTGTGCTCTGCTTGATCCTTCCCTCACCTGATTTCATCTCAAAGTATCAATATATTTTCTGTTCCTTCTTCCTCATCAGTTTATCTTATTTCCACTTAAGTCTAAATCTTTTATTTAGTGCAACCATTTGCAAGTTCTACGTTTTCATTACTCATTCAATAGAAGTAAAGGTATTTGCCTCAACTGTGAAAATACAGTCTAAGTTTTAACACTTGTTTTGTGCAAGTAAATTTCAAGCTTTCTCCTCACTGTTGGATGTAATCTTAAATTGATAATGCTGATCATTGACTCTCCAAGCAGAATTTTAAACCCCTTTATTTATAGACTACTTGCCCAATAGTAAAGTATCCCAAGCATCCCTTCATGAAATTTAGTTTCCCATTTGGTATAATTCTGGGCATGCACGTTGTATATTTTCTACGTCCTTTGGGTTGCTCAAAATTGTACATGATCCTAATCTTAATTAATTGTTTTGCTTTTGTATTTTCTGGCCTTTTAAAATGTAGTCAGAAGTCTCACGACATCAAGTTATAGTCCACCAGGTTTATTTGAAGTCACAAGCTTTCGGAGTTTGTGATTTCAAATAAACCTGTTGGGCTATAACCTGGTGTCATGTGACTTCGGACTATATCCATCCTAGTCTAACACTAGCACCTCAACATTATGACTACAATCGACACCTTTAAAATATAGATTTTTGCTCTCCTTTATTTCCCAGCTTTGTGCACTTGAAGTATCAGTTTCAAAAACTTGATTTTTGAATCCTTATGGTCTCTGTTCATCCACATCCAATGTCTTTCCATTAGGTGTATGTATCCGTCGCTTGAATGAAAGCGGCAGATGCAAGAAATATAAAACTGAAACAAACCACTGGAAGAACTCAGCATTGACAGAAAAAAAATCGGTAAATTAAAGATTTGGGTATGTGCCTAAATCCAAAATATCAACGACCATTTCTTATTTTGTGTTTCTCCTAAAATCTATCACCTCACAGCTTCTAAGTTACATGTCAGCTGTCTACCCATTTCTATTGCCTCTCAGTCATTTTTCGAAATCTTTTACAGCGCTTCATGAATGAACTCTATTACTTTCATAGCCATCACATCTAAAACTTTTTTTGTGTTATTCCAATTAACAACTTCCTTTGCAGTCGCACCAAGAACTAAAGTCTGTGCTTTCACTTCCTTCTGACATTGTGGCTTTGGATTCACTGAATTGGCATCATTTGCCCGTTGGTGTTCCATAGTTGTATTTTGCTTTGTTAGATTGTTGAGAAAGAGCAAACCACATATCTTAAGGCACATGATCGCAATTCATTATGACCTAAACCATCAATCCAAAAAGAACTGAAAGTATGATTAGCAGATGCAGACCTTCCTTCAAGTCATAATGCTTAAACAGCTTTTTGATTACAGATTAGTACGTTGGTATCAAGAATTTGGAATTTGGGCTTCTGTCCTGAAGCTTCTGTGTATTCATCTATATGTTTTGTTCTTTCAATGATTTACTTTCTACTTTCCCAAAAATTATTGGTTTCTTGCTCTTGTACATAAATGCTGATCAATCTTAGTACTTTCCTCAGGGTGCACATTTGATAGTAGATCTTGATAGACTTTTGGCTGCAAAGGTCAACATCATAAAGGGGTAGCCAGGGCACCCACATGGGCCCCAGCTATGCCTGTCTCTTTGTCGGAAACGTGGAACAGATCATCTTCCACAGCTACACCGGTACCAATACCCACCTTTTCCTCCACTACATCGATGACTGTTTCGGCACCACCTCGTGCTCCCACGAGGAGGTTGAACAGTTCATCAACTTCACTAACAGGTTCCACCCCGACCTTAAGTTCACCTGGACCATCTTGGACACCTCCCTCCCCTTCCTGGTCCTCTCCACCTCCATTAACAGTGATCGACTCACCACAGACATGTACTACACCGACTCCCACAGCTACCTGGACTACACTACCTCCCACCATGCCTCCTGTAAAAATGCTATCCCTTATTCCCAGTTCCTCTGCCTCTGCCGCATCTGCTCCAAGGAGGACCAATTCCACCACTGAACATACCAGATGGCCTACTCCTTCAAAGCATGCAATTACTCCCCCACCCCCCAACCCCAACATGGTTGAAGATGTCCTCCACGCATCTCATGCAGTTTCCGCCCTTGAGCCCCCCCCTCCAACCGCAAAATGGATAGAACCCCCCTGGTCTTTACCTTCCACCCCATCAACCTCGGGATACGTTGCATTATCCTCCACCATTTCTGCCACCTACAAATAAACTCCACCACCAGGGATATATTTCCCTCCCCACCCCTATCTGTTTTCCATAAATACCACTCCCTTGTTAGGTCCATGCCCTCCTCTCCCCTCCCAGCACCTTCCCCCGCCACCGCAAGAATTGCAAAACCTGCGACCACAGCTCACCCCTTACCTCTGTCCAAGGCCCTAAAGGAGCCTTCAACATTTGTCAGAGATTTACCTGCACTTCCACACACATCATCTACTGTATCCATTGCTCCCAATGTGGCCCCCTCTGCACTGGGGGGACAGGACCCCTATTTGTGGATCGTTTCAGAAGACATCTCTGGGGAACACACAAAATAAGCCCACTGCCCTGTTGCCGAACACTTTAAATCCTCTTCCCACTCCGCGAAGGTCCTGGGCTTCCTCTACCGTCAAACCCTTACCACCCGACGCCTGGAGGAAGAACGCCTCATTTTCCACCTTGGGACCCTCCAGCCACATGGGATCAATGTGGATTTCACCAGTTTCCTCATTTCCCCTCTCCCCCCCCCCCCACCTTATTCCAGATCCAATCTTCCAATTTGGCACCACTCTTTTGACCTGTCCTACCTGTCCATCTTCCTTTCCATCTATCCGCTCCACCCTCCTCTCCAACCTATCACCTTCACCCCCAACTTCATCCACCTATCATATTCCCATCTACCTTCACCCCCAACCTCAGCCCCCTCTTCTTTATCTCTCAGCCCTCTTGGGTCAGCCCCTCATTCCTGATGAAGGGCTTATGCTCAAAACGTTGATTCTCCTGCTCCTCAGATGCTGCCTGACTGAGTGTGCTTTTCCAGCACCACACTTTTCGACCCATAATCCTGTCCTTGGCAAACGTTTATTAATGCACACTTCCAGTGGGAGGGAATGTCACTTACCAACTATCAGAATTCTGATTAATGTTTTCTTCCCTAAGCTGGAAGTTCAGAGGCCAATATGATTAGCTAATTTAGCGCAACCTTAGGTTTTCTGTGATCCATTTAGCTTAACTATCCATTGACTAAACTTCCAAAAGAGGAGCCAAAATATATTTTTAATAAGATGTGCAATTTTTTTTGCTTTTGCATTCTGCACGATGCTAAAATCACTCTAATCTCACTAGTATGAAATGGTTAGGACCTGAATCCTTTTTGTATTTTGAAGTTCTCTGGTTTGTTGTATGATGCTAGAATGCCCAATGGAAAGTAAAAATAAAGGCTCCCGAAAGTTCACCTTCAAATCCTATCTACCTTTGACATGGTTATAATGCACCTGAACAGGTCGGTTAAAATATTTACAGACCGGAAAACCCTGTAGAAACAAATATTTACTTGTAGCATAAAACAGGTGCAAAATGTTGTAATATGGGAACAGAAAGTGTTTTTTTCATCCCAATACTGTATCTTCCATGTTACTGCTCATTGACAGAGCTTCTTGGGTCTACTCAAGATATTCCTGAATAGTAGATTTCTGAACTGGTGTATTGAAGAACTGATCCAGGAAAAAACAAACAGCTTTCATTGACCATTGACTTTTTAAAGTTTTCATCTCTGACTAGTTATTTGTGTGCAGGTGGGAGACGCTATCTAGCCCTCATCGACTTGCCTGGCTGTGGCTACTGGAGCTAGAACGTTGGTGGTCACATGATCAGGTAAATGAGCATAGCACAATCTCATTCTGTAGGTAATGTCATTATATTTTCTGTTCATTTCCTCCCATCTGATTCTTTAAATCTAAAATAGCCATTATTTTTTGCACCAGATATCGCTTCCGTCAAATGTCAGAAGAGAGATTGAATTCTTTTTGCTTCTGGAACAGCTACAGCCACAGATCTCACAAGATGTCCTAAAGGTAATGTCTTTATATTTTTATGGCATTATGTTTTTTTTAAGTTGAGCTCTTAATTGAGACAGCTATCAACTATTATGGAATGTGTAATAAATTTAATTCTATATGATGTTGTGCAATTTTAAAAATTGAGGCAGTGTTTGATGCATTGCTATGTTTTATAGTACTTTTCAGTTTATGGATGGTTTGATTAATAATGGCAGAACTGCTTATTCTGTGATACTAATTAATTTCGTTCTGTGTGCAGGAACTAAACAGTATATTTTTTAAATGTCATAATCCTGGTATGGTGATTGAGAAACAAGAGGACTTCAGCACCTATACACTAAGTCCTGAGGCATTTTCTTCTTTGTGGAAACTTTTATCCAGTAACCCTCAACTTGTGAAGGCCTTGGTTTCTTATTTGATGGTTGAAAGCACTGAAAGTTCTGCTGTGGAACACAACCATAGGCTACAGAAACTATTCATTGACTTTCTGCAGAATGCTCTATGTATACTAAAGGAAGCACGCAAGGGAAATGCCAAAAATGAATCTGTCATGGATGTGTACGAGTCAACAAAAAAACAAATCTATTCTGTTGTTTCTGTGCTTATATTTGATGCGGAAAGGGAGGCCTATGAAATCCAACAGTTATGTGAGGAGCTATATGATGCTTGCTGTGCCACAGAATATGGACTGAGTGAGGAGCAATTACTTGGTTTCATGCTTAGAAAATCAAACCAAACTCTGATCAATTTGTACAGTACTATATCCATCAAGAAGAGTAAAGAGAAGCTGATAGCACAAATCTCATCTGACAGAGGTAATCAGTAATTTCCTTTTCTGGTTCCCACTCCCATTCTTGCAGTAGAAAAAGCTGCAGTGTTGGTTCTGCTATAACATGGTAGTTCAGTTCATGTGCAATCCCATGTCATAAGAAAATCGTGTAATAGCAGCACCATTAAAACTAATAGAAACAATAACCCCAATTCGTCAATCATGTTACAGCGAATTCTCATTAATGAAACAACGTGTTAGAGTAAAACGACCTGTATGTGATTTCCTTTTCGATTTTCTTCTCAAGCTAATAATTTACAAATGCTTATTTTCTAGTTATTCCACACTGTACTCTCACCTTAGCTCATTTTGTATTTCTTTCCTGAATTGAGAAACATGCACAGGAATGCACCTTCTACTGTAACTTGTACAGGTCACTTTTCTTTGTGATTGAACTGTTAGGTGATTGAAATACGATGAACAAGCCCAATGCTGGCGTTAAACCATATCTACATGCACACTTTTCTGATAGCAGATATTTATTATTAACAGCTACTTCAAATATTGCTCCCTGTTATTACCATTATTAACCAGCCCACAGTGTATTTCCATCATTCATTTGTTCAGTTGCGTGACCCAAACTTGGCGACCTAAGTCAAAGTCACATATAACCTCAATTTCCCTGTTTTGCTTGTGCTGTATTTCTAACAATGGCTCCAGTAGGTTTAAAACTAAAATGACAATTTGCAGTAGTAATATGGACTATCTTTGAGACAATGAGAACCTCCACACAGTGAGGAAAAATAGATGCTTTTGACACTTGGATTAAAGCTTTAGTTACCAGGATCCTGTTTATTATGGCCTTGAACTATCTGATAATCAGGGATTTTGACCCACTCCATCCATGTACTTCATCGTATATAGGGCTGTAGAATATTAACATCTAATGAGTAGCATTATGTAAAATATAGTTTGATTCCAGGAACCATTCCAAGGTATTTGAAGAATTGGTTATCCAGGATCACTATTTGAAAAAAATTTGTTGAAACATTCTCCCTGCCAGACATATTCTTACTGGGAAAGAGGCTTGTCTGAGGTTGTTGATCATCTATACCATACCTCATCATTTCTGACACTTTAGATGCCGATGTCAAGGTTATTACCAATATGTAGGTCAAAGCAGCAGTGAGAGAGAGTTGAACTGCATTATTTGACCTTTAAAGTTTGTTTTCATTTTCTTTTTTTTTCAGTTTCTCTTGGATTATCAGAGGCTGAAAAAGTTATGTTAGCATCATTTGCAGATGCTGAGGAACCTCCTTCTTGGAAGGCAGCCTACTTCTACAGCATGAGCACCAATAAGCACTTTGTGGAACAGGTTCTGGTATGTATTGGGACCAAGGGAACAGGATATGTTGGTTTTGATTTTTGAATCAAATATTCAATAATAAATCTAGAATCATGTTCAGAGAAATGTCACTATGCACCCTATTGTTGCATGTTTCATGAAGGAGCCTTCTTAAACTCTGCAATCTACAATGTTGTATGTTTGGAACAAGTCCAGAACCCTGATCTTGATGCTGAATTAACAAGCTTAATCAGATGACCACAAGCAATGTAGTAAAGGCAGTGAGCTTGGGAAGGAAATGGTGACTTTAGTTTGATGATTCACAGAATTGTTACGGTACAGAAGGAGGCCCATCATGTCTGCTCAAACTGACTTCCAAGATGTCCACCATTTTTCCACTTAGCATTTCAGTCTTCTATTACCTGTCTCAGATGTTGGTATCCTTGTTTTTCATTTTATGTGCTTAGGTCATGAAAGTATCTCATCATATGCAAAATGTAAAACAACTACTTGGTGTGGTTGGGTGATATAGACAGGCTATGGCCAGAGTGGTGGTGTTCTCTGACACTACAGTAAATTGTGTAGAAAGCTGCATTTTTGCAGATCAACATTTATCTATAAAATTTCAGTAATATCAGAAGGAATCCTGTAACTTTCTATTCTGAACCACGTATCTTCATTATTAATGATGCATGTACTTTACTTCAAAAACCATAAAAACTTGTTTTTAATCCATGAGCAAAGTCTGAAGCTAGCTGATTTTTTTAACTCTTTGACTCAAACCTTAAATCTATTTTGTCATTTATTAAACTGTAAGCTCCGATAGCAATCCTCTGTTATATTTTCAGATTGTATCATTTCCTTGCTTTACAATGCAGGTGCTTCCTCAGATTCATGTCAGTGTAGTTACTGTAATATTGAATCATTTATAGCATTTTTATTATATATTTTTAATCGGTCTGTTCAGATGTTTAAGACACATCTCTGACACAGGTGGGCCTTGATCCCAGGCATCCTGACTCCAAGGTCTCTTGACACCACCATGTAACTTAAATTGCCTGATGATGTTTTAGTAAGTTAACGCCAAAAATGCCCTGATTATATGATATAGTCACCATTGGCTTTTCTGAGTAAAAGTTTATCCAGAGTGTATCCATCATTGAACTTGCATGTAAAATAAGAAAATAACTTGATTAAATCAAGGTGCTTTTTGCCTATTTATTTATTTACAAATACTTTAATTTTCACGCTGTTGTTGTTGACCTGATACATTTGTGGTAAGTGCATGAAGTGAATATTTTTTCACTTACTCCCTTGAACGGTACACTGCTATTAATTTAATTTTGATATGTGCGCAGTTCTTGCATCATGATCTCGCTGCCCTTCCTTAACGCCAAATGTCTAGTGTAAAGACTACTATAATTTCTTGGACTGTGGCCTTAAAATGAGAAAATATACTGCTACACATAATGAATGGGTGCTGCAGTGTTCTCATTATTCAAGGCACAGTAGAAGAAGATTTGGTAACTTTTTAAAAAAAAGATTACTGAAACTTTATATGTTGCATCTACGAGGTAGCCTTATTCAAGCAGTGGGGAAAGCATCTGAGATACCTTGGCTTCATGGGGATTTGTCCAATGACAGATTTTTTAACATTTTTTCAACCACAGCCAGTTGTGTATGCTCAAGTGTACTCAGCATAGTTCCTGGGCAAGTGGCTACAACTTTATGTTTGGATAACACAGCAGAAATATGTAGCTTGTAAAGTTGAGTGGAGTACTAGAAGAAACTAGTTATTCTGTCGCAATCTCTGAAAATCCCTTTCTTGAATGGAAAAAGTGAAAAAAAAACTTTGGAGATACAAAGGCAAATCCTCAACTGGGGAATGGAAGATTGAGAATTGCTTTGACTATAACCTCATGTACTCCTCACAGAGGCAAAAGGAACTGAAAGGAAACAACTCATCACCTGTTGTCTAGAATAGTGCCACAAGTATGCTTCACTGACTTTTGCTTTATTCCTCCCTCACCCCATGGTATTTCTATTTTGTCTTGTATCTGTGTCTGTTTGTATATAAGTAGGAATCTTTCAAAAGTGGGAGGATTTAAAATATAGAGAGTTGTGAGTTAGTAATTCATGTTCCTTTTCTATTTGAGGTTTAAAAACAACAAGCACTAAATACCTGTTTCTGTTATGTTTAGATACCTGATGTGTGTATTCTTTATACTTAGGTTCATCAGCCAGGTAAACTGGGGACTTTGAATATTTGAAGTAAATCTTTTTCACATCTCTGATGACTCTGGAAATAGTGGGACTTGATTTCCAGTGCATTACCCCAGTGAGTCTGACTATCTTGGAGAGATAACAGAGCTGTCTGGGATTTTAATAGATACATCACTTGGCGAACAGTCTTCTTGGCAATCCAATTAAACTTATTTTCTAGATTTAACATTGGCATTTATTAAAATGAGTGATTGATTTATGATTACATAATGAATGTCTGCTGCAGTGTTCTCATTATTCTTTTTTTTACTTTGTTAGGCTACTGCTTTACAATTAATAAAGCGGGAGGATTACAGCACTTTAAGCAAATTAACGAAGAAGACATTCAAGCCCCTTTCACGACTCATGGTGTTGCTGGGGTGGACTCACTGCCAAAGTCTAGAATCAGCTCAGAATCTACTATGTACGCTCCATCAAAGCAAGGTATGGACGCTATTGATGGTGAAAGCTCGTGAAATACTTCAATTAAGCAGTCAATGTGAATGTAACATTATTTGTCAATGGTGATTGCATGAATGATTTTAAAAAATTACTGTGCGAGTTATAAGTGGTCACTTTAAATGCAAACCAAAGGTAATTAAATTAGGGATCTATAAATGGCCCATGCTAAATTCTCAGCAGCAATCAACCAACTTTATTTCTACATCACCTACAATAACTGGTCTAGCAAATTATTCACTTGTGTTCCGATGCACTTTATTTACTGACTTTAACTTTCAGATTTGGGAGTCTGAAAGTCATAAATAGTGCTTCATCTTACTAGAGACATTGGTTTTTTAATATTTTGCTGAATGTCCATCATCACAAAAGAAAAGCCAGAAATCAAACATGGAGAAGGGATTAGGTGGATGCAATAGTTTTAACATCCAAAGTACCTGAGCTCACTCTATTGGCTCCAAAAGCAAAATGTTATTTGGGCAATTTCTGTATATTAGTAATATAGACTTGGAGACTAATTTGGTGCTAATTACTAACTGTACCATGCTGTACCATGTCCAGTGATGGTCCACTAGACTGATTCCTAGTTGGTAGAACAGGCATATGACTAAATACTGAATCAATTGGGTTTGTATTCATTGGAATTTTGAAAAATGAGAGGGGAATCTCACAGAAATATATAAAATCCTGATGGGACTGAGCAGGCTAGATGAGGGACAAATGTTCCCAATGTTGGGGAAATCGAGAACTAGGGGTCTCAGCCTAAGAATAAGGGGTAAGCCGTTCAGATGAGGAAGAATTTCTTTACTCAAAGTTATGAACCTGAAAGTTATCACAGAAAGCTGTTGGGGCCAGTTCGTTAAATACTTTTAAGCGGGTGCTGGAGGTGGCCCTTGCAGCTAAAGGGACCAAGAGATATGGTGACTAAGCAAGAGTGGGATGCATGATCAACCATGATAGCTGGAAGGGCCGAATGGCTTACTTGTGCTGCTATTTTCTAAGTTTCAATGACTAGTGTTGGAGTTGATCTAAATTTGATCTGATGCATATTGTGCCGAGATTAGGAGCCTTTTAGTTTAGTAACAGCGCTTCTTTTTCTGATTGATAAAGTATTGGGCTTAACCTCACTCCAGAAATCTGAAGGGTTCATACTCTAGTGTGGTACAAAGGAAGTGTTTGAGGTGTCATCTTTTGGTTGAGATTTAAAATTGATGGTCTTTCTCTCTCATGGATAGTTGCAAAGGATCCCACAGACCCTGTTTGATGCTGGGGAGTTCTTTCAGTGTCATGGCTAATGTTTCTTCTTCAATCAGTGTCACTTAAGAGCCCAGATCATTTAATTTATTTGTGCATTACTGTATATGGGACCATGCTGTTTGTAAATCAGGTGCTGTTTCCTTGTGTTATAACAGTGACTACACATCATTAGCTGTAATGTGCATTGAGAAGACTTGAGTCATGAAAAGTGAGTTATTTCTTTTTCTTTCCACTGCATCTAGCTCTAGTGGATTTCATCATATTCTTTGAACTGACAAGCAACATAGGAAGTTTAAAACTAGGTTTACTTTGAAAGCTTGGACAAAAATGTTTTGCAACTTTATTCCCAAAATCTTGACCCCTCTGTGGTTTAAATTATCAAGATGTTGCAGCCTTTGCATTTCCTATAATTTGCTCGCAAGAAGTATTTTAGAACAGCTTTGTAAGTAAGTCACACTGTTACTATTAATTTTGATTTTCCTCTCAGGAACAATGTTGTGATGCAGTGCTCCAAGACTTCTGTGGTGGGTTGTCTTCTCATATTGAGGTTCTTGAGTGGTGTTTGAAATGGAACAGGTAATTGCATTGATGTAATTATTTTTTTCATTTTTGCTTCTTGCCATCATTGGCTGTTATAATCTCTAGATTTGCATCATTGAAGTAATTCTTCCCATGTTTCAGGAAAGTGGAAAAAAAAATTACTAACAAGTAAGTTTGATTATGCTTGATTAATAGTTTATGCTGCGTTAGTAAGAACAACACTTTCAGTTTTGGTGTCTCAAGATGCCATGGGGAAGGGTAATCAATTAGTATCCAAATGATCAAATGTATATTTGTATTGGAAACTGCAGCAAATAGTATTGTTGATGTGGATGTGGACTTGGATTTTCATAGGTTTATCTACTTCCACCAATAAAATATACTTCCTTGGCATTGTTTTTCTCCTGTGTCCTTTTGGACCCCAGAATTGCAATTGCACTTCTATGTCCATCATATGCTCATTGCTTGCTTACTTTACTGAGGCTCCCAGCACTAGTAGTGGCCCTCAGCATGACAGCTGTGGGTGATTGGAGCAGGAGTAGGATGATTAAAAATTGGCATATAGTACCTTTCACGAACATTAGATATCTCAATGTAATTTATAGACAACAAAGTACTACTGAAGTGTGGCCACTCTTCTTATACAGGAAAGATGGGGGTTAAATATTGGTCAGGACATGTGGAAAACTCCCTGTTCTTCAAAATAGTAGTTTGTGATCTTTAATAGTCACTCAAGTGGGCAGATGAAGCATCTGTTTTACATCTCACTTGAAAGGTGGTGCTTTTGACAGTTTAGCGCTCTGCTGGAGTGTCACTTTTGATCTTTGTGCTCATGTCCTTGAGTGGAACTTGAATGCAGAGTCTTCTGATTCTGGTCACAGCATTATTCACTAACCCATGGCTTGCACCAAAGTGCAACAATCTAATTTTAGGGCTCATGTGGCAGAGCTAAAATTAGTCTTATTGTCTTGACCAAAGTTATATGTTCTGACTTGTGTTCCTGTCCTTTTCTAAAATAAATCTCATAGGAACAGCATTCCTGAAAAGGATTTCATTCGCCATTTGCACAGTCTGGACTGCCACTCTGCTTTGTATAGTTTGCATCACCTTACAAACCTGCCTGCACTGAAAGTGGACGATGTCATTGACCTCCTTCAGAAACAATCTGCTAATGGAAATGGTGATGACAATTCTTAGTTTCTTTTAGTTGTTTTGAGCTCTTGGAAGACATTTTTATAATACTAATGTAGTAAGCTGTGTTCAATGCAAATCTGAAATTACAGGGATAAAGTGAGAGATTTCTGAAGGTACTCATATTATTTGCATGAAATAATAGCATATTACTATGTTTTCAGAAAACTGAGTTGAATTTAACATTCAGTACAGGCTAATTTCTCATAACTCGATATGGCCAGCACTTATATTTTTAAACTTTGTTTTATGCATACTCATTTGCTCAGGAGTAATGTAATATATAACTACATTGATTGCTAGGAGGTGTACAAATGTGGCTACATAAACTACTTTATCGTTATAAAAATATTTTAAAATCAGGAACTCTGGAATTGGAGGTGACAAGTTTCAATCCACCTGATATGGAGCACAAATACACAGCTCAAAGTTGGCATATATAATTGATGTTGCTGTGACCTTGAGGTAGATTATGCACAGGAACCCATGTCTTCAAGAAATAAGACATGAGCTTTTGGTAGAGAAGTGTGTCAAGAATTTGATTTGAGCATTCTTAATTAGTCAATATGATTGTTTCAAGTTTTCATTAAATGATACGTGTAGGGCAAATTTGTTTGTTTGCATTAATTGTTTCTATTCTTTAGGTGCAAGATCTCAAAGCGTGACTCAGCGTCGAAATGTGACATTGTACCAAGCGTTTTGTGTCCTTAAATATGCCATATATGCAATCTGCATAAATGCACATCAGCCATCTTTGTGTAAGGACTGCCCATATTCGTTATTGGATGCAGCTGTTAAAGATGTTGCACTTGAAACTGAGCATGCATGTAGTCAAGGTAAACAAAAAGTGCTTTAATGAGCAATTATATAGTCTTTGTTATATCATCTATCTTCAGTCTAGATGTTCTACCCTTTCTGCACCCCTGTTAACCTTTTAGTTGAAGCTGCTGTAGTCTGTTGCATCACTCATGCAGTGACCCACAACGGGCGGCACGGTGGCAGTGGGTGGCACGGTGGCACAGTGGATAGCACTGTTGCCTCACAGCGCCAGAGACCCGGGTTCAATTCCCACCTCAGGCGACTGACTGTGTGGAGTTTGCATGTTCTCCCCGTGTCTGCGTGGGTTTCCTCCGGGTGCTCTGGTTTCCTCCCACAGTCCAAAGATGTGCAGGTCAGGTGAATTGGCCATACTAAATTGCCCGTAGTGTTAAGTATAGGGGTAAATGTAGGGGTATGGGTGGGTTGCGCTTCGGCGGGTCGGTGTGGACTTGTTGGGCAGAAGGGCCTGTTTCCACACTGTAATGTAATGTAATCTAATCTAATAGAAATTAGTCAATTCAGATGAGAATGAGCTTCAAATGTGGGACCACCACCTGTCTCTGAGTTCTGTAGAACATCTCATAGGAACTATCTGAGCAATCGAGAAAAGCCTAGACTTGGGTGCCTTCTATATTACAAAACGTTTATCAGTATTTGTGAGAAAATACAGTTTTCAGGAAAAATAAATTATTTTATTTACTCAACAGGTTGTTCTTCAGTTTTCAAGTTTTATTTATCCAGGTGTCAGGAGTTTCTACATGTGATCCCTGCTCCTTTCCGATTAGAGGTGTTGGAGAATATCTTCTCTTTATTGTTTTTGTCCTACAATGACCTCTATGGGGATAAAACAGGGCATGAAGGACAATTTTGCCTTGATGAAGAAGGAGACACTGAACAAATACAAGCAGGAGTGGGCTTCGAAACAATTGTAGATAACTTGGAATCCACAATGGAAGTTGTGGATAATGATGTTGTGCATTGTGAGCACTCAAGCACTGGGCTGGATGAAAAGATCACACAGAAGACCTCAAAAGTCCTTCATCATGGTTGCATGCAGAAGCTGAAGGTCACAAACTTTACGTACGCACCTGCGGAAAATGATCCAAGAGAACAGCTGGAATATCTGAATCTAAAGCATTTTACAATGAGTGTAAATCGTGGGAATGGCTTTTTAGTGAATGCAGCGACGATGAACATATTTCTGGATGTGATAAAAGATCATTTGGAGGCACTAAAATGCCAAATTCCTTGGACACCTGGGAATGTACCTAAAGAAGATGTGCAGTTAATGGAGTGCCTGAATTGTTCAATTAGTGCAGAATCTTTTGACAATCGATTAGCACAACTTTCCAGGTATATCTCTGAAGCCCAATGGAGGTACAAAGTAGTGACAAGTAATAAAACAACTGGTAAGACTTTTGTGAACATTGACCATATTGTAGAAATACCCAAGCTTGGCCTTAACTGAGCAATAGTACTTTGAAAAATTCAAAATTAATTTATGTTTAAAATAAAATTAAGATTTAGATTAATTTTGATAAGTTGTTTGATGTAGAATCTGTGGTGGAACTAAGCAGCAGCAAGGGGCTTTTGATAAATGTCCTTTCTGAGATTGGCGGGAAAGAAACATTAAACCATGTGGAAGTGGGTCTAATATACTGGCATGGATTGAGAATTGTCTCAGGAAGGAAGGAACAGAATCAAAGGAATAAATGAATCATTCTCCAGTTGGTAAGCTGTGATTTATGGAGTAATGCAGTGATCAGTGCTTGAGGCCCAGCTATTCACAAACAGTATATTTGGACTATATATCCAAATGAATATTTTCAAGTTAGAAGATGACCCAAACTAGATGGAAATGTGAGTGATGAGGGCACCAAGAGGCTTGAAAAAGATTTAGGTTATTAGGGTGAGCAAGGACTTAGCAGATGGAATATAATGTCAAAAAAATGTGAAGTTAATCATTTTGATGGGAAAAATATAAATGCAGTGTAGTTTTTAAATAGAAAGACCACGACTACACCGGAACAGACCATTCAACCCTCCAAGCCTGTGCTGGCACATTTTGCCCTTTCATACTAAAACTGTCTTCACTTAAAGGTTCATATCCCTCTATTCCCTTCCTATTCATGTATTTGAGCATGTTCTTCTTGAATGCTGCTATTATGTCTACTTCCACCACCACCTCTGGCACTCACCACCTTTTGTGTGAAAGCTTGCCTTGCACATCTCTTTTAAACTTCCCATATCCAAAACTTGAATCTGTGTCCCTAGTAATTGACCCCTTCGCTCTCGGGAAATAGCCTCATAATTTCCACTCTGTCCATGCCATTCATAATCATTTAAACTTCTATCAGGTCGCCTCTCAACCTTCTGCATTCTAGTGAAAACAAGCCCAATCTATCCAACCTTTCTTGATAGCTAAAACTTCCCCTCCCCCATACCAGGCAACATCCTGGTAAACCTTTTGTGTATCCTCTCCAAAGAATCCACGTCCTTCAGGTAGTGTGTTGACCAGCACTGTAAACAATATACCAAATAGTGAGAGATTGGGGAATGTTTATATGCAAAGGGTTGTGAATATTCTTGTTGAAAAGTCACTGCAAGCTATCATGCAGGTATACCAATTAGGAAGGCAGATGATGTGATGGCATTTATTGAAAGAGTGAGTACAAGAGTAAAGAATTCTTAATGCTGTTGTTTCGAGTTTTGATAAGACTGCACCTGAAAGATTATGTATAGTTTTGATTTCCTTTCCTAATGAAAGATTTTCTTGCTGTACAAAGGTTAAAAAAATTGCACAACACCAGGTTATAGTCCAGCAGGTTTATTGGGAAGCACTAGCTTTCCGAGCGCTGCTCCTTCATCAGGTGGATGTGGAGTTTAAGATCATAAGACACAGAATTTATAGCCTATAGAATATATCTGTGTCTTATGATCTTATACTCCACATCCACCTGATGAAGGAGCGGCCCTCCGAAAGCTAGTGTGCTTCCAAATAAACCTGTTGGACTATAACCTGGTGTTGTGTGATTTTTAATTTCGTACACCCCAGTCCAACACTGGCACCTCCAAATCATTTCTTGCTTTGGAGGAAGTGCATCAAAGCTTCACCAGACTGGTAAGATTGTCCTGAGGGGCGAGGTTGAGGAAACTGGGCCTATATTCTCGAGAATTTAGAAGAGTGAGAGAGACCCAGTTGAAGCATTCAAAAATTTTCAAGGCTTGACAGGATAGATGGAGGAAGGATGTTTCCTCTGACTGGGTTGTGTGAGGGAAAGGTGTGTTGGTAGAACTGGGAGACGTAGCCTCAGAATAAAAGAGGAGGAATTTCTTCACTCAGAAGGTTGTGAGTAATGTATTTGGAATTCTCTGCCTGCAGGGCTGTGGAAGCTCAGTCATTCATGACAGAGATTGATAGATATCAGAGTTTAAATATGTCAAGGGAAATGCAATTGTACAGGAAAATGAAGATAAGCCATGATCAGAATGGCAGTGCAGGCTAGGTGGCCCAAATTGCTTATTCCTATTTCCCATGTACCATTAATTAATGTACAATAATTATAGTCTTTTTTCATATGTTTCCCTTTTGGATTGTTGTTTGGAAGTCAAATGCTTTGAAAATTTTATATTAGTGTGGTCTACTTGAGCTACGTTGAAACCAATTCTTCCTTTAAAGCTATAAAATCTAATTGTTGTAAGTAAATGTTTCCAGACATCAGTCAGCTTAATGGCTCTTTGTTAGGGAAATTTTTAGACGAGATGAGTAGACCCTGCCATTAAATCGGAGCTAAAGAATACTGCAAATTCTAGCTTTCATATGTGTGCAGCAAAATGCAAAAATATGGATATCCTTCTTCAGCCGCATGCTATGTGTCCTATTGTTAGATTTAGCAACAAAATAGATGCAATGTTGTGAAGATGGGTAACTTGCCTGAGTTCTCCACTAAAAATACCAGAGAAAGCCAAGTCTCTCATATGCTGTTTTGAATGGCTTGCTTACTTTCAAAGATTTGTATACAGACACTCAACTCTGCTCTGTTCCTTCTTAAATAAAGGTGCCATTTAGTTCATGTTGCCTTTCATCTCTGTGACCTTAGATCTGATGATGTAGGATCCATATCGTTGAATCTCTACAAGGTAGAAGCAGGCCATTCGGCCCATTGAGTCCTTATTGACCCTCTGAAGATATCTCCCCCCAATCCCTGTAACCCTGCATTTCCCATGGCTAATCCACCTAGTTTGCACATCCCGGGACACTATGGACAAATTAGCATGGCCGATCTGCCTAATCCTGCACATCTTTGGACTGTGGGAAGAAACCAGAGCAGTTAGGTGAATCCCACACAGGCACTGTGAGAATGTGCAAATCCGACACAGATAGTTGCCTGAGACTGGAATCAAATCTAGGTTCCTGGCACTGTGAGGTAGCAGTGCTAACCACTGAGCTGCCCCAAAAATAAGAAATAACAAGGGGAAGAAAATGCTGGTGGGAGTAGTCTAGAGGCCACAATCGCAGTTATGCTAGAGAGCAGAGAATAACTTAGGAGATGATGAGGATTCATAAAAAAGGCAATACATTAATTGTGATGAGTTTAATCTTCATGTAGATTGAGATAATCAGATTGGCAGAGGTAACCCTGAGGAAGAATGAATAGTGTGTACTCGGCAGTTTCTAGAACAATGTTATGGATGCAGCCCGGATCAGTTTACTTTGGATCTGGTAATATGTGATGAGGCAGGTTTAATAAATGATGTCAGTCCCTCCTAGAAAACAGTGACCATAACATAATATAATTTGGTATTCAGTTTGAATGCAAAACTTGTGTGGGAAACTATGTGCTGAACTTAAGGGTAATTATAAAGGAATGAAGACAGAGTTGGCTGGAGTGAATTGGAAAAGGAGTTTAGCAGCTGAGATGATTGAGGAAGAATGGCAGATGTTTAAGAAAGTCATTCATGGCTCACAACAAAGTATATCCTAGTGAGAAAGAAGGATTCTAGGAATGGGATAAGCCAACCTTGGTTAACCAGTGAAGTTAAAAATGAAATCAAATTGAAAAAAATACATACATATAATGTGGCAAAGTTTAGTGGTAAGCCAGAGAATTGTCATGTTTTAAAAGCCAACAAATAATGCCTCACAGTACCAGGGACCTGGGTTTGATTCCCGCCTTGGGTGACTGTGTGGAGTTTGCACATTCTCCCTGTGTCTGCATAGGTTTCCTCTGGGTGCTCCGGTTTCCTCACAATCCAAAGATGTGCAGGTTAGATGAATTGGCCAAGCTAAACTGCCCACAGTGTTTAGGGATGTGTTGATTAACTGCACTAGTCTGGGATAATGTGGAATAGTAGAGGGAATGGGTCTGGGTGGGTTACTCTTCGGAGGGTCACTGTGGACTGATTGGGTCGAAGGGCCTATTTTCACACTGTAGGATTCTATGACTTAATGAAGGGGAAATCATACCTAATGTATTTTTTTTGAAAAGTTAGCAAAAGGAGAACCAGCTGATGTAACATATTTTGATTTCCAAGAGGAATTAATTAAGGTACCACATAATCGACTACTTAATATATTAAGAATCTATGAGCTTGGGGGACCGAATGCAGAGAGAATAGGGTAGCGATTAGAAAACAATGTGTTTGGATAAGGGTGTAATCTTCAGGAAGACAACCTGTAACTATGGAATGTCAGAGGGATCAGTAGCAGGGCTATATCTGTTTACAGTATATTAAGGATAAGAAAAGTGAATGTATTTTGCCAAGTTTGAGGATGATACAAATAGTCTGCATAGGCAGATTGCATGAGTGGTCAGATGCTTGGCAGGTGAATATAATGTGGGAAAATGTAAGGTTATGCACTTTGGCAGGAAGAATATAATTTAAATGGAGGAAGACTGAGGAGAGCTGCAGCCTCCATTCGTCTTGCTCATGTTGGGTATCGGGTCCTTCGTTCTGGTGGAACCAATATACCAACCACTACAGCGGACAGCTGAAACTGACAACCGGAAGCGGCAGGGACAGACCACTATAAACACCAGAGGAAACATCAAAGAAGCGCTTCGCAGGAGGCTTCCAAGCACTGATGATGACGTCTAGCCAGGGGACGAAACGTTTGCAACAAAAACTTCCAGCTCAGCGAACAGAACCACAGTAAGGTACCACAAAATGGACTACTTAATATATTAAGAATCTATGAGCTTGGGGGATCGAATGCAGAGAGAATAGGGTAGCGATTAGAAAACAATGTGTTTGGATAAGGGTGTAATCTTCAGGAAGACAACCTGTAACTATGGAATGTCAGAGGGATCAGTAGCAGGGCTATATCTGTTTACAGTGTATTAAGGATAAGAAAAGTGAATGTATTTTGCCAAGTTTGAGGATGATACAAATAGTCTGCATAGACAGATTGCATGAGTGGTCAGATGCTTGGCAGGTGGATATAATGTGGGAAAATGTAAGGTTATGCACTTTGGCAGGAAGAATATAATTTAAATGGAGGAAGACTGAGGAGAGCTGCAGCCCGGAGGGATTTGGGGGTCTTTGTGCATAAGCTATGAAAAACTAACATGCAAGTTCAGGTAACACAGAAGGCAAATGGGTTGTTGGCCTTTATTTCAAAGGAATGGAGTATAAAAATCAGGAAATCTTGTTTAAATATACAAGGCACAGTTAGGCCATACCTAGAATATTGTGAATAAATTTGGCCCCGTATCTAAGGAAAGACCTGCTGACATTGGAGGCAGCCTAGAGAAAGTTCACAAGGTTGAACCCCAGTGTAGAAGTATTGTGCTGAGAGGTTGAGTGGTAAATATTTAAGGTTTTGAGGAGTTTGACAGGGTAAATTTGGAGAGGTGGTTCCCTACAACCAAAGGTCATAATCTGAGTAACGAACCAGCCAGTTAGATCAGAGCTGAGGAGGAATTTCTTTTGAAGGTAGTGAATCTGTGTAATTCTTTTAAAACAGAGGACTGTGTATTCAAGGCTGAGACAGATTTTTAATTTGTAAGAAAACCAAGGCTGATGGGAAAAGGCAAGGAAATGAAGTTGGGGCTTATCGTCATTTCATTGAATGGCAGAGCAGCTCAATGCTTCTGCTCCTGTGTCTTGCGATCTTCTGATCACTCTTATAAATTTTGATATGATCTGTTCCTGTGTATTATGATCACTCATCAATAATTTGATATCATCGGTTCATATTTTTTGGCTTAAATTTCATTTGCATGTGTTTACCTGTTACATCAGTCTGTGTCCTGTGAAACTACCAAACTAACTTTCATATTGTTTACTGTGTTTCTGATTTTCATGTTATTTGTGGACATGTAGTTCATCCTATTACATCCAAGCCCTAGTTCAAAAACCAAACCCTGGGGAGCACTAGTGTTGGATTGAAATACATTTGTGTACATAAGTCCTCCTGTATGCCATAGTCTGAGCATCTCTACCATGAAGTGCATTCACTATAGGCATGATTTGAAGATGCCGGTGTTGGACTGGGGTGTACAAAGTTAAAAATCACACAACACCAAAAGCTAGTGTGCTTCCAATTAAACCTGTTGGACTATAACCTGGTGTTGTGTGATTTTTAACTTTATCACTATAGGCAGACATCTTAGCTCACTTTTGTTAAAGACCTTGTGTTTAACGCATTGCTGCAGTGTCTACACAAAACAACTAGTGTAGAATTCTCTCTGGAGTGATAAACAACTACACGTCGTTCTGCTATAGCATGTGTTTCACTAACAAATTTACTGCGATTGACAAATTGGGGACGCTGTTTCTAAAACATGAACTTTTAAAATGTGTTGGCTGTCCCGTGATTATATCACCAACTTTAAGCACTGTTTCTAAAACATGATTTTTCTACAGTGCAGAATTGCACAAGAACACAACTATTATGTTATAGAAGAACAACCTGTATTCATTAATATTCTATTTTTATTCCTGAGCCAGTTTTATATCTATACTGTCACTGTCTCATAAGAGATGTATTTGTTCACAAAATGAATGTGGTACATTATCAAATGCCTTCTGAAAGTCTGTATACACAACATGTATACCATCAACTGCACTATCCTCATCATCATTGTCTGTAAGTTTACCAAAGACTTCAGCAATGTAATAGCAGCGTGGTACTGTGTGCGTGCAATTCTGGTCTCCTTCCTATCGGAAAGATGTTGTGAAACTTGAGAGGTTTCAGAAAAGATTTACAAGGATGTTGCCAGGGTTGGAGGATCTGAGCTACAGGGAGAGGCTGAACAGGCTGGGGCTGTTTTCCCTGGAGCGTCGGAGGCTTGAGGGGTGACCTTATAGAGATTTATAAAATTATGAGGGACATGGATAGGGTAAATAGGCAAAGTCTTTTCCCTGGTGTCGAGGAGTCCAGAACTAGAGGGAAAAGGTTTAGGGTGAGAGGGGAAAGATATAAAAGAGACCTAAGGGGCAAATTTTCACACAGAGGGTGGTACGTGTGCAGCATGTGCTGCCAGAGGAAGTGGTGGAGGCTGGTACAGTTGCAACATTTAAGAAGCATTTGGATGGGTATATGAATAGGAAGGGCTTGGAGTGATATGGGCCGGGTGCTGTCAGGTGGGACTAGATTGGGTTGGGATATCTGGTCGGCATGGACGGGTTGGACCAAAGGATCTGTTTCCATGCTGTACATCTCTATGACTCCATGACTCTGAATGCTGGGCATCTGAAATAAAAGTGGAAAGTGTTGGAGAAACGCTCAAATCTTGCTTAGTTGGATCTAACAATTACTGCTTTGGTGCTTTTGAATCCTCATTCTCTGCTGTACTGTACTATTGGTCGCACGCAGCTTCCTCTGAGCTCCCATGGCTTCTGGAGTTCTTAGGAAACGGAGCTATTCAACTGTTCTACAACATCCCTGGTCCTTTCCCACGCAATTCCTGTAGTTATGTTGCCTTCCAAAAACATCACTAAAAGCAGTACTGCCTAACATGGTGTCTAACTCTTGTTTCTCTCTCTCTCCCCCTCCCTCCTCCCCCTCTCTCTCTCACTCACTCACTCTCACACACATGATTATCGTCTCTCAGTGACTTGTAACCTTTTAGCTCTTCTGAGTTGAGCAGCTCTGAGAGAAGTGTTTGTCATAGAAAACTTTACTCAGCCCTTTGTCCCTATTTCTAGGAGAATTGCATTTAACAGATATTTTGAAATAGTCAAATGTAACACTGTAAATGTTACATTCTTTCAGCATGCTGGCTTCCAGCACACACGCGGTTGGATTCCATGGCAAACTCTCCTCTTAATCATTGTTTATTTTGGTTCTCTAGTAATTAACTTGGCATTTGTCACAAGAATCCTCTATTTGTTGTATTTTTAGCACATTATCAATAGTCATCCAGGGAGTTTGAGCTCTGGATATATTGTCTTCACCCTTGTCGGAATGTGGCTACCTGATCTATTTCCTCCTCGATTAACTTCTATTGTTCAATTATTGTTTGGCTGTAAAGTTTTGATTTGAATGTACCTGGGCCAAATCTGACTTTATTTCACTAACATTACTTTTGCACCTGATTGTTCTTTGTTCTTTTCACAATTATTCCAAGCCTAATTCTATGATCAGTATTTTCAAAGTGAATTTCTGTTGTAACAAGCCCCACTTCGTTTCCTGGAACTACCCCAAACCTAATGCTATGATCACTATTTTCAAGTGCGTTTCCTTTGTAACATGCCCCACTTTGTTCCCTGGAACTAGATCCAGAAAGACTTCCATCCTGTTTCGGTGGATTACTCATCGACAATTAGCTGGTTCACATTTCAGGCATTTATTTGCACTATTACTGTCCTAATGTTTATTTGTGATAAATATGATGGCAGTCATTTAAGAGGATGTGAAAAAGCTGCATCTTTCACTTGTGTACCAAGAGAGCTCAAAAACAATAAAATTACAAATACAGAACAACCTCTGTTGAGTGGGGAGTATTTGTTTGGATAACTGATTGCTCAGATAATAGATAACATTTTTACAGGACCTTGAGATCTAGTTCAGTTAATCCGAAATTTAGATAATTGATGTTCGGTTAACTGAGGTTGTTCTGTATATACCTATGTTTAGCATTTTTGGGGGAGAAAAAGGTTGGAGGGTTGGGTAGTTTTTATCCTTAAAAGCAGGAGAGTCCCAGACTCAACGTCAAGCCCAGTTTTTTCCTCTTAGTCACAGAAACATTGGAGCCCCTCAGTTAACATGTAGGTTCAGAATTCCCTGGTTCAGGAACAGCAAAAGAAAAAAAATCAGCTCTTGATTGTTATTTAGTGACTCTTGTGGTATAGTGAATATGTGTGGATGTCAATTGAAGGCTATGTTGTATTTAGCTCTTTTACCTATAGTTTCATAGCCAGAAGGAAATTGGTAGTCTCAAAGCTCAGATGAAGCATGCACCACAGCAAGTTAAGGTGTTCTGATGAAGAAGGGGATAATACAATGTCTTGTATGAATAAATTGCTTGTTTCATGGCTTTTAATGTTTGTTTCCTACAATGTGTTACACTCAGAAAATGCTATATTCTGCAAGTTGCTGTTGCATTTGTAAATGTATTTTCTGTTGGTTTGTAGAAGGCGACTTGCCTTGCTTCACTAAAAATCACCGGCCGCTGGCAAAGTATTCTACACTAAAGAAGCAAAGCAGAATACGAAGAAAAAGGATGGGTAAGAAATGTCAAAATTGCCTCTCCTGTGAAAAATATGGATTGCTTTCCTTCTGTCTTACTGTTTTTTCTCTCCAGTTTCCTTGCTCTTAATTGGGTTCGGGTGTAATATTGAGCCAGCTGCTTTTACTTGATGGTGCCTTCACTGCCCCCTGATAGTTCATGTTTGTTCATTCCTTTGTGGTTGCATGTCCAGGAAACTTCTCGTGCTCCTTGGTTCCCTTTACCATTGATATGACCTTCAAGCAGAGTTTAATGTCAGTTGTTGCACCTTATTAGATTATTGACAAAAATAACTGTTTTCAGCTCTTGATTATGTCTATTGTAATTTGTCTGAATTTCATTCTTCCTAGGACATGCTTATTGTTTACTCTTTCCAATATCTTCTCAACATTCTTCTGTATGTCTGCATTTCAAAGGCTTTGAGTCTTTCGATTGTTTGGTTGCCCACACTTTCATTCGTAGGGAAGTGTTGACCAAACGTAACATTTGAACAGATGGTCTATTGTACTGATATTTATTCTATTTGATGTTAGGATCAATTTTTGTTGAAAGCAGCTCTTGCTATTCAGTCATTCTGATAAATTCAAAGCAGTGATCAGCATCTTGCATCATGAGAATAGGGTAATGCATTTGCCTAGCAATTGAGATTTTCCTTTTTGGTTTTTTGCTAGAAGCCATTATTTTAACTTTCTTTTTTAAAAAAAGCATTGTATTAAATTCTTTACCAGCAGAACTCATCCATACCACAGCATTACCTGTGAATGTGAGATTGTTTATGTTTCTGGTGCAATGAAATCCAGGTGTTCTAATCTTCTAAATATAGCTTCATTATATAATATTAAATAAGCATAGCAAGAAAATGCAACACTGCACTCATTTTGATTTGTTTTTTATTTGACATTGTTTTTATCCATTCCTTTAAGAGCTCATTGCTCCCAGTATCCGTTTCGTACAAGTCTTAAAGCTTTCCCATTCATACCCATGCATCTCTGCAGAAAATTGCTCCCTGATTATTATGCTCTAAGATCAGTTAGCCACACCAAAAGTAAAGATTGATTTCAGAAGCTTCCTAGTCAGTTTCACATCAGGAAGTTCATTTATTACGATAACATTTGAGTAGCCTTTCTATAACTTGAAATGCTACAGGTCCTCATTTCTCCAAGTTTCATTTCTCTCTCAAAGTTTTCACTCTTTTTGTCATTACAGAGCATCGAACAAGTTTGCACTTAACAGTGGAGAGTGTGAGTGGAGATTTAAGTACAAGCACCTCAGGTATGTTAATTATTGTGCAATAAAATTTCAGTGATTACATCAGAGATTTTCTCTGTATTTTATTTGAGTCAGATCTAACAAGCCCAGCGTTGTAGTTCTACAGAGTTAGTTTCATTTTCTCAAACAAACAGCTAATGTTATAAAATATAGAACAAAATCCCTACAGCGTGAAACAGGCCATTCAGCTCAACAAGTCCACACTGACTCCCTGAAGAGCATCCCATCACCCTATCCCTGTAACCCTGCATTTCCCATGGCTAATCCACTTAATCGCAATACTGCTGGACACAATGAGTAATTTTCTAGAAGAGATATATGGATTCATTTGTTTGGAAACATTGTTTTTTCATCCAGCTAATGGTAATAAGTGATATTGGGTTTGATGTATGAGATTTATCTTGGCAGTAGATGACGAGAATGTGGTCTGTAGATTTGTACCACCAACTGATGTGATGAATTTGTCGCTCAATATCTTCAGGGTGGAGTTGAATAGAAAATCCCTTCAAAAACTGTTAATAAATCTGAATCTCATTGTTGGAGGGTGTGGTGGGGGTGGGGTGGGGGCGGGCGCGGGCGGTGGGGGTGTGTGGAGGTGGTTAGAGGGGTGGGTGGCGGGGGATCCAAGATGGCGACGACCCAGCAAGTCTGAGTCTATAGTGCTCCTCCCAAGACTTGGGCAAAGTCGGTCACCCACCCCACCACACTCACCAAATCATTCAAAACAGTTTTTACTTAATGTAATTAGTTGCTTAGTACTGCATTTGAATAATTTAATCTCCAGTAAGGGAGCCCGCAGTTCTCAGCAGGCAGGAACCCCTCCCCCACCCTCTCCAGCTGCAGCAGAGGCGTCCGCAGCCGCCTGGGGGACTTACCTACAGTGGCGAGCCTCACGGAAATAATCTCTAAACTCGATGCCAAGATCGATGCCTTCATTGAAGAGTTCCAGAGCCGATGGGACTCGCTCTCGGCCTCGCTACAAAAGCACGGCCGAGACATCAAGGAAGTTGAGCTCCGAGTCGGAGGCCGCGACCTCCGAAACTACAGCAGAAGCGGCCGTGGATCGGGTCTGGACTCTGGAACAGCGAGTCCGGACCTTAGAGAATCACATTGACGGCCTCGAGAATCAAAGTTGTCGAAAAAATATTCGTTTGCTGGGTCTTCCCGAATGGGAAGAGGAAGGCCAGCTTACAGCTTTTCTCGTACAGTGGCTTCCACAGCTTTTAAGTCTGAAGGCTTGGTCAGGCCAGGTAAGGGTGGAATGGGCCTACCAGCTTGCAATACGCGGGCTCGGCTCGAACCAACCCCCCTGCGTCTGCAGCCCCCCCCTGTTCTGGCTGCAGAGCTATAAGGAGAGGCAGATGCTCTTAGAAGCTTCCAGAAATCTTGGGAAAGATCCCTAAACCATGATTTATAAAGGATCCAAGATTGTTATTCCAGGATTTTTCCCAAGCTCTGGTCCGAAAGAGGAAGGCGTTTGATGAAGCGAAGAAGTGTTTAAGGGACTTAAATATTCAGTACTCCTTGCTCTACCCAGCGACGCTACGCTTTAACCATGAGGGGTCCGTGTATAACTTCGGATCGCCGGAAAAGGCCAAGGAATTTTTGGACTCTCTTAGATAAATTGTAAGAGTTAATTGATGTTGTTTTGCTTTCTCCCCACTTCGGTTTACATCCCCCCTTTCTTTTATATTAATCCCTTTTTTTACCTTACTGTTTAATATTATCTTCGAGGGGTGGAGAGAGGGAGTTATTTATTTGTTCTCTACTTTCTCCCACCCCCTTTTTTTTAATATATATATATTTATATATAGGCCAGGGGGTCGAGTTAATGTTGGTGGGGGGAGGTGGTTACCTTATCCTAATTTTCTTCATCCTATTGAGGAGTGCCTGGGTCAAGGGTGGGGCACTGGATGGAAGAGGATACGATGGACTGTTGGAAAGGAAGTGATGCCCCCTGGGAACAAGGGGGAAAATCTCCATTTAAATACGTTTTATATTTTTTAAATTTAGAAATAGTGTTTTCTTTTTTTGTTTGATAAATTTTGGTTATTATTTATTTAAGATTTAATTGTATATCGATGTTTATTCTTGTTTTTTTAAATTTGTAAACTTGTAAAAAATGTTAAATTTTCAATAAAAATATCTATTAAAAAAAGAGAGGTGCGGGGTGGGGGGGGGTGCACCTCCCAGATCTGAAGAGATACAAATAGTCACCCTGTTGTCATATGTAGATGAATGGGTGCGTAAGGACTCGAGGTCGATATGGCTTGATGTTGAGGCATCGCAGGCAAGATGTTCCCTCATAAACTTAGTGTTTATGGATAAGATGAGATCTGTGGTTGAGCACTGAGAGTCCGATTATTATATATCCAGTGAAAGCATGGAGAATGATGCGGCAGGGTGAGGGCTATTTGCTTAAGACTTCGCCGTTCACCCCATTAGTGGGAGCCCCAGGATTTAGACCAGGGTCAATGGACGCCGGCTTCAGATCATAGGAAGCTAAAGGAATCTCCTGTCTGGGAGATTTATTTGGGGAGAAGTCTTGATGTCTTTCAACCAATTAGGTCAGAAATACAGGATCCCTTTTCCAATATTTCCAAGTTAGGGATTACAAACAGAAGACCATGTACTTGGCCTCGCCCTACAAGTTGGAGATAGAAAGAAGAGTGCTCCGATGTGGGGGCGCTCTCTCGGTTAATACCATATATCATCTGCAAAGAGGGAACGCCCTGAGGGATATGGAGATTTGGAATCAGGAGTTGGAGAAGAAATCTAATCGGAAACGTGGGAGGATACAGGGGAGAATGTAAAGAAAATTTCAATACGCAATAAAGCACAAGCGATGCAATTGAAGATACTCCACAGGGCCCTTATGGCACCAGAGAGGTTAGCAAAGTTTAAGGAAGGATCTTCTCCGAAATGTCCCAAATGTAAAATAGCATAGGCACCCGTATGCATTGCTTTTGATCCTGCTATAAGATTCATAGATACTGGGGTGCCATTGTGAATGAGCTAGAGAAGATCCTGGAAATGGAAGTTAAGGAAGATCCGGTGTCTCTCCTTTGGAACTACCGAATCTGCCCTCTTTGGGTGAGCACGGGAAGAGGTTGTTAAATATTCTCTCACACTGTGCGAGGAAGAACATCCTATTGAATTGGATATCAGAAAAACCTCCAGGGCTTGTAGGGTGGCACAGAGTTGTGATGGAGCACATCCCTTAAGATTATCTGACAAGTATGGTGTGCAATGGAACAGAGCAATTTTATAAGACATTACTGCCCTTTCTAAATTACGTAGACATAGACCTGTCGGCAATATTGATTAGGGCCTTTATATAGCCACGAGGGTTGTATATGGTGGTCTGGGGACCCCGGGGGAGGGTAGGCCTTGTAAATACAGGTATAATAACTGTTGCTCCTGTGGATGGGAGCTTCGGTGGAGGTGTGGCAAGTGAAGTAATGTAATTTAGTTTTAGTGTAATGTAATTTGTAATTTAATGCTATTTTTAAGTTGAGTTTATTCTAATGTGGGTTAAGTTAAGTAAATATGAGATGACTACCTTGAAGAGTTTATTGTTAATGTTACTGTAATATAATAAGATATTTCTAATCTTTACTTTTGTACTTCTATAACTTTTCGGGTTTTGTTGTAAGTGAGTGAAAAATGTTTTCAATAACTAAAAAGAGAGTGGGGCTAGGATGCAAAACAGTTAAACTCCATTCTTGATATGAAATTGCTGGATGTGGAGTCATCAAACTAAACAGTGCAGAGTATGTTGTCATCAAAGGAGTGGATGAGTTTGAGGAGTTTTGCTGAACAGCCATTTTTCACCCAAATATTGAGATTTCTGCCTAGCTGCTGATGTTGAATGCGGAAAAGGATCTATCCTATTCCCCATAATTCTCTTGTAATTGACATATGGAGGAAATCAAATTCACAGTAGACCTGTTGGCATGGAAACCGTGCTGGGCTCTTGGGTATTCTAGGTGTGAAGTTGATAGTGTGACGCTAGCAAATATCATCTTCATGAAGCTAAGGAGTGAAATACCTCTGTAGTTGCGGGAGCCTTTACTGTTGCCTTTTGTTTTTGTCATTTTTGTACTTGCTAAAGAATGAACCTTATTTTCCAGCAGAGAATGACAAGGTTGCAAAGGTGTGATAATGTCTGTGACTTTCCATGCTTGAATAATTCAACTGGGATCCCATCTTTGCCAGGTGTCTGTTTACAAAGCAGTGTATGGTCACTTATCTCTTGCCCCTGCCACTTGAAATTCAGCTCACCCCTCAACTAACTGAAACTCAGGCCCACCATGCACAACTCCATTGACTAGATGAAACTTGGAGCCCGGTCCACTCACTTTGCTCAAGCCGTTTTACTGACAGTTACCCTGGACCAGTTTTGACTTCCTTAAAGTCAACTTCATTCTGATGAACTGGTCCCCAGATAGATGCTCTAATCTGAGGACTCCTCCCTTGAGACTTTACTGATCCTTCAGTGATATTTTCTGACCATTGGGAAGCAGTGAGGGAAGGAACATGTGGAGAATCGAGGGAGAGGGAGACGCAGTTCCTTTTAAAACCAGTGTTTCACATGTGTCGAGGTGGCTGTTCTCTGATCGGTCAACCCTACATTTTATTCTTCCTGTGCATTTTTGGGATTTCAGAACTGAATTCAGCTGCTTCCTCTGCAATTTGACCATTACCACATATGTTGTTTCCTATGAGTCCATCAGATAGCCGCAGGATTAATGGGGTGCTCCAAGGTTGCAGTGGGAGTGGTCAAATCAATTGACTTTGTATCACTGCAAAGCTTGCACATGGTGGTCATCAGAGCTCTTTGTATTCCAACAGAGTGCAGTTAGGCTCAGGAATACAGCGTTTGTCAGCTCATCTTTTTCTTTTGTAGAGTAGCCATGTTGAGAATGAACTTATGTATCTCATGGTCATTGAAGGCCATCTTTTATCCACGTGTTATGGAATTGTGGTTCTTGCCACCTAAAGACTACTTTGTTTTATTTATGAAGTTGATGAGCATTGTTTAGGACGAGCAGATCTGCCTAAAATCTGTATTTAACTCTTTACACTGTAAGCTATTATCCAGAGGAGCATTGAAGGCATGTAGGTCTGGGGCCTATTCATTTGGAGGAATTCCGGGAGGTGCTCATTTTGAAGAATCGCTGACTACTTAGGATGATTCATATTTCGTGTCGGGTTCATTCATTTAGCCAGTAACTGTTGTTCATGTTAAAATTGAAGGCCCAGACCACCTCAGATATATACATGATCTCATACTTCAGGTGCACCTTTCCCTGATCCCCCCCCCCCACCATACCATCCATATCCTGATCTTTGGTGCCTACTGGTGAATGTCAGTCCAACTCCTAATCCCTAAAATTGAATCCCACTTCAGCAACATAAGTTAAGTCAAATTAAACCCTGACACCAAGCCACGATGTCAGTAATTTAATCCCCTCAGTAAAATCTACACCTCAATCTCAAGCCAATTTGGTCAGCCTCCGTCACTGCACTGAGCTACCAATAGCCCTCAGGATATTAGTACAATTCCTTCACCGCAATACCAAGTCTCACAATAATACCTCAGTAAATCTCTCACTGTAGTTCTATATCTTCCAAAAAATAAATCCTAACAGTGGCAAAATACTCCAGAATTGATCTTTTGCTATTTCACTAGGTACTCCCAATTTGCCCCTCCCTGACTGTGGAAAAAACAGTCCTGAAAACATGCAGCCTCTGCATTATCGGTATGGCCTCGTCCCAGCCTCTCAATGCCCTTGGTAGTTGTAGCTGAACCCGTAGCACTGAGGCGGCAGCACCCCACGTTACTGACCATTGGACTTAAGAGCACAGACTCCCTGATTTGAAAGTATGACTCCCAGGCTAATTCCATGACCTACACTCCATGACTCCCAGCCAGCTCTGCATTCGGTCTCAAACTTTGCTAGGCCCCATGCCGTCCCAAGGAAATCCTGCCGACAAATGACAAACTTCTGTCACTCGCCATCTCTCATGGTCACTACCTCACCCCCTGTCTCTCCTACTCCTGCCTAGTCCTTCCACCATTAACTGTCCTCTTTACTGCTTCCCTTCCTGACCTTGCTGCTCACTGCCTGTTCTCACTGAATCTTGGCCTGATAATGTTGGGGAAAGTAACTTGGTGGAGCATTTTGCTATCTTCAAATATCTGACAACCTCCATACCTATCTACATTTATGCCAACTGATACGTTGTTCTGTGAAATAAAGCTCCTCAAAGAATAGATAGAACCAAGTATGTTAATTCTTTATTCTGTTGAATGTATCGTATTTGTATTGTAGTTTTCCCACCTAACATTTGGTGCTTATTGAAATTTATCTCTACAGATGGAAGTATGGTACATTTTGCTGTAACAAACGAACAGGAATTTAAGCCTCAAGTCCGACGGCATAATCTTCTACTTCCCATGATGTTGGCTCCACCAGAATCTCTTCTGATTTCCTGCATCCTGAGAGGAAACTTTGCTCAAGCACATCAGGTAAACTGAATTCGGTTTCCAAGGTGATGCATTAATATTAATTTATAATGTATAAGCTGAGCTTTGTAAATAAGACCAAAATGTAAGATGTTGACTTGAAATCAACCATTCTTCTGCTCAGGCTTTTTCCTTTCATTTTGGATATCTCGCACATTTAACTTTTTGTGGAAATTTCTCAGAAGTTATCAAAACCTGATTTTGATGTGATTGTTTTCCTGTATTGTAATTGGTCTCTCTGCTTTCTCCTGTCCATAACCCTGGCTGCTCAAAAACATTGTGGATTTGCAATTAAGAATGGTTACTTGAACTGGAGTGCTGTTAGCATGTATTGAATCATGTTCTAGGATGTGTTATCAGCATTTTGTTTTAAGGGGCAGCCTTAAGTTAATCAGAGACTTCAAGAGGAACGTTTCTGACATATTTTCTTGATTTATGGAAGTTGTATAGGAAAAAAATTGGCTAGTTATACTTTTAAATTTGAATATTTTACAAGATATTTCAGCTTATGGTGTTATGTGATTTAAAGCTTTCTGATTGGAAAAGTGATTTTGAATTGTGGTAATCAATTAGTTTTCTATCATTTAGTGTTTGAAAGAAAAGTGACTAAAACTGTATGAAAAGGTAGTCCCTATTATTTGAATGGGCATTATTTGTCACCATCTCTGCATGTTCCTAGCTGTTGAGAAGACATCACCATATTTTTACCTCTTGACATTTTGCATGGATCATTCAAGAATGCCTGTTTATGTCACAAATCTTCACAAGAGACCTTGGAGTGCAGGTTCATAGCTCCTTGAAAGTGGAGTCACAGCTAGATAGGATAGTGAAGAAGGCATTTGGTATGCTTTCCTTTATTGGTCAGAGTATTGAGTACAGGAGTTGAGAGGTCATGTTGCAGCTGTACAGGACATTGGTTAGGCCACTGTTGTGTGCAATTCTGGTCTCCTTCCTATCGGAAAGCTGTTGTGAAACTTGAAAGGGTTCAGAAAAGATTTACAAGGGTGTTGCCAGGGTTGGAGGATTTGAGCTATATGGAGAGGCTGAACAGGCTGGGCTGTTTTCCCTGGAGCGTCGGAGGCTGAGGGGTGACCTTATAGAGGTTTACAAAATTATGAGGGGCATGGATAGAATAAATAGACAAAGTCTTTTCCCTGGAGTCAGGGAGTCCAGAACTAGAGGGTATAGGTTTAGGGTGAGAGGGGATAGATATAAAAGAGACCTATGGGGCAACTTTCTCACGCAGAAGTTGGTACGTGTATGGAATGAGCTGTCAGAGGATGTGGTGGAGGCTGGTACAATTGCAACATTTAAGAGGCATTTGGATGGGTATATGAATAGGCAGGGTTTGGAGTGATATGGGCTAGGTGCTGTCCAGTTGGAGTAGATTGGGTTGGGTTGGCATGGACAGGTATGACTCTATCTGTGACTCTAATTGTGTTACCTGGCCTGGCGTGTGAGAACAGGAATATGAAATTCAGCTTGTTGTCATTCAGTTAGGTAACACTCTTGACTCAACCTATGACTGTCATTATTTCTGTAACCTCTGAATTCTTTGCCGAAGAAAAAAATCTATCCATTTTAGTTTAAGAATTTTTCATTGACCGGGACTCAACAACGTTTTGGGAGATGCAGTCATAAAATATTATCACCCTCTGTGTGGAAAATGTACTTTTTGACTTCAGATCTGAATGCCTAACACTTGTATTATGGGTCAACCTTCGAGATCAGAGGAAGTGGTCTCTCCATTTATCTGATCAACTCTTTATCTTAAAGAGCTCAATTGGACCATCCCTTAATCTTCTCATGCACATAGAAAAACAGCCCAATTTAAACAAGATTCGGAGATGCCGGTGTTGGACTGGGGTGTACAAAGTTAAAAATCACACAACACCAGGTTATAGTCCAACAGGTTTAATTGGAAGCACACTAGCTTTCGGAGCGACGCTCCTTCATCAGGTGATTGTGACAATCACCTGATGAAGGAGCGTCGCTCCGAAAGCTAGTGTGCTTCCAATTAAACCTGTTGGATTATAACCTGGTGTTGTGATTTTTAACAATTTAAACAACTTATCCTCATAGTTTAACCCTTTAACTCTCGGATCATTTTAGTCAATCAGTGCTGCATGTCCACCAGGGTTAACGTACTCTTCCTAAAATACATTGTCGAGGGGTTAGTCACCTTTGTGTGCCAAGTGGATGGATGGGTCTCTTATGTGTAGTATTTAACTCATCAAGAAAAGACTAAGATATTGAGAGTCAGTGTATGCCCTTTGGTCTCGGGTGATTTCTTCCTAATTCATTTAGATTGAACAGTTTTTTTGTCCCGTATGTGCAGCCATATCAATGCTTTCTTTCCTCTGTGATGCTGTTGAACTTTGTATTGGTTAGCTGAATCAGGAAATTTGGTTGCTGATGCATCTGTTGAATTGTTTTCGTTCAGGGTTAGTGGTGGGGACACAGTATTGCTAGGCTGGAGAAAGGAAAACCCTTATGGGTATTGAGCGAGGGCAATGTTTGGGTTAGTTGTGATTCTACTTCAAAATAATCCATCAGTTCTTGACAGTGAGGCATGTAGGAAAGATTAACACTTTGACAAATTAGCCTACATGCTGGTGGGATCCTGACTGAACAAAGATTCACTGCTGAGCACAATGGAATTAATTCAGTGAGTTGGGATGGTGGTGGGATATTTTGGCTAACTACAACGATTAGTAGTTTTATAGATATCAATGACATGAAAAGATATGGGTATAGTATGGAACAATGATGTTGAGGTGGATGATTAGCCACGAATTAGAATGGTAGAGCAGGCTTGATTTCCCTACTTCTCCTATATATTCATCCTCAGATTTCTGAGCTCCCTACAAGAACAGAGCAATAACCCAAATAGTAGCTACAATCAGAAGGACAACGTAAGTGAATTAAAAGATGTGCATTTATGTGCTAAGTAAAACGGTAATTTGACAATAGAGCTGTTCACATTGTGGTCACTTCGTGCCAGCTGGAATCTTTCTGGCTTGAGTGTTTTTAGGCACATTTGTGTTGGCATAACCAATTGTATTATTGTGACATTATTTGCAAATTCATGTAGGAGATAGAAACTGAAGATCACTCCATTGGTGATAAGCTCCTTGAGGGACAAATAACCATTTATTGTAGGTTGCAAAGTATATAATAGCTTTAATAGGAAACTGAAATGATCTATGAGGGAAAGAAAGTCTGCCGTTACCTGACCTGTCATGTGTAACTCAAGTCCTGACCAACTTGTTGAGTCTAACCTAACAAGCCATTCAAGAAAATGATCAAGAAAAACAATGATAGTCCAGAAGATAAATGCCAGTCTTTCTCACCACCTGAAAGTGAAGTTCTAAAAGCATTCATCAAACACAGCAGAAAAGTAAATATCATGCCTTCTTGTTCTTCCCTCTCTCCTGTCTTACTCCCTTTCACTTCTGTTTCACAAATCCCGAACCTTCCTGTCTCAGCTGGCCAGACTTGCTTCACTTCAATACCTATTTAATTTGAAGTTTGAACTTGATCTTGACTCCCCTCTGAAATGCGACAGATTTATTGACTAATGCTGAAACTGTTATAAATTTTAACAAACTGGAGTTTGCAGTGAATTGTTGCATCAAGTTATGAACAGTGCAATGCAATATGTTAGTTATTTATATAAACAGTTAAGGTATTTCAATTTCTCAGAGGTTTGTAGCTATAAGTGTGGCACCGTATTACCATAATATGTCACTTTTAATCGTTTAGCATAATTGCCTAAGTTAGTGATTGACTGGATTGTCTTTTGCTTTCTTGGCAGGTGGTGTTAATGTTTGAGTTGCAGTCGTCTTACTGCTATGCTGAACTGATGTTTATGGAACGATATCAGCAGGTGATCAATGAACTTGCCAAAGTGGAACAGAAAATGGAGAACAAAGGCATAGACAATACCAGTCACAAATTAAGTGTTGGAAGATTCACACTTCAAGCAATTGGTGATGCAGCAGCAGCAGGTAACTATTAGGGTTCCCTGAGGTATAACTTTGAACACTGGAATTTTTAAACACTTTGAAAACATTGTTTTGTTCATAACTTTGAAAGGTGCACATTTTTGTGCACAAATCTTAGGAAATTTTATTTCCTTTCTCAGGCGGCATACTTCCTCACTTTGACAGAAGAATCATCATTTCTACATATTGTAAATTACAAGTAGTTTGGCAAACAGTAATGTTCACCCTATTATCATCATCTTATATAGGTATGGTATTTTATTCCATTTCTGATGTCGTTGAGAAGCTGATTAATTCATCTGAGGTTGCCAACTCAGCATTGCAGGAGAACTTCTGGAAGAGTAAAGTAAAAACTGAGCCGACCAATCCTCTGCATGAGATTCTGGAGGATCTCAGTGGTCCTGCTATGGCTATATTTGACCTTGCTTGTACCCAGTGCCAATTGTGGAAAACCTGTAAACAACTCCTAGAAACTGCAGAAAGGAGGCTTATGGCTACTTTTGAGTCGAAAGGTAAGACCTATAGTTTTTAATTGAAACAACAGTTTACAAAGGTATTTGGGAGGAAACATTTGATTTCATGAGCTTGCAAATACAGCTATTTTAATGAAAATGTTAGTAATTTGTTGTTGACGGCATTGATTAGATTTTTTTCCAGACATAGTGCACATTAAGATCGCACCTTCTTTGCAGGTGTTCAGATTCATTTTAAAGTGGCTGTTTTCAAAGTACTCCTCCCATCAAATCAGAAGAGAGCTCCCATTGGGTACTGTGCAGCACTTTGAATCTCAGCGTAAAGTAAATGTAATTGTTTGGAGTAAACAATATAACCGTACCTTTTTTATTAAAAAAAACCCTTTCATACCATTGAAGTCAAATACTGATACTTTTGAGTTTTCATGCTTTTCTATTTTCAGTAAATACATACCTAATTAATTAATATTACCTTTCATTGTATGTCCTGCAGGTAGAAAGATCAATTATGTTCGTCATAATCCAGATGGGATCCAGGGTTTTCCTGCTGTTCTTCAGCGCATGAGCAAAATCCTGAACTATTCTCTCAGCTCACACGGACAAATCAAAGCCAGTACAGTAACCTTCCTTATCCTTAAGATTATGGAAACGGGCTGAAACTAGCTTCCCTTTTGTGTGTGTGTGTGTGTGTCTCTCTGATAATTCTTAGCACAGCTTAGTTCAAAGGATTCAATTTGCCTTTCGCTATTTTAACAAAATGAGCCTTGACTGTATATGTTGGAATTTATTTAGACCTTGGAGTGATTAAGCCATATCCCTAATATATCTTCAACACTTGCATCTGTGTAATATGCATTGCTGCGTAACTGCAAGAGTGGGAATCCCTCCTCCCTAATCTAATAATAGAGTGAGAGAGTTGTACAGCACAGAAATAGAACCTTTAGTCCAACTCATTTGTGCCGACCAGGTATCCTAAACTGATCTAGTACCAATTGCCAGCATTTGGCCCACATCCCTCTAAATCCTCCCTATTCATATACCCATCCAGATGTATTTTAAATGTTGTAATTGTACCAGCCTCTTCCATCTCCTCTGGCAGCTCGTTCCGTGCACCACCCTCTGCTTGAAAAATGTTGTCCCTCAGGTCCCTTTTAAATCTTTTCCCTCTCACTTTAAACCTATGCCACCTGCCCATTGGACAGTGTTACCCTGGGAAAAAGACCTTGGCAATTCACCCTATCCATACCCCTCATGATTATAAACTTTTATAAGGTCAGTCCTCAGACCTCACACTTTAGGTGAAAAAACCCAGCCTATTCAGCTTCTCTCTATAGTTCAAACTGTCCAATTCAGTTGTACTATGTATAACATTCCTCAGCCAAAGTTGGCTCATTCTGTGCAAACCAGGGATCAAATAGAGATATTTCTTCTTTCTACGGCTCATTACATTTATAGAGACTCTTATGTTCAAAAAAGGAGACAGAAAACAGTTATGGTAATGTTCTCCAAGGGAAAATGGTGGAATTTTGTATTAAGAAGGATGTAATGAAGTGCTTAGAAAATCTCAATGGGAGCAGGCAGACTTAGCATGGTTTTATGAAAGGGAAATCAATTGGCCAATTTATTGAGGTTTTTTGGGGCACTCTGGAAAAAGGGATACATTTGGTTAGTTGTACTTACCACATCAAAAGCTACTACGCAGATCTTGGTTTAGCGAGCAAAATAATAGTGTGGATAGAAGATTGGTTACCTAACAGGAAGCAGATTTCGCATAAATTAATTCAAAGTTAAATTAAAAAATCAAAATTACTCAATTGGAAGTGTAAATAGTTATAGGATTCAGACAGGAAAATGGAGCTGAGACCATGGTCATAGTAAATTGTGGAATAAGCTTAAAGGACCAAAAGGCCTACTTCTGCTCCTAAGTCCTATGTTGGTATGGATTATTTTAGGTTTGAAAAGATGTGATGAATGGAGTGTCACAGGAATTATTGCTGGTGCCTTAACTATTTAGACTTTCTATTATAATCATTTGAATGGAGGACCATAGGAGATAATGAAAACATTTAGAGTACGAAAGGAAGTGAATCTGGAGAGTTAATAAATGAAAATAAAGTGATGGCGGATGACCAAGTACTTTTCATTAATCTTCACAATAGAGGACACAAATAATATCTTGGAAGCTGCAATAAATCAGGAAATGGAAGGATGGGAGAAAGTCGGGGAAAATTACAGTTACCAGAAAAATGGTGCTGTAGAAATTTTTCGAGCTGTGAGCTGTCGGGTGCCCTTGCCTTAATGGATGTCATCATGTGTGTAGAATTGGCTAGTGAATCCCCTTGATTCAGGGAGTTAGATTGAAAGATGGAAAATGTAACTCTTTTATACAAAAGGAGAGGGAAACAGAAAGCTAAAAATTATGAGCTAGTTAGTTTACCATCTATTATCTAGAAAATATTAGAAGCTATAAAAAACAAATTAGAGCTGGACAGTTTGATATGCTGTAGATAAAGTATCACCGTGGGCAGCACGGTGGCACAGTGGTTATCACTGCTGCCACACAGCGCCAGAGACCCGGGTTCAATTCCTGCCTCAGGCAATTGACTGTGTGGAGTTTGCACATTCTCCCCGTGTCTGCGTGGGTTTCCTCTGGGTGCTCCGGTTTCCTCCCACAGTCCAAAAAATGTGCAGGTCAGGTGAATTGGCCATGCTAAATTGCCCGTAGTGGTAGGTGAAGGGGTAAATGTAGGGGAATGGGCCTGGGTGGGTTGTGCTTTGGCGGGTCAGTGTGGGCTTGTTGGGCTGAAGGGCCTGTTTCCACACTGTAAGTAATCTAATCTAAACTGGTAGATATACTGTACTTAAGATTTCCAGAAAGCACCACACGAAAGCACCACACCAAAGCTTATTATGTGTAGGTGAGAATGTGGAGTTTAGGCCAAATTAGATCTTAATAAATGGTAGATCAGGCTCAAAGGGCTGAATGGTTAACTGCTGCTTCTAATTGTATGTTCATATATTTAACAGATGAGCGACTGTGGAATTGCGTTGTGCTTCACTGTAACTTGATGAAAATAGTGCAGTGGAATTGTGGTGCTTGCCTGAGGCTTGACCAGCTTGCTAAAGGCAATGGTCACCCATCATAGTTGAGTGAAAAGTTCAGATGCAAATGCTCCAATAGGAGCTGCAATTTTTTTAAAAATGTGAGAATTGTTTCCATATGTGGTTGAAATCATTATGGGCACTTGTACAACATAGTGAATAACAGGGTTCTAACTAGCAGTAAATTGAGTTGGTTGGGTTTCAGCATTCTGCTTCGCAAATTGTGTAATAGCTGTAGAGAACATTACACAAAAGTTTAACATTTTAATTTGTGCCTTAACTCAATATGTGCAATCATTCATTTAGTTTTGCAGGTTTTATTGGATATTTGTAAGTGCTATAAAATTAATTGTTGTTAATTTATCACCTAATGAGCACAGATCTTTGTTGTCTGGTTGTTCTGAAACTGTAGAATGTTTTAGGATAGTTCATCACCTAATGGCAATACCATGTTCTTCGAGTGGTTTCTGAAAAGAGAAAAAGCTGTGGAATGCATCTGATATTTGCTCATCATTCAAATATTGTCCAATAGCATTTTATCTTTTTTGGCAGAACCTGCTGAGGACAGAGTTGGCAGCCACCTGAACTGCAGTTTGATAGAGCTCCTACTAGCATGTTACCCTGCACTTTCTGAGGATTGTGTCACTTTACAGCTCAACTTATCAGAGTGCCTGGAACAGATCACACAAAAACTTCAAACAGCAATGAAGTCTCCTGGTCAGTATCAGAAATAGATACCATCACATCCTTTTCCTGTTCAATTCAGAATAGTTTTGCACTAATCATGGTGCGTGTACTAAAAGGCGTGAAATTGAAACTCTCAATTCTTGAAAACTCTCCTAACAGGGCAATGTCGCCAAAAAAAAGTCAGTAATGTTTATAATTCTTCCATTTTGTTTCAAAAAACAGCCTGATGAAATTACTATGTAGCCCATTTATCAAGTTTCATAAGCCTGATGTGTGAACTTTTAATATTTCTAGCATGCTTTAGTTGTAAAGGATTAGGCATCTTAGCTTAGGGATGTTATTTGTTATGTCAAATGTACTATTTAATCTTGTGGATTAAAGTTATTGAAATTAGTAATATGAAAAGCAAATAAACTCATATTCCTATTGTTATCAAAGGTAGACAGCTAATTAGCTATAGACTTCTCTCTCTGTTAGAGGGATATCGCTTGAATGGCACCATTACACATTACTTTTGAGGCAGGCAAGGAGGTATCTTCCAAGTTTACCTCATTTGGATTGGGAATTGAACCTGAGCAGTTAGTGTTACTCTGAATCACATACTTAGCAGCCATTTAGACAACTGAGTTAATCAACACCCGTTGTTGTCATGCTCTATATTCTAACCAAGCTTCCTCCTTTCTGTCTCAATAGTACTGGTAAGAATATCTGATGACATTACTACAAACTTGCAACTAAATTTGATTGCGAGAGGTCAAAGGCCTCAAAATATCCATACCGCAACAGCTCAATTTAAGGATTTAGCAAAATAATGTACTGAATGCTTGATATATCATTCAGGTTTCAGAGCTTGTTGCAATCCAGTTCATACAAACTGAATTGATCTGGCATTGTCATGAGTATAATGCTTTCGTGTCGCAAGCAGCTCAATCACAATATCAAGTACAATATTCCTTTTCCCCCAGCAGGTTATATATCTGTTACTGTTTAATCAGAATTAGACACAAATCAAAATATACTTTAGTACAATTTCATGAGTGTTCTGGAACAACTTTGAGAATTAATTATTTGATCTATTAATTTAGAAGTTGTCTAATGGATACATTTTTATCCTTATCATTTTACATTCAGGTACATCAGCTTAACTTCACTCATCTGAATTGTGATATCGTGCGGATAACATCATATCCAAGAACATTTCTAAACTAACAAACTAAAACTTGGGCAGATTAATGTTGAAGAAATATTTTAATTTAATAAAGCTTTTTGCAAGCATTGATGAGGGAGATTTTCCTTTCAGTTGTGAACAACTGTAACTGTAATGGTAAACATATGGATGAAAGTGGAATAGTGTAGGATAGATAGACTTCAGATTGGTTCCACAGGTCCACGCAACATAGATGGCCAAAGAGCCTGTACTATGCTGTAATGTTTTACGTTATAACTCTTCAGTAAGGTCACTAACCTTTTCAATTGTGTAACAGTTTGTGTACTGGTATTGTACTACGACATTTTAATATTTTTTCTTCAAATGTAGCTTTCTTTGCATAAATTATCTATAAAGTTCAATGCAGGTCATAATGAATATTCCTGTGGCTATGAAAAAAACTGTTTTCTATTTTAGATCTAAAAGGAAATATACTCAATTGCTTGGAACAAACAAGTTCTCGATCTCAAGATCCAGAAGGCCACACCATCCAAAACCATATGAAGCAACTATTGAAAAACCTAGATCAGCACATTCATGATGTGATAGATAAAGACCAGACAAGAGCAGACTATGTGCGAAGCATATTTGACTACATTAACACATTTTCAGCTGTGCTCGTTCGAAGTATGAATCGAGATATGGGTATGACATGTCACAAATTGATTGCATAGAATCATAGGGATGTACAGCACGGAAATTGACCCTTTGGTCCAACTTGTCCATGCTGACCAGATATCCTAAATTAATCTAGTCCCATTTGCCAACATTTGGCCCATGTCCCTCTAAACCTTTCCTATTCATGTACCCATCCAGATGCCTTTTAAATATTGTAATTGTACCAGCCTCCACCACTTCCGCTGGCAGCTCATTCCATACATGCACCACATTCTGCATGAAAATCTTGCCCCTTAAGTCCCTTTTAAATTGTTCCTCTCTCCTAAATCTATGCCCTCTAGTTCTGGACTCCCCCACTCCAGGCAAAAGACTGTCTATTTACTCTATCCATGCCCCTCATGGTTGTATAAACGACCTCTATAAGGTCACCCCCTAGCCTCTGATGCTCCAGGGAAAACGGCTCCAGCTTATTCAGTTGTTTCATTTAGCTGAAACTCTCCAACACTGACAACATCCGTGTAAATCTTTTCTGAACCCTTTCAAATTTCACAACATCCTTCCTATAGGAGGGAGACCAGAATTGAACACAGTATTCCAACAGTGGCCTAACCAATGTCCTGTACAGCGGCAACATGACCTCCTAACACCTATTCTCAATGCACTAATCGATAAGGGCTAGCATACCAAACTCCTCCTCCATTATCCTGGTGGGCAGCACGGTGGCACAGTGGTTAGCACTGCTGCCTCACAGCGCCAGAGACCCGGGTTCAATTCCCGACTCAGGCGACTGACTGTGTGGAGTTTGCACGTTCTCCCCGTGTCTGCGTGGGTTTCCTCCGGGTGCTCCGGTTTCCTCCCACAGTCACAAAGATGTGCAGGGTCAGGTGAATTGGCCACGCTAAATTGCCCATAGTGTTAGGTTAAAGGGGTAAATGTAGGGGTAGGGGTATGGGTGGGTTGCGCTTCGGCGGGTCAGTGTGGACTTGTTGGGCCGAAGGGCCTGTTTCCACCCTGTAAGTAATCTAATCTAATCTATCCTATCTACCTGTGACTCCACTTTCAAGGAATTATGAACCTGCACTCCAAGGTCTCTTTGTTCAGCAATACTCCGAGGACCTTATCATTAAGTGTATAAGTCCTACCCTGATTTGTGCGACCAAAATGCAGCACCTCACATTTATCTAAATTAAGCTCCATCTGTCACTCCATGGACCATCTGATCACATCTATATGCATTTAAATTTGTTTTTAAAGTAATTCAGTAACTGATTGTTTTAAAAAATCAACAATCAAATTAAATGGAAAGGCTGGCATAGATGCAAGTTTTAACAGGAAGGAGAGAGGAAAATTACTTTGTATGCTTTAGAAAGCCAGGAGAAAGTGAGGACTGCTGATGCTGAAGATTTCAGAGTCGAGAGTGTGGTGTTGGAAAAGCACAGCAGGTGAGGCAGCATCCGAGGAGCAGGAGAATCGACGTTTCGGGCAAAAGCCCTCCATCAGGAATTTCTGATGAAGGGCTTTTGCCCCAAATGTCGATTCTCCTGCTTCTCGGATGCTGCCTGACCTGCTGTGCTTTTCCAGCACCACACTGTCTACTTTATAATGCCAGCCAGCTGACTTGATGATGAGTGTATGGTTGTGAAGTTGACATCGTTGTTTTTGGACAGTATGAGCAATCACCAATCTAACTGTGTTTTCTTCATCATAGATCCATTTGCAGAAGTCAAAATAGGAAATTCCTTTATAATCCTGCAACAGACCCCATCACAACTTTTTGCTCATTTACTTTTCGAGAAACCAACTTCACCTGATCGGTATGAGCAATGATTTCAATAATTGTTCTCGTACTCAATGTGCAAAACATGAACGATCGTGTTTTTACATGGTGTTTATTGTTTCCTTACTTATCCTGTATTGGTCTGATCATACCATATTTAGGAATGCAAATAGGCCATTCAGCCTCTCGAACGCATTCTATCATTCAGTTAAATCAAGGCTGACCTGTATCTTAATACTATTTACCTGCTTTGGTTCCATATCCCTTAGTAACTCATACATAACAAAAATGTATCAATCTCAGTTTTGAAACTTAGAATTAATAGACAGAGCAATATTTTTGGTGTAAGAATTCTAGATTTCCATCACTCTTTGAGTGAATGTGCTTTGTGTCATTGCCTTGAACAGACTGACTTTAAGGTAATTTCCAAATGTTCTGGGCTCCTCTACCCGAGGGAATAATTTCTGTTTACCTGTATATGATGGCTTTCCACCAATATCCCTATCCTCAGTGGGGCAAATGGGAGCCCAGCACGTGAGTATAAAGAACCAATTCGAGTCACTCCAAATGATACCAGTAAATGGCTGAGGTTACCGGACAGTGCAAAAGCCATGGGCCTTTGCAGCATTCTGGAAATAATACTGACGATCTATGTTCCAGAACTGGCTACATTCCTACCCAAGCTGTTTCAGCACATTTGCAATGTCGGTAGGTGCCAAATTGACAAACCCAACCTAATCAATTATCACCTCATCACCACTTTTGTTCAGTGTAATTGGGGAACGGCTAGCAATGCCCACAGCCCTTGAAAGAACAGAAGAAAAAAGCTTATAGAATCCTTTAATCATAAATATCTCAGATCACTTTTGAATAAGAAAGATTAAAAGGTGTACAAGCCTGGTCCTTTTAAACTGTCATCTGAATTGTCTCTGAATGTCTTATCATTCTGTTGAATCTGGGCTTTATCGCTTGTAAAGTTAATATATCCTTTCTGTGCTTAAAACTGAACTTGTGGTCCAAGTGCTCAGCTCTCAGGCACTTGAACTCTTGCAAAGATGTGCATAAGTAACCTGGGATGATTCTCTAACATTTCTTTTTCATTTTCCAAGCAAATACTACTTTTGGGCAGTTAACTGACATATGTTGTACTGTGAATTATAAATGTGATTACAAGAGCATTCTGTCTACCATTTAGATACAGACATCTATTTTGAAGCTTTTTGTTAATGGAATAACATTGTAAATTCTAATGCATTGACTGTGAAATGCATTAGGTTTCATGGAAGGCACTACCTAAATGCAGGATTATTCATTTTTAAAATTCAGTTGTTATACTTTTTGCACAGGATAGGTTTCAGAAGCTTTTTTTCTCTGACGTGAGGAAAGATTGAGAAACTTAAGCAATTCAGTCTTGGAGAAACAAATGTCTTTTTATAGGGTTTCACAGATGACAAATAGGATGGGAAGTTATCACAGAGTTCTACTTCAGAAGGAAGCATGTCAGTGCAGTCAGAGGTCACAAATTCAAAGTAATGAAAAGAAAGTTTAGTTGTGGCAAACTTATGAAATGCATTTCCAGATTTGTTCATGGATGTAGCAGCCCTGAAGCAATCTTAGAAATTTTTGATTGCTGGTTCTTTATACCTGAATGACTATGATGGGCTGTTAGTTTTTCTTCAAGATTAGAGTGGTGCTGGAAATGCATAGCAGGTCAGGCAGCATCCGAGGAGCAGGAAAATCGACGTTTCAGGCAGGAGCATCAGGAATCCTTCTTGACCATAGGTAGCTTTCAGTCTATTTGTCTGTTTTGTAAATTAAAAGAGGCATGTCAAAAACCAAGTGTCAATTGATTTATTCCATTACTATTTTAAGAGGACGATAATTTTTGGTAACTATATTAAATTCTGTCAGTGTCCAAATGCAGAGTTATTAAACATGTGAATTTGCGAATGGGGATAAAGAAACCTTCTGGGTCTGCTCCACTACTCAATAAAATCATAACTGATCTAATTTTAACCTAAATTCTGCATTCCTGCATACTCTCAATAAAGAAACTTGCTGTTTGGTTTCCATAATCAGAGAAAATAATTGTATTTCAACATTATACTTAGCCTGTGTACAGCACTCAAAATATCCAGTGACTTGAAGGTTAAATGAGCACATTATGAATTTGACTGAGTATCATAATTTGGTAGTTGGTGTATTTTTAATGGTTACTTTAAATTTATTCTTTAGGTTATTCATGTTGCTGCAGAAGGAAGAATTGAACTTGAGTGTACAACAAATTATTATTAGGTGCTGCTGTGAGCATCTTCCTCTTTGGAAAACCAGGAGATTCAGCCATTGTCCGACATTCCTCAGAGAAGTGACTGAACTGATTAAAGGACAGTCAGAGCACTGCCTTCCTGATTTGGGAATCATCTTTCCAAGTTCATTCCATCTTACAGAAGAAAATTTAAAAGATGAATCTTCAGATTCTTCCTTGGGACTGTATTCTCTTCTTCCATCTGCACTAAATTTCATCAAGTCTCGTTCAAAGTTGCTCGCAGTTCTTGTCTGTTTAACAGCTACACAAGGTCAAAGGGCGCTTAAGCACAGTCTGTCATGGAAGAATCGTTTGAGTGGTCGCACAGAGGTACCACTTGACATGGAACAGATCTCCAAGGAGTGTGAACAGTTAATGAAGGAATTTCCAATCCTTGAGCACTTTCTTTATACAATGGCTGAACCTTTACGTGGAACCCATGAAGAAACTGCCAGTCTTCAGGATTCTCTGTGTGGTAACCCGTGCACTACCCTTTTGTTAGCGGGCCTTCATTCTGAAATAGCTGTAAGCGCACTCACTGAAATCTTCAGGCAAGTCTTGTGTGATGGTCACTGGCTCAAAGCATTGAAAATTCTTGACTTGTATGGTGATGAAAATGAAGAGTTTGAGAAGCTGAAGGATATCCTGCTCAGCTTTGCAGTTGTGGGAGGTAAGACTACAGTATGTTCACAATGACTGTGAATTGTCAGGTTCACAATACGTTTAAGTCTAACTTGAAAATTTACATAATTTATTGGGAAAAGTAAAATTGTTTGTGGAATATGTGAATTAGCGGTGTGTCTTATAGTCAAAGATTAGGCAGACTCAAGTTGTTTTTACTGGAGTTAGAACAATGAGGGATAATTTGAATAAGTTGTATAAGATGTTGAATGGTTTTGACAAGGTGGATATTGAAAACATTACCTCTTTTGATCTCTTCACTGAGTTCCTTCTACGTTGCCAAAGGCCATTGATACATTTTTTATATAAAAGGTTAAGGAACCTCCTGACAAAAAAATACTCAGGCTTTTATTTTTAGTGACATCAATAGCGTTCTTTCTCATATTTAATTTCTTTTGTGTTATTAATTAACACCCCACCAAAATATGCCATTTCTTTATGTATCCATTTGAGTTAAAACATCTGAATATCTGCCTACCTGCTTATGTCAATGAAACTTCCTTTGTTTACTTTAGTGAGCACTCCTGAGTGTCTATTGTTGTAATTCACCCTTCTGCCAGTGGAGACACTGCAACACCACTATTAGCATAACAGCTACGAATTTATGTAGGCAGTTTCCATTGCAAGTGAACTTGGAATTGTGTGAAAATAAAGATAGAATATATGAATATAACATGAGGTCTGCGTTGTGCCTGCTATCCCTGCTTCAGTTATTTTGTGACCTTCAGACATACTTGAGGCTACATTTGGCTTTGAAATCTCATGCGGTATTAGATTAGATTAGATTACAGTGTGGAAACAGGCCCTTTGGCCCAACAAATCCACACCGACCCGCCGAAGCGAAACCCACCCATACCCCTACATTTACCCCTTACCTAACACTACGGGCAATTTAGTATGGCCAATTCACCTGACCCTGCACATCTTTGGACTGTGGGAGGAAACCGGAGCACCCGGAGGAAACCCACGCAGACATGGGGAGAACGTGCAAACTCCACACAGTCAGTCGCCTGAGGCGGGAATTGAACCCGGGTCTCTGGCGCTCAGCAGTGCTAACCACTGTGCCACCATGCCGCCCACGGTATCAACTAATAACATATTCAGATTCTTAGGTTATTTTGACTTTGTGTGAATTTTCACATTATAAATTCTAGTGTCCATATTTATACAGAAATTGACTGTAAATTTATAGTTCTGCAACCATGCCTTTCTGCCAGTGGAGATATTGCATGGTGTGATTGGCATGGTTCTCAATGCTTTGTAACCAAATGTTTAAAGCAGTCCCGAACATCAGCCGTTTTGCTGAAGTATTGAAGTCCCATCTGTCTACATCAGGTTGCCAAATGGGTACGTTGTGTGAACATGATGCATAAAAATAGCAGGATATTTTGCCCACAAAATTCTGCTATTTTCACACACCAAATATTGGCTATTCTTACCCATTTAGTCAATCATCTTTTAAATACTAGTGATAAAGTTGTTCACCTTTTAGTTATTACCTCAGTTACTGAAGTTATTTGATGATTTCTGTTACATTGGCAGAGCAAGAAGGTTGGAAATATCTGTTCCGCATGAAAAATGCAATTCTAAGAGCTCAGCTTGTTCTCCACTGCTCAGAGAAGTGGCCACTTGGTGCTTGTCTTGACGTTCTGTTGTATTGTTTAAGTGATCCCAGTACAGATGAAAGGGAAATTAAGTCCAATCTATGCAGAAAGAAGGAAGAACTTCAGGTTTATGAGAAGGTTTGTGGCATTCATTTATCATCAATTGATGTGTTAATATGAAGAATATCTGATAGACAGGATCATTGAAAATTATTGACCAAATGATGCTCGATAATGGAATTTGTTTCAAGTATTGTCACAGGATGGCTTATTTTCCATGGTTTACTTCTTAACTGTTGCACATACTTGTAAGTAGGAACAAAATCATTCTTAAGATTTTTTTTTCTGCAGTAACATTTCTCGTGAAGTGGGTCCTTCTTGATTGACAGAGAAACCTCAATTATCGGAACAAGATGGGCGGGCACTATTTTGTTCGGATAATTGATTATTCGGTTAATTGATTCAATGCCTCCCCTCTGGGGCTCGGAGTTTTCTGTTGAGTCTGTTCCCTGTTCAGGAGATGAGGCAGCAGCAGACCGCGTGTGAGCACCCCTCCCAAACCAGTTCAAAGCTGCCACCCCACCTGCCTCACAACACCGTCCAACACTGCCCCCTTCCCCCCAACTCTGACCAACCCAGCCGCGCCCCCCCCTCCTCCCGCTTCGCTGACTGGACACCAACAATAAGACTGCCGCTGCCTTTTGGGAGTTGAGTCTCCAAATCACTGTAAACAAAAGACGCCATCAGTGTTGGAAACATGTCTTTGGTGTAATGTTTGTATCAAGTTTTGAGGTCTCCTTTGGATAATTGATATTCGGATAATTGAAGTTCCTCTGTCCTTCAGGCTTTGTTACACCTGCATTATGGATGGTTAATAACACGTTAGCATGAGTTTTCTGGTCTGGGGACTCAACATGAGGACTCATGGATGTAATCTGTACATTTCTAATCACTTTAATTCACCTTTTTATCTATTATTTTGACTGATACTGCTATGCACCTGTACTTTCTTTTAAATTCCCACGTTATATTGGTAGCGATTAAAGAAATGTATAAATTTATGTTGTGCTAATAGATCCATAGCACATTTTAAAAATGGTTCAGAATCTTACTAGTTTTATAGTTCAGAGTTTGGAATGTTTTTAACATGTGGAGAAACATTAACATAATTTACAGACATTAAGTCAAATATTTCTTATAAATTGTTGCGTATTGTATGTACAGTATGTAAATGCAAGTACTTTTTGAATGGCAATGTCGCTAGTGGGTTGCATGATAGATGTATGCCTCTGAGGGGATAATGAAAAGATTCACAGAGTTACAGTCAAAGTGCAATCAAGGAGTATTTACAATAGAAAGGTACCTTGATGAGAGACTAGGGAAGTTGGAATTGTTCTCTTTGTGCAAGGAAAGTAAAGGAGAGATTTAATGGAGATTTAACTCTAAACGTGAATATTAAACAACTATTCACAAATCTAAGCCCCCCTTTCACTTGCTTATTATCTGCCTCCAACTCTATAACAATATGCTTTTCCAATAAGACACCGATTAAAATTATATCAGCTTAATTTCAAAATCACACAGCAACTGTCGTCTTCTGGCTGAAGATCTCCCTGTGTGGATTGTCTTTCTTTTTACTGCGAGTACGTTTCATGTGAAAAAGTACCTTCGATAGAGAATGTTTCTTAATTTCTTGGAGAGCAAGACGTTAGCTATCCATACGTTTGTGTCTCGATGGCAATTACTCTCTGACCAACTTTCAAAAGATCTGCATTTTATATCCCCCAACATCGAATTGCCTCATTGGTTCGATGTTGGCAAAACAATAAATTCAAGCTTGATTGGATTTTAGTATCCTAGAGCATAATTTAAATTGATTGATTAAATTTGAATTGCTGTCAAAACAGCAACCAAAACTCAGTTATCCATTTCATAGCCAAATGCTACAATATTTTCAATTTTCCAGTACACACTCGGACTGCCATCTGGTCATATACACAAGTGTTTGTGACCTCTCAGTTCAGAACAGCATTCACTCTCTTTTAAAGGTACACACCTTCAACTTCATAACACAGCCAAGTTGGTTATCAGAGGATTGGATTCACGTACTGAATAGTGGCGCCCTAAAATATAGTTGCTCGCACATAATATGCATTAACCATGACCTCGCAGAGGCCCTGTGCTCTCAAACTATCAAAGTAAAGTCATCAATTCAGTATAAGTCTCATGTTTAATTGGTTTGGTTGATGGACAGAAAGGTAGAAGGAAATACACTTTCTTAATCCATCTCTTTCTTTACTCTTTAGGCTTCTCAGAGGTAAAAATCAATGAAGATTGAAAACATTTTGGCAAATTTCCCTTAATTTTCCTTGTGAGCCTGTTGTGTTTTCAAGATGCCTACAATCTTAAGTACAATTCAAAACGCAATGGTCAACTTATTTTGCTTTTGAAATTCGTTTGAAGGATTGGCGATCCTTTTGACAGCCTTTTAAATTTATCTCTGATCTGTCACTTTGAGTTTGAAAAATATATGATATTATACAATACTTCTTGCAAATGCAAACATCCAATACTTTTCTACCCTTTTCCCCCATGATTTAAAGCTGTTCGATGTTTACAGCAGCTGGTGCTGAAAAGAAGTTTTTCAGTCTTTCAGTTTCTTTTTCTTAATGTATTTCACCTAATCTATTCTCCCAAACAACAATGGTTTTTAATCCTGCAGTGTCAATACTTTTAATTAAACTTTGCACTTTTAGGAATTATTCCTGGGTTTCTAGTCCAACATTTAGTTTCCTTCAACTTTCCGTACTTAAATTTTATATTGAAGCTTTAAAATACTTCAGGTGAATGGGTGAGCAAGATTTTGGTTAGGTAGCCTGGATGAAAGGCCACAAGAATGAGTGAAGCAGTTCCCAAATGGGGTGTCAAGATTATTGAGAAATTAGAAGGTTAAGCGCAAAGGTTAATTGAGGAAGACTTAAAGCTGCCTTAGCAACTGGACCTAAATATTTGTAAAGTGATAATGATAAGGTGGAGTTGCAAGCTGTACCAGAAAGGGTACAAGAAAGAAATCAAAACTAAAATAGATGAAAGGCAATATGGATGAAAGTTTAACTGGAAGGAGAGTTCTAAAATTGAGAATTGGGAAAACCTGCTCCATAGCTCCTTCAGTTAGCAGGAATGGGCATTTATCAGTAATAAACCAGGAGAAGTGTTATATTTTCGGTATCATTTCAGATACTGTATGGGCTAAATATGAAGAGGAAGTATTTTTAAAAAAATGAAAGTCACCACGCATCTGAAGATGCTGAGGGAAATAACCATGCAAATTAAAGAAATATATATTTTTCAATTCTCTTTCAGAGTGGGAATGGAGAAAAATGTATTGTCAATGCATTATTCCACAGAACTTGCATAGAATGTACAGCACAGAAACAAGCCATTTTGCCTAACTTAATATTGATGTTAATGTTCCATACTGGCTCTATCTCTTTTCTGATCTTAAAGTAGGATAAAAGGTCGGCACATCATGGAGGGCTGAAGGGCCTGTACTGTTCTATGTTCTATCTGTCCTGCTACCTTCAGTGATTTAGACACTCATAACTTCAGCTCCTTCTGCTCTTGCACACCCTTTAGAATAGTACCCTTCATTTTATACTGTCTCCATGTTCTTTGTACCATTGTATCACCTTTCATTTCTCTGCATTGAAATTCATCTGCCCCTTACCTGCCTGTCAACTTGTCAATTTTGTTTATGTACTGTTCTCCTCTCAATTTACAGCACTCCCAGGTTTCGAGTTGTTGGCAAAGATTGAAATTGTCCTAAGATCTAGATTGTCTTTGAAGGAAAGCAAGAATCCTAAATACTGACTCTTGTTTGACAGTTCAAAGTTGAAAACCAAGTATAATGTTATGTTTTAATGCGTGCTTTTATTCCAAAACATGCTGTCAATCTGTTGTAAATTGGTATTGAAATTCTTAAATGGAGTTTATCTTGATAGATCCTTAACTTGGGATCTCCAGTACCTTGGTCTGGCTGGCAGGAGCTACGGATTGAATCCAGTCAGAATCCACAGGCTGTGATGGATGTCATTTTGCAGGCTGGAGTAAGTGAAATGTTTTTGGATGTGATTCACATTGCCATGAGAAATGTCAAAGAAAGCCACTGAACTAGCCAATTGGGGACTTTAAAAAAACTTTGAGAAATTGTTAGAGCCAATTTAGTCTTCAATCATCAGAAAGATAATAAGGAGGAGATACAGAAAGACAGCCCCACAACTGAACCGGGGAAATTCTCATTGTTTAACACGCAGAATGTGGAAGGGATCTCGCACTAAGATTGAAGAGACCAAAGTTTGTCAGGATTTGAAGGAACTTTGCCCTAAAGGCAATTATCTGTAATGTGGCCATCATAGTGAAAGCCAGTTCTGGGAACAGAAGTTATCCAGCAGAGAAGGGTGAAAGGAAGCTGGCTCATGAGAGTGGAGAGCGAATTGAGATTTGTTTCTGGAGGATAGGTGTCCACTTAAGAGGAAGTGTAAAGTAAAGAGATTTTGTTGTTAAAAGCTAAATGGAGAATTTCTTAAAAGTTACCTACAGAGTAGTATTTATACAATGCTCTTCATTTGTTACAACAAAACTCTTAAAATATGAAATCTTGTCCTGTGATCCTTCAGTCACTGAAAGTTGAGATTATTTTTTAAAAGCCTCTTGGAGAATCCTAGCAGGTTTAAGAGTAAATCACGGAAAATATAAGTAATTACAATGCCTGCTAACTGCGAGGGAAAAAAATTGAGTGCACTAATGGCAGGTGTGAGTGTTGTTAAAGTTGGAAAGAAATGAGACACGTTTGGTATAAGAGCTATCAAAATGTACACCAACTATCAGATGAGTGCCTGATTGTGAAGATTGAAATAGTAGTTAGACCTGAAAGCAATTCAGTTACTCACTTATTGGTGAAATGTAATTCTTTCTAAACCTCAATTTGCCAGAATCCCAAACCTAAGTAATGTTACTGTGGTTATATGAGGTTCCATTTTATGGATTGGGAATTATATCAAAATAAATTCTATCTTTGATTAGCTTACTCCTGCTCCAATTTCTTTTGTTCTTGTCGGGCAGAACAGCCATGATCTCATTGAATAATGGGGCAGACTTGCTGGGCAGTGGATCTACACCTTTTATTTATTATGTTTTAAATTCATGTTAGTGTTCAACAACTGACTTGCACCTGGAATGAAAGTGTTGTCCAGTGAAATGTTCTATTATTTTGCATGTACATTGGATTCTGTTCACTAAGATCTTGATAAATTGTCATGCGCAGGAGTTTGAGCTTTGTGAGGCTTGGGTCCAGCTGCATCCTGTGTCGGTGGACTTTACAATGAAGCTCAGGCGTGAATATCTCCTTCACTTGCTTGAGAAAGGAGATGGAGAGCGAGCATTCCAGGTAAGTGCTAAATAGAAACATAGCATTATTTGTTGGGTTGTGATGAATGTGAGGTATCAGTAAAGCACTTTGTACGTTGTAATATATTTCCTATCAATCTCCAACTGAAAAGGCTGGTTTGGTCTGACGGTTTCGATACTCTGTACTTTTACCTCCTACATCTGCTACTATTATTTCCTCTTTAAGTCATAGATATCACTTTCACTGTTTTTAATGTTGATCCCTTATGATGACTAAGTTCAAAGAAAAATGGGGGGACCATTTAAAATAGTTACCAGTCCTTGTATTCAGACTTTGATATCATCGGTACTTCTGTTTAATTGCTGCATTAAGGCAGATGCTACTAGCTACATTAATCTCTAAATTATTATTGGCTCCCTAAAGACTGACATTTTGACATTGTTTGCAAACGTTCTCAAAAGCTGAACAAATAGAAAATGCTGATGATTCTAGCACTGAAATTCTGAGCTTTAATAATTATATGTTGGTCCATGTTTCAGCAAATGTATTGGAGTTTCATCTGATTCATTTCCTTCAAATTGAATGATACCTGTAATTAAATCTGAAAATTCTGGCAACGTTCAATAGTTCTAGCATTATGTGCAGAGAGAAACACTGTCAATGTTTCGGGTCACTCTGATGAAAGGTTACTTGTTATTTGATAATTGTATTTTTCTCTCCAAAGTTGCTGCCTGACCTGCTGAGTGTTTTCAATAATTTCCTGTTTTTATTTAAGATTTCCAGCATCTAATGTATTTGCTCATGTATTAGGATGGAACTGTACTGTTGTTACAATGTATGCCTGTTGACTTGCTGGCTGTAGTTAGTTTTCAACTGAATTTTCTGTCTCTTTTTACTAGATATTGAATTATTACATGACTTTTTAACAGTTGGATTTTATTTTGTATATTAATCTAAGTATTGCTTTAGTTGTGTCAAAACTGTTGACTCTTGTACAGAGCAGCATTGCTGGGCATATGTAGAGATAAATGGAAATGAGATATATATATATATATCTATTCATTTTAAAATTATAGTGTGTCCCTTTGATGACCTAGTTTTTTTGTCCCGTACATTCTGACCCATAAAGGATCGGCTTCCAGGTTAACACTCTGAATTGTAGAGTAAGCTGGACGTGGGGAGAGAGTGTGGTTTGCTGCATTTGGCTTGATTGTTAAGATGGTGAAAATGTCTTGGGAAGCCTGAGTGTTTTTTTTAGCTACTTGGCAAACTACAGTATTGGCAATGTTTGCATGACAGTGATTAAGGACAGGGTTGTGTTCAAGAGCTGCTGTTCAAGAACAGCCTACTGTTGCTCTTTGTCAATATTCCCTTGAACCAATCAAGGCAGTTGACTTTTGGAACTGTGTAACATATGTAATTAATATCTTGGGAGGGTAAATTGTTGGAGAAGAATAACTTAAAAAGAAAACTTCTGAATTAGGGGAAAATGTTATTCCATTTTAAGAAGAATGCTGTGTTAATCTATTTGTACTTCATAGATACTGACCATTTTTGATTGGTGGTATTAAACTGTGTTTGCCTTCTTGGTGCATTGGTTGATGAGTCTCCAGGTTTTAGTTTTTAAAATGTGCCAACTGATCCAAAATTAGTTGCTGTCTGTGGAAGAGGATTCTAAATGTCTGTGGACCTTTGCAGAAATTCTACCTTATTTCACTTCTGAAATATTTTTGCCGCATATCCTTGACACCCTATTTAGCAGAAATAGTTTCGCTCTATCTGTCTTGCTAGCTCCTCTAAATATCTTTAAAGTTCCAATCAAATCACTTGTCACCATTTAAATTCAAGGGATGCAGTCCTAATTTGTCTCTTGTAATTTAACCATTGGATTCTGTCTATTATTCTGAAGCCAATATAACCTTAAAGTGTGATGCCCTGAACTGTTCACAGCATTCGAGAAGTAGTCTAACCAGTGCTTTGTACATACAAGCAAGAGCTCTAGTACCATTGTACTCTAGATATGAAAGTCAGCGTTTCACAGCTTTTTCCATTATTTTTTATACCTATTTATGGTTTTTGTACCTGAAATTCATAAGTCTCTTTGAATGTCTGCTGTTTTCATTTTGTCACTGTTAAGAATGACACTCAATCCTATGAGAGATTAAATTTTAAATCTGTTTTAAATTGGCACCCCATTGTTCTGAGACTATGCCCTGTAGTCCTAGACTCTTGCATGAGGGGAAACATCTTCTCAGCATTTATCAGCATGTAAATGAGATTTTTTTTAATGCAAAAAAAAACTGAAATTCTGCTCACTACTTTGTGTTCTATTAGCTTCTGCAGGGAATCCGTGATTCTGATATGTGCCAAGCTGTATGCGAGCAGGCTCTGGATCAGCATCCGGGGCTAGCTGCTTGTCACTTTCTGGCCAATTACCTTACCATGCACTTTCACAAGAGTCTATCTGCTGCACGCCATCATGAAATTCAATCCATGCGCATTGGATCAAAGGTAAGGAAGAGATATCACTTGGCCATTGGTGGTTCTTGTTATCAGAAGTTATGTACCATCATTTTTTCACTTATATGTGTCAAGTATCTTTTGGTTTCTCACTATATGGATGACTACAGTTCTGTTTAACTGAACCCCATGAACTTCAAGTAAGATCCCAAGTGGAGTAGTAATAATTCTATATCACAGTGATGTAAAGTTTGGATGCAGGTAAACGACTAAGGAAATTGGTCACTTTGATAGCACTTTTGTAAAACTGGTTATAAAATTGCTTTAGAAAGGGATATTCTACCATTGTATCTGTTTCTGTAGGCTGTGTTTCATGTTTGTTAATGGAAAAATCTGAGCAATATATGGTTGTTGTACCATAATGAGATGCAAAGCATTAACTTTTGCAGTTATTGCCCTACGTGTTATGTGACCAGCATAACAACTGTAGTTGCACTCCAAAGTTGTGAACCACTTATGAGCATGTTGATGCCATTGTCTACTGCTTTATGTCAGCTCGGATAAAAATTAAGCTAATGATGCATGTTGAGGTTTTAAAAATGCCAGGTATTTCTTTGCTTGTCAGTTTTTCTCCATAACAGTCCATTAACATTTTGGCGCTATATATTCCTTTTGGTAGCTTTTACTAACTCTACCAGATTCAGCACGTGATATCTATTCACATCTGTCATCAAACCCATTGCTGATGTTGGAGCAGCTACTAATGAATATGAAAGTGGATTGGGCATCAGTGGCTGTCCAGACACTTCATCAACTGCTTATGGGGCAAGAAGCTGGTTTGGCCATTGAAGACATAGATTGCCTTCTTTCTAAATATGCAGCCAAGGCTCTTGAAGTTCCCTTTGCAGTGCGAGAGAAAGCACGATCAGGTAACAAAAATTGATCTGCTTTTATTTCTTTGTGAAGCCGAATTTATTTTTAGAAGTATATATATTAAAGCTGTAACTGTCAGCTTTATATTACATTTACTGTTTACAGAAACCTTGCCAAAGTCTGTTACTGTGTTACTGAATCTATTTTTGACTGGTCCATGTGTCCTCTGATTACATAATTGACTCTTTTTCTGTCCCATTTCAACTTCACACTGTGCGTTATATTTGGGTTGGAAATTTCCACTTGTTAACTTGAGTAAGGCATGTTGCTTTCTAGCCTTGGGCTGAAGAAACAATTAACTTGCCGATATTTTTATTTAAGTATGTCAATTTTAATTGTTTCTTTGGCTTTTTCTTTGTGGCAGGCCCATAACCTAATTGTACTTTTTGGTCTTGATTGAAACTGTATTTCATTCTTTTTGTAATGAATTTTCTGTAGTTTGTTTCTTTCTAGTTGATTAAGTTAAGATTTATGGAATCTTACTAAATGAAAGCTTTTTATCAGCATTACTGCAGTATAATTTATCTCTTTATTCAAATTTGTCGTCAAATTAATAAACATAGTAAAAATCAAATGAGAAGTATCTTCCACTGCTTTTGCACTGCAGAACACTGACAGGGTTGTTCCTGAATGCTGTTGTGATTTGCTATGTAATTCGAGTACAGCTGTGATATGTAGGCCTGCTGAGTTTCGCAGAAAAACTAGAGCTCCTAGAATCTGACTTCCTTCATTTGATTGCACAACCCGAAACCGATGGCTTGACTATGTATGATCGAGTTTGACTATTGGAATGATAGTGGCTGTCCTTATGTGCTCATAGCTTTTCTGGGGTTCCATGTCTCTTCCACCTGTTTTTCCAGGATCAGGTGAAAAGTGATCAGCCTTGGCTATGATTGCCCTGGTGATGTAAAAGCCCACATTGCTCTGCGTCAAAGCTAAATGAGTATACTGTTCCTAGTAACCATATCAAGTGTGTTCCCCTTTTAACCCTTAAAAATACTATGAAAACTGGAAAAAAAAGCGGTTTGTTTTGTGATTATCAAAACGGAGGATTTTTTTAGGTTGGCCACTTGTGTGAATTTTAAGCTGTTTTTTAATGCCTTTCTGTCTAGATTCTGTAATCAATCTCCAAGATTTGCTCACCCAGAGTGCAGGACCAGAGAATTTTCCCACATCATCAAATCTTGAGAGAACGTCAAGCATATGTTCTGGTAAGGACAATATCAAGCTATAGATAATTACAGTGCAGGTGATAATTCAGCCCCATCTATGTTGGCTTTTTGTTAAAGTAGTTTAAAACACATCTCTCTGCTTCTGTATATCCACAAAACTACATTTTTTACCCTCAAATGCTTAAGCTGCTTTCACTGAAAATGATGGATCCGTTTGATTATCCGATAAAATTCCACTAGTGTATGCAGCACAAGTTTGTTTCTACTCTGAAAAGAAAATGAGAGTGATTTGATATTTTAATTCACCTAAAATTAGCAGACAGAATTAGAATTTTTGCGTTTATGTAATAATTCTATACATTTCTGCACTCGTCCCCACCATTCCATAGAATCAGGAGATGTAGAGTCAATATGGATAGAGCTGAGAAATTCTAAGGTAGAAAGACGCCAATGGGAGTTATCTACAGGCCCCCAAACAGTAGTTTGGATGTAGGATGTAAGTTGAATACGGAGTTGAAATTGGCCTGTCGCCAAGGTATTACTACTGTTGTTATGGGGGATTTCAACATGCAGGTAGACTGGGAGAATCAGGATGGTCCTGGACCCCAAGAAAAGGAGTTTGTGGAGTGCCTCCGAGATGGATTCTTAGAACAGCTGGAGCCTACCAGGGAGAAGGCAATTCTGGATCTGGTGTTGCGCAACGAACCAGATTTGATCAGGGACCTCGAAGTAAAGGTGCCATTAGGAGGTAGTGGCCATAATATGATAAGTTTTTACCTACAATTTAAGAGGGAGAAGGGAGAATCAGAAGTGTCAGTATTACAGTTGAACAAAGGGGACTATGGAGCTATGAGGGAGGAGCTGGCCAAAGGAGCTGGTTCAATACCCTAGCAGGGATGGCAGTGGAACAACAATGGCAGGTATTTCTGGATATAATGCAGAAGGTGCAGGATCAGCTCATTCCAAAGAGGAAGAAAGATCCTAAGGGAAAGCAGGGGCGGCCGTGGCTGACGAGGGAAGTTAAGGACTGTATAAAGATAAAAGAGAAGTATAGCATAGCAAAGATGAGCGGGAAGCCGGAGGACTGGGAAACTTTTAAAGAGCAACAGAGGATAACTAAAAAGGCAATACGTAGAGAAAAAATGAGGTACGAAGGCAAACTGGGCCAAACATATAAAGGAGAATAGTAAAATCTTTTTTAGGTGTGTGATAAGAAAAAAAAATTAAGACTAATATTGGGCCCTTGAAGACTAATGGGTGAATTTATTATGGGGAACAAGTAGATGGCAGAAGAGTTGAATAGGTACTTTGGATCTGTCTTCACTGGGGAAGACACAAGCAATCACCCAGATGTAATAGTGGCTGAAGGACCTAGGGTAATGTGTGAACTGAAGGGAGTTCATATTAGGCAGGAAATGGTATTGGATAGACTGTTAAGTCTGAAGGCTAATAAGTCTCCCAGGACCTGATGGTCTGCACTCCAGGGTACTTAAGGAATCGGTTCTAGAAATCATGGATGTACTGGTAATCATTTTCCAATGTTCTATAGATTCAAGATCAGTTCCTGCGGATTGGATGGTGGTTAATGTTGTCCCACTTTTCAAGAAAAGAGGGAGAGAGAAAACGGAATTATAGACTGGTTAGCCTGACGTCAGTGGTGGGAAAGATGCTGGAGTCGATTATAAAAGATGAAATTACGACTCATTTGGATAGCAGTAACAGGATAGGTCAGCATGGGTTTACGAAGGGGAAATCGTGCTTGACTAATCTTCATGAATTTTTTGAGGATGTAACTATGAAGATGGACAAGGGATAGCCAGTGGATGTAGTGTACCTGGATTTTCAGAAAGCGTTTGATAAAGTCCCATGTAGAAGATTAGTGAGCAAAATTAGGGCACATGGTATTAGGGCAAAATACTGACTTGGATTGAAAATTGGCTGGCTGACAGGAAGCAGTGTAATGATAAACTGGTCCCTTTCGGAATGGCAGGCGGTGACCAGTGGGGTACCACAAGGTTCGGTGCTGGGACCGGAGCTGTTTGCAGTATACATTGATGATATAGATGAAGGCATTAAAAGTAATATTAGCAAATCTGTTGATGACACAAAGCTGGGTGGGAAGGTGAAATGTGAGGAGGATGTTATGAGAATACAGGGTGACTTGGACAGGCTAGGTGAGTGGACGGATGTATGGCAGATGCAGATTAATATGGATAAATGTGTGGTTATCCACTTTGGTGGCAAGAACAGGAAGGCAGATTACTATCTAAATGGAGTCAAGTTAGGTAAAGGAGAAATACAATGAGATCTAGGTGTTCTTGTACATCAGTCAGTGAAAGAGAGTGTGCAGGTACAGCAGGCAGTGAAGAAAGCTAATAGCATGCTGGCCTTCATAACAAGACAAATTGAGTATAGGAGCAAAGAGGTCCTTCTGCAGCTGTACAGGGCCCTGATGAGACCGCACCTGGAATATTGTGTGCAGTTTTGGTCTCCAAATTTGAGGAAGGACATTCTGGCTATTGAGTGTGTGCATAGGTTCACAAGGTCAGTTCCCAGAATGGCGGGACTATCATATGTTGAAAGATTTGAGCGACTGGGCTTGTATGCACTTGAGTTTAGAAGGATGAGAGGGGATCTGATTGATACGTGTAAGATTATTAAAGGATTGGACACTCTGGAGGCAGGAAGCATGTTTCTGCTGATGAATGAGTCCAGAACCAGAGGAGACAGTTTAAAAATAAGGCATAGACCATTTAGAACAGAGTTGAGGAGAAATTTCTTCACCTGGAGAGTGGTGGCTGTATGGAATGCTCTGCCCCAGAACGCAGTGGAGAACAAGTCTCTGGATACTTTAAAAAAGGAGATGGATAGTGCTCTTAAAATAGTGGAATCAAGGGTAATGGGGATAAGGCAGGAACAGGATATTGATTGTGGATGATCAGCCATGATTATAATGAATGGTGATGTTGGCTCGAAGGGCCAAGTGGTCTACTCCTGCACCTATTGTCTATTCAATTACACCATGCCAGGGGCGGCATGGTAGTGCAGTGGTTAGCACTGCTGCCTCACAGTACCAGGTATCTGGGTTCGATTCCAGCCTCGATGACTGTCAGTGTGGAGTTTGCACATTCTCCCCAAGTCTGCATGGGTTTCCTCCCACAATCCAAAGTTGAGCATGTTAGGTGAACTGGCCATGCCTTCAACTGCCCGTACTGTTCAGGAATGTGTAGTTTGGGTGCATTACTCGGGTTAAATGTAGGGCAATGGGTCTGGGTGGATTAGTCTTCGGAGGGTCGATGTGGACTTTTCGGGCTGAAGGGCCTGTTCCCACGTTAAGGATTCTAATTCTAATTCTAAAACATTCTAATTCGTACTCCTACCAACATATTATGTTAGATATTTTGGGTAATGTAAATCAGAGCAGACAAAATTCAAGTAAATAAGTAATAAATTTGTATTTAATACCGAATCAGGGAGGGAATAATTATGGATTTCTAATGATGGAATTGAAAGAATACATTCATCAGGTTAATATTCGCTTTTGGAAAAACAATCAAGTTGTTGAGCCTATTTCTGAGAGTGAAGAAAACAAAGAAATTAAGAAAGTTTTCAAACTTGGAATACTTAATATAATTGGAAAAACATCATGGTTTATGCTGCCTGAGTATTTGTGTGTTTACATTTACAAGAAAGGAGTACAACATTGGTACCAATATTAACCATTTTGGCATTCGTCCTAAGATCAGAATGGTACTTGAGAACTGGCATTTAAACATTTGAACTCTGATCTCATGGGTGAAATAAGTGTTCAAAAGTGTTAGATTATTAGTTTGTTTGAAATGCATGTGCAGACAAATGGTAATTTTGAGACCTGAATTTTCAAAGTTGGTCAGTGCATCCAGTTTTGTGAAGGTAAAACTTAACTTCTACTCTTAAACTGCATTACTCACTGCACATAATTTTAAATTGAATGATTCAGTTGATTTTTGTTCAGTGATAAATCAGTGTAATCTATGTTGCAGGTAACTCCTCTCTCCAAGGACCAACTACCCCTCGAGAAGGATCTCTTCAAACGTCAAAATCAATTGGTGAATTTCTTCCTCCAGAAATCCCACCTGCTAAGAAAGACTGGATCCCGGATGATAAGGCATTGTTTTGCATGGTCTGTGGGAAGGAAAGGTTCACCATGGTAAGGGAAAATATCAGCTAAAGCTGTTTTAAATTTTGAACTTTTTATTTATTATTCTCTTTCGGTGATTTCAGTGAATTTACAGAATAAAATTTTTCACCAGACACTTTGTCCTGTAACTAACCTTTGTCAGTCACTGGTGGATTTTCACTTTCAAATTTACTGGACAGAATTATGGTAGATATTGAAAAGAAGTGCATCCATGTCCACAAGATTAGTAATATATTATCATTGACAGTGGAAGCACTATATACCATTCAAATTGTGGGCTTCTGGGTGCTTGCAAGTTGAGAATAGGTGTGCTGTGAATTATTTGCTCAATCCTTTCCATGTGGCTGGTTCTGGGGAAACAGTTATTCTTGTAACTTGAGTGGTGATAAACAACTGATCTCAGAACTTGTTTTCATAAACTATAGTGGAGGCAATTAGAAATGAGCTCTGCAGTGCTCTTCTGCCACTGCATCATGATTCTATTTTATTAGTGGCCTTGTATTACTGTAATTTTTTTTTTAGTTTTAAAGTGAAGACTGGGGCCCACAATTCACTGCCTCAGCAAGTAAAATAACACTGTTCCTGAACTGATATTATAAATGTCCACAGACCATTTGAAAAGGATAATTGGCCCAGACCCAATTGTTTGAACTGTATTTCTTTGTAAGTCTTATAGCTTTTGCATTAAAAGTGACTCCTTTGTTCATAGTGATCCTGTTTCAAAGGACTCCTCCTCAGAGACAGATAATGCAGCAGTTTAGCAAAACCAGGTGAAAAACACTAAAAATAATCACATTTGGACCAAATTGATCAATAACTGGAGGAATAATAAAATAAAATAGCTTCCAGAGAATGTGTGTGCCTAACTTTGGCTCCACTTCCACAAAACTGGTCAAAACAAGTTATTTAGAGTTCATGTTTTCGACCTGGATATTCATTCGGTGTATGTTAAGTTCATACAGTTAACAGCCACTGTTTGCTGGATAACTATTATTCTCTCAAATTGAAAATGCCAAGCAGCAATATGTTTATTGGAAGCAGATTTCAGTTGAAAGAAATGAAGGGAAGAGTTTATAACTGAGTAACAAATTTTAGTCTAGTGGTTTTGAGAGATGGCTGCAAAACCTTCCACTAATGTTATTTTGCTATTCGAATGGGATGAACGTCTGATGTGTTTTCATTTTATTTGTATTATTCCTGAGGAATATGTAGGTATATTTTGCACTTTGCATGGAATTTCATTCTGCCCTGTAGGTATGGGATTCCTGCTGCATATCCACGGACCTGTCTGAAAAATTGCAGCAGTTGGTGTGGCCTAAGATGGCTTCCTCCTGTTGCTCATCATTCCCTACATACTGCCGTAATGAGGCCCCTTCAGGACTGCTTTCCATTCACCAGCAACTTTGAGGCCAACTTGAGAAATTTAGGGATTGAAGAATGGGCATGAGTGCTGGGCACTTTCGGGATGAGAGAACCGCCAGCCAGTCAGATCCCTTGACACTCTGAAGGAGGGCTTCCTTCTCAATGAGGGGGTGGGATTCCCAAATGCAGCCAATCCACTTGCTGAGGCCATTACAAACCTTCAGGGCTGCCAGCATCAACTTAATCTGGCACCATGGGAAGTCCCTCCATCTGAAAAATCCTACCCCTTGAGCTTCTGTCAGTGAAGCTGCATTTGTAGGATAATGTTTGAGTGCCATTGATTCAGTTTGGTTCATTTAGGTAGTGACCTGCCTCCAGGAAATGGATTTTCCTGGGTTGCAAGCCTCAGAGTTTATTTTTTGCCTCCGAATTACAGTTAAAGATTCTGACATCTTGCAGTCGGTGCTTCAATCAGCAATGTTAATCTGGCAAAATGCAAGATGTTTGCAATAAAAAGCTGCACCATAGTAGGAATTTCATGTTCCCAGTTATAAAGTTTCAAATGTCTGTAGGTCTGTTTTATCAGAAAAATATCTTCATTTCCTTGACATCCATAATATTATGCTTGCTTACACAACATTAAACCTTAATACTTTCCTGAATGACTATGCTTTTCATTTCATCTATTTTAATGTTTCTTTCTGAGGCTCGATGGAATTGATTAAATTCTTGTTAACTGCTTTGCGCCTTCTGTTACATTAAAGGTGTAATAGAAATGCAAGTTGTTGTTAGGAATAGTCTCTGACCCACCTTCTTGGACCATGCCTCCTCTATTGTTAATGGTTTATCTCAACTTTTGTAAATGCAAATTCCGGACTTTTGATCTCTGTTGTCAGTAAAGGCAGCTTAACAACAAAAAGGTCCAAAGTTTGCAACTTCTAATCTATGTTGAGTTCTCCAACCTCTGTCAGGCATTGTTACTGTGACCTCAAGACCATAAAACCATGAAAGGGAAAGTCAGCCATGGATGACTGTTAATAATTATACGCCAACCACTATTAAAATGTGTATATGAAGGGAAGGATGTGCTACAATGATTCCCTAGTGGTTAGCACCATTGCCTCACAGCGCCAAGGACCCGGGTTCGATTCTAATCTCGGGCGACTGTCTGTATGGAGTTGCACGTTCTCCTTGTGTCTGCCTGGGTTTCCTCCAGGTGCTCCGGTTTTCTCCCACAATCACAAAAGATGTGCAGGTCAGGTGAATTGGCCATGCTAAGTTGCCCATAATGTTAAGTGCATCAGTCAGAGGGAAATGGGTTCGGGTGGGTTACTCTTCGGAAGGTCAGTGTGGACTTGTTGGGCTGAAGGGCCTGTTTCCACACTGTAGGGAATCTAATCTAATCTTTCATTTTTTTGGCTAGTTCAATCGACGGCATCACTGCAGGCGTTGTGGGCGAGTTGTTTGTCAGTCCTGTTCTACAAACAAAATGGTTGTTGAAAAGTGCAGAGAGAACCCAGCACGAGTTTGTGACCAATGTTACAGCTATTATCATGGGAAGTAAGTCTTTTCTCAGATGCAGTATGGATTTTGGATGTGGCTTTAGCAACTTGTCAAACAATTGTACTCTCCTTGCATGAAGTACACATGTGTTTCCCCTTTATTGATATTCTTGCAATTTATCCTGGAGCTGCAAATAAAAGGATCTCTTTTCAACAATACTCAATATGAAAGCTCAGTTAACTGGATGGCTGGTTTATGATGCAGAGTAATGCCAACAGTGTGGGTACAGTCTCTCACAGGCTGAGATTACCATGAAGGTATAGCCGACTCAACCTTTGCCTTCACTTGTGGCATTGTGACTCTTGGGTTGAGTTCACCATCCATCATCTCTTTAAATGATAAAGCCACCCTATGCTCCTCTGGGATGATGGCGACTTTACTCAATATGAGTAACGTTAGGGAGATATTTGTATTTACTTCTGAAGTGCTCTGAGGTCAACTGTATCTTGTTCTTTGTGAAAGCTTGGTGAAAATCTGTTCCAGCCCTACGTCTGAAAAATTCTATTGGATTGACAGTTTATTTTCCATGGAAGTAAGACCATGGGAATGCATTATTGCACTGTCTCTCCGATTAGTAAGAAATGGATTATATATATAAATTGACTTCTGTAAACGTTTTGGTGAAGAATTACTAACAAAAATAAAACTAATATTGCTCATTGTATTCATATTTCTTATTTTAAGCCTGTTACAATGCTTAGCTTTAGTGTTCCTGTTTATGGTTATTTAAAGATTTCAAAGTTAGGAGTGCCTGCTGCAATTAATGACTATCTTAGGTTAATGGTTCTCTAATGGTTTTGGTCGAAGGACCCATTTTCAAATGGGTTAATAAGTATTGATACCCCCCAGTCTAAATGAAAATAATACAAGTTTCTTACAGATTTACTTTTCGGAATAGAAGGCTGATCAATGAATCAGTTGAGGGACAGGAATGGAGTTTTTCCAGGCCTGCCTAATGTATGGTGAGCAGAAATGAGATTGGTGATCTGAACACATTCATCGTCTTGTCAGCCAAGAAGTAACCTTGCTGGTTCAGCAATGTCCCTGTAAAAGTATTTAGCGCATTATACCCCCTTTCTCTTCCTGGAGTGGGTCAAGCTCAGTGACTGTTATTGGTGACACTAATGTCATTTCTGGTATAACTAAAGAGCAAATCCACCCTTAAGGATGGTGGTCGCTATTCCTCTTGGAACAGTTGTTTGGTAACCCCCAGTAGAAACTAGTACATGCATACTTCCTCCAGAAACTGTGGTTGGATTTTTAAAAATGTATGGTATTCACTTTTTTTAAAAATGTGCACATTTTTCATGCTGCTCTTCTGTGAATTGAATCTATTCACAAAGTGAATGAGTAATTGGTCTATAAATTGCAGTGTACCATCTTAACTGCTTTGTTTAGAGAATAGTCTTGACATTTGTCAGTTCTGTTTACAATACCATATGTTTGTATCTTCTATTAATTAGTTTATAATTTTGTTCACTCTTTATTTTTATTTCCTATAGTGAAAATGTACAACTCGATCAAGGTGAAGGTGAGTAACTGGAACTTGATAGTTTGAGAAAAATTCTTCTTTGTTTTTCCCAGTTTTAGTTACTTACATGTATAATTCCATCTCTGTGCAATAGATCCCATAAATTGTGGTGATAGTGATTTGGATCTTACTGTAGCACTACAGATGCCGCGACAGTCAGAAGTACATTGGAACCTGACTCTGAATGAAGAAGACAATGAGAATGAACGTAGTGAGTTTTTCTATGAGCAGGTGAGAGATATAAAACTGTTGACTTGGTTTTGGAATCTCACCTGATGATGATATTATACAAATCACATCCCAGACTGAAAGCTGGCATGCTCAAGGTCATTTTTATTGTTTTTTTTTCTTATTTTGGTTTTAATGAGGTAGTCTGTCACTGAAATGCACAGTATTGAAGATTGGATTTTAACAGTAAAATGGAAGTTTATTAAGCAAAAGGATTAGGATAAATCAAAATATTTAAATATCACATGAACTTAGAGTCTGAAACTCTCAGTAATCTCATGAATTCTTTAAAGATCCAAAAGTACCCCTGAAAAACTCAGACCGGAGGGAGAATATCTCCTTGCCTATCATCTTTCTTGGCTAAATTTAACTGGAACTTCCCAGTCTGAAAAATTTAGAAGCGCCTTCCTGTAACACCTGAATTTAAACATCTTCAAAAACCTCTCCAAGGTTTTACCCAAATGCTAACGGTCTGGAACAATCCTTAAACTACTTACTTTAAGGTAATCTGTTTTTATTATCTTCTCCATCAATCATATTAATCTTCATCTAAGACTGCTGTAGAAATGCCATAGACTGAAACTAAAACTTTGCTTTAAGCCATGAATGTTATCTCTCTGCTTAAAGAACAAGAAGTCTGGAAGCTTCTAACCGAAACCTGTTTATCCTGTTCGGTCAAAACACACAGTCAATGTAAGCAAAAGCCTTTTAGTCGTTATCCCTCTTAAATCAATTTAAAAGAAATCGCTATGTCTACAGAAATACTTACAAAAAGTCATTAAACTCAGGGAGACTCGGGGGGGGGGAAAAAAAAACATATGCTGCTGATTCAAAAATCCAAACTGTAAGGATAAATGATGTTAAAATATATATAAATCTCACAACCTACTTCACATAACTTCCTTGTACTTTGTTGCAGGGGAACCTGATTGTTACAAAATCTGTTTTAGAGTATAGGAAAGGTTTAGAGGGATATGGGCCAAATGCTGGTAAATGGGACTACATGAATTTAGTATATCTGGTTGGCATGCTGGTGAGTTGGACCGAAGGGTCTGTTTCCATGCTGTACATCTCTATGACTGTATGACTCTAATAAAGACCTGAAATGCATTTTGCAACCATTTAAAATATACATTGCTTCAAAAGACACCAAAAAGGGAAAGACAGCTTGAATTTATATAGTGCCTTTATTAGGATATCACAGCACTAGGGAGGCAATGTCTCACTGGTATTATCACTGGACTGTTAATCCTAAGACCCAGATAACATTCTGGGGACCAGGGTTTGAATCCTGCCATGGCAGATGGTGGAGTTTGAGTTCAATACATATCTGGAATTAATAATGTAGTGATTACCATCAATCCATTGTCAATTGTCAGAAAATCTCATCTGGGTGACTAATGTCCTTCAGGGAAGGAAACTGCCATCCTTACCTGGTTTGGCCTACATGTGATTCCAGACCCACAGCAACGTGGTTGAGTTTTAACTGCCTTCTTGGTAATTCTGGGTGGGCAATAAATGCTGGCCTAGCCAGCTATGCCCTCATCCTGTGAATGAATAAAGAAGAAAAATTCCACAGCCTGTATAACAATAGTTTAACTCTGGCACCAAATGTAACTCTCAGTAAATGCTGTTTGTTTTATTCAACCGAGTTAAGGTGCACAATGTCATTGCGAGTAGACATTTGGATTTAAAAAGAACAATATTGCTGTATTTTCCCAGGTGTAACCTGTTATCAATCCTAAAACGTTGCAAATTCTTCAAAACAAAACAAGTGGTCTCTATCAACTGTCTTGCTTTAATGTTGCCACTGCTGATTAATTATGGCATGGCAGTGTTACTGTGAATATAGCCCCAGAAAGGAAATAATTGCTTGGAAACGACTTCTCTGTCATTTTATTCTATTGTTTTGCTTCCTATCTCAAAATGTTCTTGTTTGTGTTTCACAATGTGGCAGCAAAGGACAGTTAATGGACATGCATCACTTATTAAATAGTTTCAGCAAAATATTAACTTAAGGTTACGTCCCCTCGAGCCTGACATGCTGTAGTTTACTCCCATTATTTCTAGTTAGAATGAATCTGTATGTAATAAAGAAATTAAATACTTTGAGATGTAATCAACTAGCATCCTAGAGTTGTCAACAATGTGGTTCCACAAAGAGCAGTGGAATGTATGACCAGCTTGTTGATTGAGGGATAAGTAGTCTGTGGACACTGGGAGAATTCCCTGCTCTTTTCTCAAATGGCATTTTTAGATTATTGGTACTCACTTGGTCCATGGGTTTAATGGGTCATCTGAAAAAACAGATATTCCTAATAATGTAGCATTCATTCCTTTTTGCTGTGTAAATGTTAACTTACATCCACAAACATCTGACTTGAGCCATTAGATATAGGACCAGAAATAGGCTCTTCAGTACGTTGAGCCTGCTCTGTCATTCAGTGAGGTCATGGCCAATCCGATCATCCTCAACTACACTTTCCTTGCTTTTCCCATAACACTTGATTCCTTTATTTATTGAAAATCTGTCTCCCTCAATGACCCAACCTTCTCAGTCCTCTTTGAGGGAGGAAATTCCTCCTTATTTCTGTGTTATTTTGGCATTCACTTATTCTGCGATTATGTCGTTGAGTCTTGGACTCTCCCAGAAGGGGAGAAACCTTTCCACATCTACCCTATCAAGCTAAGAATCTTGCATGATTCAATAAGGTCACCTTTCATTCTTCTAAACTAAAAGGCCCAACTTAGTGCCTTCTCAAAGGAAAATCCCTCCATAACCAGGATCAGCCTAATGAACCTTCTCTGCATTGTCTGACCATTGAGCTAGCTGGTTCTCAAAAACATCGGACACAATTTGATGAAATTCTTAAATGACCTCTTCTGAGAAATAAAAATTTAATCATCTGTAAATTTCTGTGCATAATTATGTCAGTGTTTCCAAATCACTTGCTGGAGAAAGGCACTACTTTGAGCAGGGCTAAATTACTTATGACATAGACCAGGGTTCAACCTGAAGCATGTTCAGTTGGCATACCAGGCAATACACTACATGCATTCTGAAAGTACATGCACTTGGGGACACGATTACCCTAAAGTTTCCATTCCTGGTTAGCATTTGTGATCTCTATAGAAGCCCGAGAGTTCCTTTTGCATTTATTTATATTGTTATAAATTGTATTTTCCGGTATTTCTACATAGCAAGGGGGAAGGGAAGTGAAAGGCATGGCATTTTGAAAGCCACAATTCACCTCCTTGAAGCTTGGTTTGGAAGTTTTGCAAAAAAAAAATGCTTAGGAGGAGGAAAAAAAAATGCTTAGGAGGTGCAGTAAATGAAAATGTTAAAGGTGTTGTAATGTTTCACAGGCTCCAAGTGCTTCCTTGTGTATTGCCATCCTGAACCTGCACAGTAATAGTATGGAGTGTGGCCATCAGTTGATAGATCACTGCAGCAGACTGTCTCGCGCATTGACAAATCCAGAAGTGGATGCTTGCCTTTTAATAGATATCATAAAGCAACTTCTTTTCAGTGCTAAAATGATGTTTGTGAAAGCAGGAAGGAGCCAAGATCTGGCGCTTTGCGACAGGTGAGTAGCATTGATATTACGTTTCAAGATATGTTCTTGAGTAATAAAAGTGTGCCTTATTGATAGTTGATGCAGTGAATCTGCAGCATGCTGTGACTTAAACACAGTTGTTCATGCATCCACTTAACAGTTGCATGGTAACAGAGAACTTGACTATTGCTGGCTGACTAGATACGCTGTTAAAAGTTTTTCATCATGCATTCATCAGGAAAAACACAACTATAACAAATTTCACATCATCTCAGCAATTTAAACTGCAGGAGAAAGGGATGCTGATTGATAGGTAATTCTAACTGGTTGAGGCTTTGCAATGGAGAAAAAAAAGGAGAGCTATAGGCTGTCCAAGAGCCAGAAAATTACAAGTATTGGGATTGTTTACAATTTGGCATTCTTGCTCGTTTCCTAACGGGTAAAAGACAGAAATGTCACAGTTTTCAGCAACATTCACTTTTAGGTTTATTTTGCATATGAGGATATGAAGGTGCCCTCCCTTTCCCATGTGGCTCACTGAGTTAATTATGAGACATTGAATCATTTTTAACAGGGAACCCCACAACTGGATTTGTCCTCAACAAACACAGTATTGGGAGTAATAAAAGCAGAAAATACAGGAAACATTCAGGGTGATGACCTGTCATCAGATCCTCAACTTGAAACATTTCCTGTTTCACTATGAGTGCTGCCTCACCTGCTGAGTGTTTTCTGTTCTTATTTCGGATTTCCTGTGCTTCAGTATTTTGCTTGCATGTATTATTTGGCCACTCCCAGAAAAGCAAGACACAAAAATTGATAAGTTTTCCTTTTGATAGTTGTAGAATAGCCATTTATTGCAATATTATACGATCTCTGCTGCTGTCTGCTGCATCCTTTCCATCCTTAATCCATATCATTGCAGGCATCAAGGGAATAAGGTAAGGAGGTTGGTAGTGAATATCTTGTGTATTGGTGGTATTGAATCCTGTAACAAGCAAGCATCATAATGATTAGGTTTGTGCCCATTCTTGTCTCCTGTACTGTACTGTGCAAATGCAAATCTAACTTTTAGCATTTTGAGAATGTGGAGCACAGTACATTTTTCAATCCTTATACATTTGCTCCTTATCAACCCATGATATGCTCTCTGTGTTTCTAGATCAAATAGGAATCGGTTGAGTAATCAGAAACTCTGCTGACAGTAAATGTTTCTTGTTTATGTCCAAAACCAGTGGTGGTTGTTCTGGAAATGCTTCTAAATCCAGCTTCAGCAGCATTAGTTTTCTTGAATGTACTATGAACAAAACTTTTATTCTTGATATGGTTGAGAGTTGCAGCTCAGTTTTGTTTTAGCTTGACAGTCTTGTCTCACTTGGAAAAACAGCAAATAAGCCTTATGGAAGCATTACTTAGCCACAGGTAAAAATCACATTCAGTTTTGCATGAAGTCTAAGTTGCATGCTGCTTACGTTTTTGACAACAAAAGATAAATATTCACTTCAGTGATAACTGAATAAAATACAGCTGAAAGAAAAAGCTAGCGTTTGTATAATCCTTAAGCATTCTGTGATCTCAGAGTTCCATGAACAGTCAATAATGTTTGAAGTACAGTTGCTATTGTTTCTTGATGTAATCATTGTGACTCATTTCACAACTAGTTCATTGCTCTTGCAGCATTTTGGGTAACCCTGTGAGTTGTGACAATATTTTTATTTCAGCAACGTTTTGCAGTGATGTTAATACAGGCATATTGTGAACCCCAATACACATTGATCTTTTATTGTTGTACTGCATAACATAATCAGCTTGGAGAGTTGCAGGCAACAAGTCTCACATGTCCAGCATGGGGTCCCCAAAGAACTTGTCTGAGTTCTGGTCTATTTGCAAATGTGTTTTAAAATCTCTATAACATCTCTTTCTATGAGAATGTCTCCTGAAAGAAATAGAAATTAAACAAGACGTTCAATAAACTAATTTTTCTAGAAATATCTTTGAGATTAATTGTTTGCTTTCTATCACTTCATACAGCTATATCAGCAAGGTGGATGTAGTGAAGATTTTAGTTGCTGCTAACTACCAGGATGTGCCTTCTCTTGAACAAATCCTTAAGCCTGCAGCCATCACAAGACTGAGAAATAAACTTTTGGAAACTGAATACTATGCACTGGCTGTTGAGGTTTGCAAAGGCGTTTTTTTTTAAATGAAAGACTATTTTTTAGAAATACTTTTAGTATCTGACAAACATAATTGTGAAGATTTACAAGTACTTTATTGCAATGTTGTCTCCCTGTTACAAGGTTCTTGGAGTGATATTCAAAACTCCACATTTACTTATGGTGGAATCATACCACTGATCTATATTTCAACCGTGCCTTTGTTACGTTCACACTCAACATTTCTAATCACTCCTGGATGGTCTTTACATTCTAACCTCCTTAAACTTGAGGTCATCTAACCTCTGTGCCCTGGTCTTACTCAGACCAAAACTGTTCCTTATCATCCCCATAACTCTTTGATGTGCATTAACTTCCAGTCCAGAAGTGCCTCAGTTTTAAAATTCTTGACCTTGTTTTGAAATCCTTCACCTCTATATATCTAATATTTTTCAGGCCCACAGTCTTTCAAGATAATTGTGCTCATCTAACCCTTGCTTCTTGACTATCCTCAATTTTAGTTTTATTAAGGGTGGCTATGTCCTCAGCTACCTAGGCTTTAAGCTTTGGAAGTCTCTCTTTAAACTCCTCAAAATGTTGTTCTCTCAGTCTTACTTTAATACTCTCATTAAAAACTATATCTGACCAACCATCTGGTTGTTTTGCTGTAATATTGCCGATTGTGTTAAATGTGGATTTATAATGTTATTGTGGAAAAAGTGGATCATTTTGTTATATTAAAGATGAAATATGAATATAAATTACAGGCAAGCATCGGGATTTTACACACACCAAATTTTCAAAAATGACAGTGAGACAAATGACTAAATAATCTCGTGGGTATTGGTTGGAGAGCTCTTAATCCAATATTGGCGCTCACAATCTTCTCCCAAGCGTCCCATTGGGTATGTCCATCTGAGCAGCTTGATAGACCTTTGCTGTCGTATGATGCAGAATACTGTATCTCTGACAACTGCACTTCCTCAGTAATGTACTAAACTGTCAAATGATCTTCTGCATCATGACAGTTCTGTGATTCATTTTAGATTGTGTCATTAATTCCAGTTCTAAGGCTTGAGTCCACAATATTCTGACTCTAAATTAAGCATCTTGAAAAGTGGACCAACCTCTTGATAGTAGAGGTGTAATTTTTGGAAAGTGTCAATTCAGCTTCTGAACTAACTTTTTTTACTCGGTCCAGAGTACTGATAATTCCCATTGTTCAATTTCTATTGGACATTTCTATTGTGATGCTAACTTTTTTCAATTTTTAGGTCTCTACTAAGGGTCTACTGGACCCGAGTGGAGTCTGGCATGCTTGGGGGTTAGCCTGCCTCAAAGTGGGAAACCTATCTGCATCTCGGGAGAAATTCAGTCGCTGCTTAAAGCCACCATTTGACCGAAATCAACTATCTCTTGGTCCTCCACTTTTGCAAGAAATAATGCAGCACCTGGAAACTTCTGTTAAACCAGTCTCGCCAGTGGTAATGAGCTTTAATCTTTCATTAATTTCTGAAAATGTTAAATTTGGTAATGCTCAAGTTAAGTTATTGTGAATGATTGATTTTTCTTTGACATGGTTGGGCCGAAGGGCCTGTTTCCACACTGTAGGAAATCTAAATTCTAAAATTATCTCCTGAGACTTACAGGTGTTGCATGTCAGTTGTTTATCTTTATAAAATGGTTTCAGTTCCAATCTTGAGTATAAATAGCATTATCTGAAGTGGCAGTATGTCATCAAAGTGCATTTCTGTAATGCAAAATTTGAATGAGACTCACTAGGGCCATCAGTAGACTTTGGACATAATTCAGGAGGATTCTTTTGTCAGGAGTCTTCACAGCATATTTACTTTCATTAATTAATTTAAAGCAGGATGAAAAATGAAAATGGAGCATAGAGGCACAAAGTAGAAATAAGTATTTTAAAAGCTGAAACTTGCTGGAACACATCAGAACAAGATTTTGTTTCTGGTGCTGTGTTCTGAAATAAATTTTCCTTTTACAAGCTAAACTGTTAATCAAAAATGCTTTTTCTCTGATTAACATTTTTTTTTTGTAATTTGGGTATTGGCTAAAAGTGATGTTGAAGAGAAGCAACATTGTGCTTAGTTGTAGAATTTTTAAAATTCAAGGTACCTGAGCAGCTTTTCTGCAAAAGTTTGAATAAGAAACAGTTTGGAACGATTCAGCTAACTTGCCATGCCTAGCAAGAATTGAATAAGGTAAAGGTACTTGGGAGAGGATTTCTTTCCTCTAAACCTTTGCACAAATGGTGGTGAATGCCTGGAACACATTGCGACAGGAAGTGGTGGAAGCAGATAAAATAGGAGCATTCAAGAAGCACCTGGACGAATACATGAATAGGAAGAGAATAGAGGGATCTGGATCCCATAAGTGAAGGTAGTTTTAATATGGAAGGGCAAAATATGTTGTCGCAGGCTTGTAGGGCTGAAGGACCTGTTCCTGTGTTGTATTGTTCTTTGTTCTTATGTGCTAGCCTTCAGGCAGCAATTGCCAACCATAAGCACATGTTTCTTATGTCTTCAATAGAGAGAAAATCTCAGTAAATAAGGAAACTATTTGAAGAAGTGGAAATGGGCAATTTAGACATGACAGTTATAGATATCTACTGTCACCTGTGTTGCTGGCAAAGTAAAGATAATGGGAATAAGCGTTCTCTTGGGTTTGAGATGGTGTTCAGATTTGAACCCATTTTGAGAATTGAATGTAAAAGGTTAATGTTCCTGTTCCTTCAGTTGCATAACTGTTAAACCTTCCACGGCTGGTGCAATTGGTTGGCTTTTCTAGTTGAATTCTTTTACCAGGAATTTAAAAATAATCTTAATATATTGAAGCTCAGGAACCTAATGCAGTTTTGTCAATACCAGTGAAAATGTTTTATCATTAAAAAGGTGCACTATTAGTAAGAGTGACTAATAGCTGAAAATGACACAAAACAGAGCCTATTTACCTAATGTGCTCTAGTGAGTTATTTAGTAACTGAAGTATTTTTAAAAATAATTACTATTAAAAGGTTTGTTTTTTTAAGAACAGTTTAATCTTTAGATGTTGCTCTGGTTACAAATGGACACAATCATCCAAAACTTGCCCTATTCATTAAATAAATCAGGGTCTATGGACAGTTACAGACTGTTTCCTGCATAACATTTTAATGCAACCTTATAGGGTTTGAGGAAACTTGATTTGTGAAGAATGTAATCTGAGTTTAAAATTTCTGATCATTCACCCTAGATTGGGCAACTACTTTGGACAAATTGTGTAGAAGTGGAACTCTATTAAGTTGCAGTGATGATGACATTTGTTTCTATTTGTGATTAAACAGCAGGATGATGACATTCTTGCCTCACTGAGAGAATTGGAGACGGTTCTGAAGGGTGACGGTACAGGTTTTGAAGTCACGGGAGATGGAAAGATCAAACAAAAGGTCTTTTACCAAGAGTGCTTGTACTACTTGCAAACATATGGCACTAATTTGGCCATTATTAGTTTTTATATGGGACACAACTGCATGAGAGAAGCTTTGCAGCACCTGCTAGATAAGGTAAGACATTGATATTGCTAAAATTAGATATGCTTTCCTAAACAACAGTGCTTACATGCCATATAAAATTACTTTGATTAGTAATGTGCAATGATGATATACTCTGGATATAGATGATGTGGATTCAGCTGTTTGATTTCCTAATTAAGGCCAAAGGCAGAATGCAAGCACCGCTTGACTTCCTGGCTGAGGAATATGAGAAGACACATCAGGAGGAGATTTAACATTGTCATTTAGCATCATGTTATTTAGAATTCTACAGATAACTCTTTCTTACATCAATTCTTTGGTGTAATCTGGCCAAACAGCTTCCAAATTTGTTTTCCTGAATCTCAACATTACAGTGTTTGTTGGGTAATTTTGAATTAGTGGTTATAACTAGAAGGAAGGTAGTTACAAATTCAGAGAGCAATTAAGGTTGATTTGGAATCAATTGTAGACCAAACAAGGTAAATATGGCAAACTTTCTTCCCTAAAGGATATTAGTAAATGAGAGGTTTTAAACCCATAAGTGGATCTTGAGGAAATCAGGAGCCATATTTGACATGAAGGACTGTAAAGTTGAACAATATCTCTTGTTTTTCTGGTGACCGACCTATTGACGTGACCACTCAACACACTGTCTGCAATATGTGGATAGGATTATCTGAAGTAAAATGGGACAAGGCTTGTGTGGAGCATGGTATTGACTATTTGGACCAAATGACTTGCTCCTGTGGTCTTGATTACTGAAAACCTGTTTTTCCCTACTTGATAGGTAGAAAGTTGGAAATCTGAATTAAAAAGAATATTCTGCATCAAAACAGCAGGTCATTAATAATCTGAGAGGTGACTGGGTTGGGGAGGGGCGAGTTTCAGGTTCATCTGATTTGAACTGTCTTAGATACATAGCAGCTTTGTGTTTTTCACCCAAAATTCACTGTTTTTAACTTAGCTCTGATCAAGCACAGACTTATGTTTTGGATCTAAGCAAAACACTGTGGATGTGGAGATCAAAAATAAGAATATAAAGTGCTGGGTAAACTCAGCAGATATGGCAGCATTTTTGGAGGAAGAAACAGAATTACTGTTTAAAGTTCAGTAGAACTACATTGAAGCATAGTTCATGTTGACTCTGTTTTTCTCTCCACTGATGCTACTTCCAGACCTGCTGAGTTTCTCCAGTTGCTGTTTCCATTTCTTACATTTTGGTTGGTGTGTGCTTCTTACTTTTCAGGCTTGCCCTGAAGAGGTGTTCATGCAAGGGATTTTCAAACCAAGTTACGAAAGTGGCAGACTGCATGCTTTGGAAAACTTAATGGAACACATGGATCCAAGCCTGGAAAAATGGAGTTGCTATTTGATTGCATCTTGCAAACATTTACAAATGAGGGGTTTTTTCAATATTCTGTATGATCTGCAGCAATTTATGAAGGTAATTGTAATTTTTGACTTGTGTGATGGGTCCTTTTTAGATGGGTTTTAATGGTAAATGGAGCAATGTCACGTGTGATGTGTTCATTTCAGGACCACATGCGAGCAGCCATGACGTGCATCAGGTTTTTCAGCCACAAAGCAGACTCCTATAGGGAACTCGGAGCCAATCAAGGTTGGCTGACAGAAGCCAAAGGTCACCTGAAAACATACTTGCAGGAAGTGTCCCAACGCAGTTCGTCGAGAAAGAAAGTTACCAGTTCTTTTCGCAAGCAAATGTCTGCGGCAGATGTGTCAAGGTAGATTTTTTTTAAGGAAAATTCCTTCTTGCAATTTTTGTGTAACAGTGAGGCAGCATTTGTTGCCCATCCTTAATTGACCTGGAGAAGGTGAGGTAAGTTACATTTTGGAAGCTGCAATCTCACCTTTTTGTAACAGTTTGGTAAAACTGAATGGCTTGCTGACCCATTTCAGAGAACGGTTCAGAGTTGACCACATGGCTGTAGGTCTGGAAACTAATACAGACCAGCTTAGGTAAGGTTCTTCTGTAAAGAACATTAATGAACCTGGTGTTTTTTTTTTACAACACTCAGTAGTAGTTTCTTGGTCACCATTCCTGAGGCTAGCTTTCTATTACTAATGAATTCAATTTAATGAATTTGCTAATGAATTCAATTTAAATTCCAGCATCTCTTGTGGTGGAACTTTACCACCTGATAGTCTGGATTGCTAGTCCAGTAACATGGACCACAGTGTCACTGTCATCTTCAAATGAAAAAACAATCCAGAGGACTAATAATTTGATATTAGAAATTTGAAGATGCACATTGAAACTCCCACATAATTAGTTTCTCACTGTCTTATGTACACGCACATACCTACCCATTCTTCTCTTTTTCTCTCTCTTTCTCTCGCTCCCCTCCTACTCTGAGACCTACCCACTCCAACTTATAGACACCTATTTACACCCCTACCCACGCAAATAAACATATAACTCCTATTCTGTCAACACTAAAGAATAGGTTTAATTTTCTTGTATTTAGGAGAGTAAATGCAACTTATGCAAAGCTAGCAATGATTTCTCCTTAATGAATAAAGCAAGAAGTAGCTGCTAATTATGGCAGAGGCACCAATATCAAACAAGCTTTTTTCAATTTTCAAGAAATATCAGTTCTCAAAATCCTGAACATTCTTGCAAGACATCATACTGGCTTTAATAATCCAGCAATCAGTAGCTATAATTACTTATTGCAATTTTTTGAAGTTTTCTATTCTTCTTAGAGGAAAGAAAAATTATGGTTGCGTGTGAATTAGATCACCTATTTCTGAACAATTAATGCAGCATTTACTCTGTAATATCATTCTGAAGAGGAAATTATAATGTACGCACCATTTGTTGTCTGCAGAATAATAAAAAAAAATCCGCCCTCCTGAAATCTCTCTCTGCTAGAAAAAGCTTTGTTCAATATTTGTAAAGTTATCACCCCAGGAGTAAGGCACTAAGCAGCAGGGACAATGGTCCTAATTATTATGAAGAAATTCCCTGTCTATCATTTATGGAATCTCTGTCACCACAAACATGGCTCAAGTCCAAGATGGTGGAACTAGACATTATCATAGAACATGACAGTGCAGTACAGGCCCTTCGGCCCTCGATGTTGCGCCGCCCTGTCATACTAATCTGAAGCCCATCCCACCTATATTATTCCATGTACGTCCTTATGCCTGTCCAATGACAACTTAAATGCACTTAAACTTGGCGAATCCACTACCGTTGCAGGCAAAGCATTCCATACCCTTACTACTCTCTGAGTAAAGAAACTACCTCTGACATCTGTCTTATATCTATCCCCCCTCACTTTAAAGTTGTGTCCCCTCGTGTTTGCTGTCCCCATACTTGGAAAAAGGATCTCCCTATCCACCAAATCTAACCCTCTGATTATCTTATATGTCTCTATTAAGTCACCTCTCAACCTTCTCTCTAACGAGAACAGCCTCAAGGCCCTCAACCTTTCCTCGTAAGACATTCCTTCCATACCAGGCAACATTCTAGTAAATCTCCTCTACACCCTTTCCAAAGCTTCCACATCCTTCTTATAATGCGGTGACCAGACGTACCAGAGCTTTGTACAGCTGCAGCATAACCTCCTGGTTCCGGAACTCAATCCCTCTATTAAGAAAGGCCAAGACACTCTATGCCTTCTGAACGACCCTGTCAATCTGGGTGGCAACTTTCAGGGATCTGTGTACATGGACACCGAGATCTCTCTGCTCATCTGCACTCCCAAGAATCTTACTATTAGCCCAGAACTTTGCATTCCGATTACTCCGTCCAAAGTGTATCACCTCACATTTGTCCACATTAAACTTCATTTGTCACCTCTCAGCCCAGCTCTGCATCCATATCTATGTCTCTCTGCAACCTCCCACATCCTTCGTCACTGTCCACAACTTCACTGACCTTAGTGTCATCTGCAAATTTACTAACCCACCCTTCTAAGCCCTCAGCCAGGTCATTTATAAAAATGACGAACAGCAGTGGACCCTTGTGGTATGCCGCTAGTAACTGGACTCCAAGATGAACATGTTCCATCAACTAAAACCCTCTGTTTTCTTTCAGCAAGCCAATTACTCATCCAAACTGCAATGTCTCCCACAATCCCATTTCTCCGCATTTTGTATAATAGTCTACTGTGGGGAACCTTATCAAACGCCTTGCTCAAATCCATATACACCACATCAACCGGTTTACTCCCATCTACCTGTTTGGTCACTTTGTCAAAAAACTCAATAAGATTCGTTAGGCACGACCTACCCTTCACAAAACCGTGCTGACTGTCCCTGATCAGATTATTCTTTTCTAGATGGTTATCAATCCTATCTCTTTATAACCTTTTCCAACACTTTACCAACAACTGAAGTGAGACTCACTGGCCTGTAATTACTGGGGTTGTCTCTACTACCGTTTTTGAACAAGGGAACCACATTTGCTATCCTCCAGTCCTCAGGCACTATTCCTGTAGACAATGATGATTTGAAGATCAATGTTAAAGGCTGGGCAATCTCTTCCCTTGCTTCCCAGAGGATCCTAGGATAAGATCCCATCCGGCCCAGGGAACTTGTCTATTTTCACACTCTGCAGTATTTCTAATACCTCTTCCTTGTGAACCCCAATCTCTTCTAGTCTAGATGTAAGTATCTCTGTATCTTCCTCGCCAACATTTTCAGTTTCATCTTAAAATAATTAAGATTGGGCAATAATTATAGCATTAATAGCATCACCTACCTTCTGAGAACAAATTTGCAAAAGGTTTTGATCAGTTCAACTGGCAACACAAAGGTTTTAATTTGGTCATCAATTTTTCACCCTTATAATTAAGCATATATTTAAAGAGAGGGTCACATGTTCCTTTCTTTGCTATTTGGATGTACTTGTTTATAGTGGAGTTGAGGTGGTGGAAAGAGAACAAATGCATGTTTTCTTCATGTCATCATAGAACTCAGTAGTATACCAGTTCTATAAAGTAAAGGAATTACGGGCGGCACGGTGGCACAGCGGTTAGCACTGCTGCCTCAGGCAACTGTCTGTGTGGAGTTTGCACATTCTCCCCGTGTCTGCGTGGGTTTCCTCCGGGTGCTCTGGTTTCCTCCCACAGTCCAAACGTGTGCAGGTTAGGTGAATTGGCCATGCTAAATTGCTCATAGTGTTAGGTGAAGGGGTAAATGTAGGGGAATGGGTCTGGGTGGGTTGCTCTTCGGAGGGTCAGTGTGGACTTGTTGAGCCGAAGGGCCTGTTTCCACACTAAGTAATCTAGAAAAGAATTCTGGGAGTTTGAATTGTATTTTAAGTGTCCATGTAATGCACAAACCAAAATAAGCCAGTAAACCAGACATAACTCCAGAGCTAGGTGTTATTTGTATTTTGAACTTTTAATTAGTAGAGCCGTTTTGTAGGTACATGAATACGATTGAGCTGCAGATTGAAGTAACCAAATTCTTGCATCGTTGTGAAAACTCGGGGACTTCAAAGAGTTGTGGACCCCCTGCCAGTCTCTTTGGGAATGCCAAAATGAAGATGGAAGTTGCTTGCAAGGTGCGTTATCTTGATACAGTGTGTTTTGAAGCATTATTCACAGAAGCACATTGTATTGATTTAGTTATCAATTAAATGATGCTGGTATTCATGTTCTGTCCTGCAGGTTCTCCTTGGTGGCAAAAATATTGAAGAAGGCTTTGGAATATCTTTCAGAGTTATTCAGGTAATGAAAAAGCTTTTTTCCCCACACATCATTTTGGAGCATTCTGCAATGAGTTCAGGAATTCAACGTCATAACTTGTGTCCCCATTTTGTTTTGTTTATCTTTGCTCATTTGACATTTTGCCTCTGTTTCTGTCACATATTCTTGGCTTTTGGAAGGCAGCTATTCAGGATCCTACAATTCATATCTCCTGTATGTTGTATGAGCAATCCTCATCACTGATCACTACATTGTATGAGGCTGTCTAGACTATTGCTCACAGTAGAGTAGGTTTGCTGCCACCATCCTGTTTTAGAGTAGGGATCTACATGGTATGGTGTGATAGAGAGAAAATAAAAGCACCTTACTGATCTAATGAGAAGAAGCTCTTGTCTTAAACAAGTATGTTAACAACGAAGTACAAGTTATACTGATGCAGAGTCTGAGGAAGCTGTGTGGTAGATCTTTGTTTTGAGATGCTAAGTTGTTCCCTATCGTAATGGAAAGTGCTCAGGCTGGTTCATTAACTCTTTCAGATCAATGCATCTTTTGCTACTTTGCTTGTCTCATTGCCAATCCCTATGGTCTTCTGTTCTTTTTCTGTCTTTGTAGATACTGCCAGGTTTCCTGTGTATGTTGAACATTTTCTGTTTGCATCTCAGATGTCAGGCAGATTATTTTGCTTTTGTCATAGCTCCCTTGATGTCCTGAGCTCTCTGGCTCTGAATGTTTCAGCTTTGACCCCTATTCTTTGAGTTGCTTGATCTAATCTCAGCAGTGCAGATGATAGATTGCTGCAGTTAGTCCTCATTGAAGAATGAGATAAAGTGGAGTTTTTCTGGCACAACTACGAGTCTAGATCAACATTTAAACAATCTGCCCCCGGGGTGAAATTGCTGGAAGCTAAGACACCTTATCTCAGTATGGAGCAATGCTTTTAGCAGTGGAGTACAGGTCATTCTGCTATAACACACGTTTTGTTAATGCAAATTCACTATAACACAATTGACAAATTGGGGACACTGTTTCAAATCACTAACTTTTAAAACATGTATTGATTATAATGCAGTTCTGGCCCCAATAGTTTAAATGGTGCTGCTATTACATGACTTTCTTATAACACAGCGTTGCACAAGAACAGAACTACTGCGTTATAGCAGAACTGACTGTAGAGGAAAGGCAGCTGCTTTAAAAATATTGTTCTACAAAAGAGCATGAGTGTGTCTTTGGGTACAATGGATCGACATGGTGAAGCCATCAAATTTTAAGCTGAAGAAAAGTATATTTAACATATGAATAGGAAATCCAAAACAAGTATAAAAATGTGAAAATTTACGATAAAGGGAAATAGAGTTAAAGCATGAAACAAAGAATTAATGTGTAGGGCCATAAAGATTTAAAAAGGCCACATTTGTAGTATGACAACAGGCAAAGGAGAGCTGTTAACAGATAATGGAGGCAGACAAGCAGTGGAGAATGATGTTTGGAATTTACGTTAGCTAAGTACTGTATGCATGCTTGTCCAGAAGAAGTTGTGCAGTTACCAGAGGTCTGTGGAATGCAGTCAAAATTCAACAGAAGATTGCATCAAAGAATGTATTCTGTCTTGAATGAATCAAATCACCTAGATGCAGCGCTTAATGTGGTAGGATTCTGAAGCTAGGGAGGGAATACTGGAGGCTATGACTTTAAAAAAAAACCACAGAATATTCCAGGATACTTGTTAGAAATATTCCTACTCGTTTTTAATTTGTTGTGTGTAAATTATTTAGCAGGCACCTGAAAAGGGTCCACTGTTTTTGTGACTTGTTTGCACTATGTGAAATTCTCCACACCCAAGCAGCTTAAAGGCAACGATGGTCATTTGTAGGCTACCAGAATCTGTAGCAGAGGGGGACATTGCTAAGGACTTGGAGAAATTTGAGTTAATCAGACCTAATCCATAGGAAGATGTAAAAGAAAGGTCATACGTCACACATCTTATCAATGAAGAAAGATTTGTTCAGGTTAACAGAATGATGGTTAGGGCAGAATGTAAAGTATCAGAATAACGAGAATAGTTGATTGGATTGGAAAGATATGTGAGTAGAAGGTCATGTTGAAGTACTTTTATTTACTGTATTCACAAATGAGCTGAACTGAGGAAACAATATGTGGAATGGATGGGGGAAGGGCACGAGAACCATTGTTGACAATGACTGTGAAACATTGCAGGATTAAAGTAGATGACAATGGGGATGTATGTAGCAAATACAGTCAGATGTAGAAGAATGTGAAAAATATAGAAGTTTACAGCCTTTTGATACATTCTATCTGTGCTAACTTGCAGCTGGAACAAGCTAAAGTTTATACACTCTCTTGCTTTTGCCCCACAGCCTCTTCAAATGTGTACTTGCTTTTCATTTAAATGTTCAAAGATCTTGGCCTCATGTATTCACTGTTTCAAGCCCTTCCAAGCTCTAGTAATTCGGTAAAGGAATTTTTAACCTTTCTATGCCCTCTCATCCCTTTACTTCTAAAATTGATCACATCTCATTACAAATTTCCCAGTCAGAGGCAATAGTCATCCCCTATTCCTCCTATAAAACTCTTAATTTTAAAAGTTTCTGCTACATCTCTTCCACTTCACTGATAATACCCTTGTCATGCTTGTCATGTTCCTCTTTCTGACTGTAATTTCACATGTCTTAACATCTTAAATTCAGTCAAAGGAATGTACATTTCCAAATTCCAATGCATTCTTAAAGAGCTGTAAGATTTTTGCTGACTGTCTTTGCATTGCTCCATTTCATTTTTATTTTTATTTTTATTTCTGAGCCAGGCCTTTCAGTTGGATGCTGCTGCTGTATATGACAAAACTGCAAAACATTTACTGCAAAATCGCAAGTTCTGTCAAATCAGACAGTTACTGAAATGTGTCAGTGAATCGGGAGTGGCTAGTGGCGATGACACTGATAACCTCCTTGTCCGATTTATTGAAGGCGGTGATGAACACCTTTCACAGGTGAGAACAGTCTAATTCTGAACCACCAGTGGAGCAAAGTACCTCACTTGTTTCTCAAACAAAAATTAATACACCCCTGGGATACATGGGTTGTTGAATGATGTGAGGTTGAGTAAATTGGGTCTATTTTCTTTGAAGTTTAGAAGCATGAGAAGTAATCTCGTTGAACCGTACAAGATAATGAAGGAGCTTGATGTTAAAAAATGCCATACCTTTTGGAAATTTTTCAAGTAATATAAACTTAATTTCCAGTAGTCACTGAATTATTCATTGCATAGAAGATCAGTGGACATTCCCCATGCTCATATTTGGAGTATCACAGCAGTCTGTATACAGGCTCACTATCGAGCCAGCACTTGTCTTTCTTCAGCATTTACATAAGCATTCATTGAGAAGTTTTCATTGGAAGCACACACAATTCTCTTAGTCATAGAGTCATAGGGATGTACAGCATGGAAACAGACCCTTCGGTCCAACCCGTCCATGCCGACCAAATATCCCAACCCAATCTAGTCCCACCTGACAGCACCCGGCTCATATCCCTCCAAACCCTTCCTATTCATAAAAATCCAAATGTCTCTTAAGTGTTGCAATTGTACCAGCCTCCACCACTTCCTCTGGCAGCTCATTCCATACACTTACCACCCTTTGTGTGAAAAAGTTGCCCCTTAGGTCTCTTATATCTTTCCCCTCTCACCCTAAACCTATACCCTCTAGTTCTGGACTCCCCGACCCCAGGGAAAAGACTTTGTCTATTTACCCTATTCATGCCCCTCATAATTTTGTAAACCTCTGTAAGGTCACCCCTCAGCCTCCGACGCTCAAGGGAAAACAGTCCCAGCCTGTTCAGCCTCTCCCTGTAGCTCAAATCCTCCAACCCGGCAACGTCCTTTTCTGAACCCTTTCAAGTTTCACAACATCTTTCCGATAGGAAGGAGACCAGAATTACATGCAATATTC
>NC_057719.1:64328464-64360037 GCF_004010195.1 Chiloscyllium plagiosum
TCTGCACCACCACCCTCTGTCTTCTACCTTTGACCCAGTTCTGTATCCAAATGGCTAGTTCTCCCTTTATTCCATGAGATCTAACCTTGCTAATCAGTCTCCCGTGGGGGACCTTGTCGAATGCCTTACTGAAGTCCACATAGATCACATCTACCGCTCTGCCCTCATCAATCCTCTTTGTTACTTCAAAAAACTCAAGTTTGTGAGACATGATTTCCCACACACAAAACCATGTTGACTATCCCGAATCAGTACTTGCCTTTCCAAATACATGTACATCCTGTTCCTCAGGATTCCCTTCAACAACTTGCCCACTATTGAGGTCAGGCTCACTGGCTTGTCCTTATCACCCTTCTTAAACAGTGGCACCACGTTTGCCACCCTCCAGTCTTCTGGCACCTCACCTGTGACTATCGATGATACAAATATCTCAGCAAGAGGCCCAGCAATCACTTCTCTAGCTTCCTACAGAGTTCTCGGGTACACCTGATCAGGTCCTGGGGATTTATCCACCTTTAACAGTTTCAAGACATCCAGCACTTCCTCCTCTATAATCTGGACATTTTGCAAGATGTCGCCATCTATTTCCCTACAGTCTAAATCTTCCATATCCTTTTCCACAGTAAATACTGATACAAAATACTCATTTAGTTTCTCATTTAAATACTCATTTTCTGCGGCTCCACACAAAGGCCGCCTTGCTGATCTTTGAGGGGCCCTATTCTCTCCCTAGTTACCTTTTTGTCCTTAATGTATTTGTAAAAACCTTTTGGATTCTCCTTAATTCTATTTCATTTTCACTTCTCAAAGTACAAAAAACAGAAGTGTCAACTGCTTGGTGGTGATAGAAGTAGCCAATTTTAGAAAAAGATTTGTCCTAATCCATAACATAATCTAACCAGTTCCAACTCTCATTCTATTTGATAAAATTTTCTGTAACGTTAAAATATAATCAAATAATGAGCCATTCACATTTCAGTGAAAATGTTCCTTTTTTCAATATTCTAATTAACATATCTGCCAAGTGCTGCTCATTTCAAGTGGCAATAATTTATTTTAGGCAAGGGATTCTTGGAAATGAAAGCATCTGTTATCTATTTAAAGCTTAGGATTTCAAACTGGGATCCATGGAGCTTAAGAGAGTTTTTGAAAGGATCAGGTATCTTTATCTGAGATTGGACATACTACGGTCTACGAGCAGACTCTGTATTCCTTATTTTCCTTTTCACATTTCCTGGATTTATTAACTATTTGGTACATTTTTGCTGTTGTTATGATACTTGTAGAGACTAATAACTAGAAGTTCAATTAGCTGAATGTTTAACACGAGATATCATGTTTTAAGATCCAAATTGTAACAAGCAGACTAAAAAGGTGATTGATGGAGCATTTTTTGTCAGCATCTTTTAGTTTAAACTGCAGAACTCTACTGAAAAGAAAATCACCATCAGATATTATATATTGCACTGCCCTTAAGTAGACATTCAGTTCTCCCATAACCAGTCCAAAATTATTCTTAGCTCTCAGTAGTTCACTTCTGTGTTTTCATTTCTAGGCCTGATTACTTCTAACTCCAAATCTATCTTTCATGGTGAGACTACTCGTAGAGATTCTCTCTAATACAATGGAAGAAAATTAACTTGCTTTGTTTTAATACCTAATGATTTTGGTCTTTTCAGTCCAAACTCGAGCATCCACCTGCATTCTGACGTATGAATCATTGACACACTGCGATTAGCTGATCTCTTTTTCCCAGACCATGGCAGACTAACTGTCTCTGTATATTTAGTGAAGTCCTGTAATCAGATATCGCTTTCCATCTCAAAGCCAATCCCGTGACAACGTGAATCACATGGAGCTTGTATTTAGATAGAGATGCTGATTAGCTACCATTCAGACCCCAATTCTTTTTCGTCTTTGAATTAACTGGACAGTTTAAAGCACAATTGTAAAACACAAATGACATTCTCAGTGCTTTTCTGGGATTTTGGAGGTCCTAACCACCGTTAGCACATTGGCTGCTGACATTGTCTCCAAGTGTAAACCTCCCAGTAAAAAAAACCTAGGGCTCTTTTAATCTCTAACAATCACACCACTTAGTTTCAGGCAGACTTAGGGACAGGTCAAATACCTCCTTCATTTTACTTTCAAGACACATCTCCATCTAAATACAAGGTTCATGTGATTCACTAAATATCACAGAGATAGTTAGTGTGCCAGGGTCTGAGAAAGAGAAAACCTCAAATCTCAAAATATATAAATACATTTCATTATTGCAGTCATGTACACAGACTACTGAGGAATGTTTTCTCCAATAATAATGGTTTCTTTGGGAAACTAACACTTCTGGATTGTTGTTCTGTTCGCCGAGCACCCGAGCTACAAATCTTCTCACTTCTGGATGTTAGGACAGAGGTCTCCCAAGTGCGTTGGTATTTTTAAAGCACCTTGAGAAACGTTGACATTTCTAGACCGAACCATGCAGGGACAAGTGTGAACATTGCTGGAGTTACACCCTTTCACATAGATGCTTTTTGAAACTCACTTTTATTATGTTGCTGATGTCGACTGCTCTGTATCTTTTAAATTGCAAAATTTGCTACATTTGTTTTAGTCAAATTGCATTCATTGTAGAGTGACAAAGCAATGGGGCCCTCTAGTGGGCAAGAAGACCATTTAGCATTTAAGGTAAGATTCGCCACAAGATGTCAATATGCAGCTTCGATCATTCTATCTGAACACATTTTGAGGGTAAAATGTATAATTTTTAGCTTCAAGTTAGATTGCAAATTGGGTTCTTTCCGTACACACTCTCTTTGCTCTTTGTCATGTCTGAAAAACAAATGTAAAATAACTTATTTCCAATACTGCAAATCTGAGATTCTTGCCTTACTTTGCCATTTGTTTTTTTTCCCAATCTCCATGTTTTTAGAACTGAAGTTCATTATTTCTTAATGTAAACAAAAATATTTTTAAGTCTTGCTTGTGCTCCCCAATGGACTTGGGTTCTTAATTTCTCAGTTTGACAAAAATAAGTTATGAACATGTTAGTTAAATGCAGCAATTATTGTGTTGGAAATTTGGTTATATTGAAGTCCATGTGAAACAAATGAACTGGTATGAGTAAGGTCAGTTGTGGAATAGTTTATTCTTGTATAATCAACATAGAAACTGTGATAATACTATGGCTTTAAGAGGTGTCCTTTGTCCATTTTTTTCTGAAGAGAGGCAGAGACAGAGGTGCAGAGTGGCCTGTTCTAAGCCAATAAAGTAAATTTCTTTTGAGGCCTTTGCTGTTTTAAAAAAACACATTGTCAAGCTTCTAGGAAACCAGGATTTTAGTTTAACCTTCAGTAACTGCTAGAGTTTGGAAACTGCTATGTATCTCTCTCTCTCTCTCTCTTTCTCTCCTACAGAAAAATGCTTGGGTTCTCTCTCACTCCCTCGCTGTCTCTGAGTTTCCTCTGGACTGGAGAATTGTACTTGAGACAATGTATTTTATTGAATTTGCCTTTGCCAAGGCTGTGTTTGTAGGATCTTATTATATTGAACAGTTGCTGTCTGTTAAGTTTTTGAATAAAGTTGTTATTCCAATTCTTTCATTCTTTTTGTGTTTTAACTATAATGTGAGAATAAAGTGTATTTTGCTTCAAGTGTGATAGTTTGACTAATCGAATCGCATCCGGAACACTTATACTTGCGTTTAAAAAATAAGAAAAAGTTGGGGGTCTAGGCTATCTTCTTAATATATTTTGAGGGGGTTTGATCAGGTCCAAAACAAATATAAAATTAGGATTAAATGTATGTTTGTACTGGTTTAAAATTTTCATCAAACTTTTTGGAAGTTTGTCTTTTTTTCCTTTAAAGAATACTACTCTCTCATATGCAACTATTTTAATACCTTGAATTTTATTCCAGAAAACAATTAATAACCCATGCAGCATAACACGTATACAACTTAATGTAAGAAACTATTTATTTACAAACATTAGAGACTATGTTTAGTTTTCACTCCATCTGAATTGATTTCACATTGTTTCTGAAGACTTTTCCTTATATCTATGCTTCCAGAGTTCTATCTTGTATATGAAATACATATTTATTTATTGCTATGCTTCTGCAATTTGCACAGATTGACTAAATCCGGTTAAGACCCAGCTGTTCTGAATCATAACCTTGAAAATTCATTTTTCTGTCCCACTCTGCCACTGCACAGGGAAAGTTCCAGCCACTTTCTGAGGGAATGAATCTTTACTCTATTTCCTGAGCCCATACTGAGTGACACACTTGACTACAAATATACAAAATACAATGCTTCACAAATAGCTTCATTTCCCCTTATTTCTACCTTGAGAAGTTTTGGATGCTAATCTTGAGGTTATAACTGCTACATGTGTCATTGCAAGGCTCTCTCCAAATTCTCAGCTATGTCAGTTGCTTGTCAATGTGTATCTTTCTAAGTCAGAGTCATAGAGATGTACAGCATGGAAACAGACTCTTTAGTCCAACTCGTCCATGCTATCCAGGTATCCTAACCTAATCTAGTCCACGTGCCCACACTTGGCCCATATCCTTCTGAACCCTTCCTATTCATATACTCATCCAGATGCCTTTTAAATGCTCTAGTTGTACCAGCCTCCACCACTTCCACTGGCAGCTCATTCCATGCACGTACCACCCTCTGTGTGAAAAAGTTGCCCTTGAGGGCCCTTTTATATCTTTCCTCTCTCACCCTAAACTTATGCCCTCTGGTTCTGGACTCCCCCACCCCAGGGAAAAGACCTTGTCTATTTATCCTATCCATGCCCCTCATGATTTTATAAACCTCTGTAAGGTCACCCCTCAACTTCCGACGCTCCAGGAAAAACAGCCCCAACCTATTCAGCCTCTCCCTATACCTCAAATTCTCCAACCCTGGCAACATCCTTGTAAATCTTTTCTGAACCCTTTTTCACAATATCCTTCCAATAGGAAGGAGACCAGAATTGCATGCAATATTCCAAAAGTGGCCTAATCAATGTTCAGTACAGCTGCAACGTGACCTCCCAACTCCTATACTCAATGCTCTGACCAATAAAGGAAAGCGTACCTAATGCCGCCTTCACTATCCTATCTACCTGCAACTCTACTTTCAAGGAACTGTGGACCTCAGTCAGTTATTAAAGTACTTAGCTTTTGTCAGCCATGAACTAGTTGGCCTTTTGTTCAAGAAGGTTAATTACATGAGTCTCACACAACCAGTTATTGCTTTATTGAGTGAATTACTTCAAGTATGTTCTTGAAGAAATACCACAAATTGTGTGATATTAATAAAACCTACCATGAGAAACTTGAATAGGTGGAGTACTTGCAGTAATATTTCAATAGATTGATGAATCAATTCATATTTTTGCAGTCAAAAGACCTAGAGAAACTGATTCTTGAAATGAAGAAAGATGAAAATAAGGTAAGCAAGGATGAAATAAGTTGAAACTTTTAGGGTACATATTTCTGAACTCCTACTGAAAGATTTCAAAGTTCGAAAGTAAATTCTTGGTTCAGCAAATTTACCCGGTCATCACTTGAACTGTAAAGACTTAAGGCCAAGGTTTGGCCACAACAACAATAGTCATGATCACAAATTGAGGTTACGTTGAGAACTGTCTTTATGCAAAGCTCGTTCAGTTTGAATTGGAAAATATTTTTGAAATAAAGATCTCAGAGGTTTTCTGTACTTTTGGAAATGATTAATTAATTATGATGGAGTTATGTGTGGATTATACCTCTGAGAAAAATCTTTACTATTTGTAACATTGACAAATCACGTTCTTTGTAGTACGCCAGTCAAGTAAGTCCTGTGCAGCTTTCCAGAAATCTTAACCCTGCAAAATATGGAAGCAAGTCAGCAATCGAAATTGACAAACTTTACCTCGTAGAGCCACTTTTATGTTTGGAAAAGACTGTCTGGATAATTTCTAGAAAGTTTTAATCTGCACTTTCCAGAAGATATCTTGTAATGTCGTGTTTTGAATTTATCCACAGATTAAAGCCTTCCTGTTGTGTGGTAAATATCGCTCTGCCTATTTGGTTGCTGTGAAGCTTGAACACGTGCAGGCAGTGCAGTGTGTGCAGGAAGTGCTGGAGGCTGCTGAAAGAGCTGAGGATGAACTCATACCGAAAATTTGTAGGGACTGGCTGAAGTCACACCAACTTAAGACTGTACAACAAAAAACCCACCGCAAGTAAACTTGGAGAATCATGAGGGCAAAAAGAATTGTAATTGCTACCTCAAAAACATTTGCCATGAAATATTAGATTTAAGAACAAAAAAGGAAGAGAAGGAAATCTCAAAAATTCTGTAATGGATATTGTACTATCATTTTGCTATGTGACCTGAAGAAAGCTTTACTTTTTAAAATTCAAATAGAAAAAGCAATTGCTAAGCTCTTTTCTACCCCTCCCCATGTGCAGCATTCTGATTTTGGATGTATTTCAAGTTAACTGGTTGGGTAAGTCATAAGGCTTCTGTGAGACAAGAGTTGACTACACAGGTGATTGGAGTATGACACTGTAAATAACTGGCTTGATGTTGGCAGAGCTCTTTAAAAGAGTGGAGGTTACTAACACATTAACTTGGCCAAGTTAATTATAATTTCATGTTTTGTGGTTGTGGTCAATGTTGCATAGACTCAACTCTGTTTGGTTTGACTTACCCAGTTAGACTGATTTAACCAATTCATTTTCACAGAAAGCCTGATGCTGCTGTACATTTACCAATGTGATTTGATATATTTCATTGAAACCTGAGCTTCGAAGGGGAACAATACATGCCCCACTTCTTCTTTGCATTTGCTAAAGTCACTTTTTGGAGTGTGAGCACCATCTCCTTCAAGTTGTTGAGCAAAAGTTTATAAATGTCAGCATCACAGTCAGCGAAATGTTTCACTGATGAAGTTTCATGATATCCACTTGTCAGTCAGCAGCTTGTGAATTCCACTTGCACCTTTAGATAAGACACAAAGGTGTTCAAATAAAAGCAAGATTTTCCTCCCCTTTTGATGCTGTTTTCTTCTGCTTAATTTCTTAAGGTATCGACTTTTCACTGTGTACTGTTCCATGGTGCCTGCGAACCACTGGTATCTCATGCTGATACTCCATATCTAACCTGAGCTGTTGAATGTCAGCTGACTATGCCATTATGGTCCCAGCACAGCCTGATGTTGTCCTCCCAAACTCTCCCCACAGCAAATGATGGTCGAGTCACTAAGTAGTGGAAACCCTTGGCCTTTTCCTGACAATGCTTCAACCCAGTGATCTTGTGAAGTTACCTGAAGAACATCTGTCATCCCAGTCTACCAAGGCTAAATCAGCACAAATCTGAGTTTTTTGTTCACACAGAAAGTACCACTTTGCTACACAGTGTCAAATGGATTTTGAGGTTAAGTTGTTTTCATAGTCAAAGTTGGGTTTTTTTGTATATAATTTGCAGATAGAGAAAATTCAATGGTAATGAAGCTGTTAATTTGAAAATAGTTTGTCACTTTTGAGATTCAATTTGAAAGACCAGGACATCTTTCTGTTTTAAGTTAAAGTACCTACTTGTGTTAGATTCAAGTACAAAAGCATAACATACATCAGATCAAAAGGTATATATTTTTAAGTAGTAAGTACAGTTTTTCTATTTCTAACTTCCCATTCGGTAGTACTTGGATAAATAATGGCATGGCAACTAATTTTGTGACATTCATCATGAAATATCATTCTGCAAATTTCATTTTGTCAAGCTGCACTTTTGCAGAATATCACCAACTCACAGCTGAACACTGTGATAGTGCAGGCAGATCCCAAAGACTTGCTAGATAAAGATGTGTCTTGTTTATCCCGACCTGGAGTTGGGTGTTAGGTAATTTGAGTATACTTAAAAAAAAAAATGTCACCTCGGCCTCTCTTAATTGTTCAGATTCAATCGTGACGGTTTGGTGCTGTACTTACAATACTGGATATGCTGACTTTACATATCAGTGGAGACATTTTGTAAACTTTTCACCAAATTTTCAGCGTCTTTGCTAAACTCTGAATATCTAATGACTTTTGATATTCTAAATTAATTACTGATTGAAAATGATAGTTTGCCTGCACAAATACTGTAACATAATGTTGCAGCCAACTTGAATTAATACAACACATCTATTGGAAATAATACCTTAACTAGTCAGAAAAAAACCCTGCTCTTCTGAATTGATAGAATGACTATGTAACATCGATATCCTTTCCATCTGATATTTTCTTTCATTTTGAGAGATGCCTTATTTTTATAACGTGTACAATTTAGACTTTTATATTTGGGAGTTTTAGTTTCTGAGAAATAATATTCAGTTTAATAAGCATCGCATCAGTCTTGTAAACATTGTAAAAAAAACTAAAACTTGTATTGATGATATGACTGACAATGTTGCATCATGCAGTTACTTATGTATTTTCATTCATTAATAGTACAATGTATGATATTGTTTGTAAATATTACAATTCACAAATGTGATTATGATCCAGAACTGTAAATATACATAATTTTTAATCATATATTGTAATATTGAGGATTCTGTTTAGATAAAGACAAAGTTTGTTGTATTTAGATTGGTACAGGGCTGCATTCACAATTAATATTCAAAATATTTACAGCTGAAATAAATCTTACAGAAGTAAATCTGGGACATGAAAGAAGTGGCGTAGTGCTGTGCAGTACCAAGAGCTTAAATAGTATTATAAATGTTTTTTCTCTTGGAAAATTGTAACTGTAATTGCTTTAAAGTCATTCTTTTGAAAAGGTGCATAAATGCTGCACATGATTTTTTTTAATTGCTGTAATGTGAAGGTTTTTATTCAATGGATTGCAAGGATGCCATTATTCCAATCAGTCAGGAAATGGAGGGTTGCCACATTAAGCAAAGCTTTCCTTCAAGCCTCTGATTAGAACAAAAAGTTGAGCAAAGTGTACAAATGAGAAATCCCCAGGAAATACCACAGATTTTGAAATTAGAAATAAATAAGATTAATTGCATATAGTTCAGCATTCGGATTGCCTGTGTAGCCAGTAATTGTGTGTGTGTGTCTGTGTGTTTTTAGGGAGGACTGTGTCGGGATGCTGGATGCAGTAAGCCTCCTCATTAGCTCAAACCTTAGTCATGAAAAACAATTCAGACATTTAAATCGAGTTAGGATTTTGGCAAATTCTGATATTAAGTATACATTGAAGTAGAGTTGGATAGTTTTAGAAGTTTTGTTTTTAAAAGGTTATGCTACTTACGTGAAAGAAATAGTATCCAATTTTAAAATTGTAATGATTAAATTATTAAAAGGTATGACCACCATGTTCAGTTTCAGTCACAGAAGGCTTCCACAGAATCATAAAAGTGTTACAGCTGACATTGCTTTTTAATGAATTTACTGATAAAAGTATAAAATTGAAAGCAATGCTTCCTCATTTTATGAAAGGTGGACCTTTCAATGCATTGGAAGTCTATGTAGGACATCTCGTCCACATTCCGCACCTCCGCCCTCAGACCCCACCCCTCCAACCGTAACAAGGACAGAACACCCCTGGTGCTCACCTTGCACCCTACCAACCTTCACATAAACCAAATCATCTGCCGACATTTCCGCCACCTCCAAAAAGACCCCACCACCAGGGATATATTTCCCTCCCCACCACTTTCTGCCTTCCGCAAAGACCGTTCCCTCTGTGACTACCTGGTCAGGTCCACGCACCCCTACAACCCACGCTCCCATCCTGACACCTTCCCCTGCCACCGCAGGAATTGCAAAACCTGCACCCACACTTCCTCCCTCACCTCCATCCAAGGCCCTAAAGGAGCCTTCCACATCCATCAAAGTTTTACCTGCACATCCACCAATATCATTTATTGTATCCGTTGCTCCCGATGCGGTTTCCTGTACATTGGGGAGACTGAACGCCTCCTAGCAGAGCGCTTTAGGGAACATCTCCGGGACACCCGCACCAATCAACCACACCGCTCTGTGGCCCAACATTTCAACTCCCCCTCCCACTCTGCCGAGGACATGGAGGTCCTGAGCCTCCTTCACCGCCGCGCCCTCTCCACCAGACGTCTGGAGGAAGAACGCCTCATCTTCCGCTTCAGAACACTTCAACCCCAGGGCATCAATGTGGACTTCAACAGTTTCCTAATTTCCTCTTCCTCCACCTCATCCTAGTTCCAAACTTCCAGCTCAGCACTGTCCCCATGACTTGTCCTACCTGCCTATCTTCTTTTCCACCTATCCAATCCACCCTCTTCCCTGACCTATCACCTTCATCCCCTCCCCCACTACCCAATGCTACTTTCTCCCCACCCCCACCCTCCTCTAGCTTATCTCTCCACCCTTCAGGCTCTCTGCCTTTATTCCTGATGAAGGGCTTTTGCCCAAAATGTTGATTTTACTGCTCCTTGGATGCTGCCTGAACTGCTGTGCTCTTCCAGCACCACTAGTCCAGAATCTGGTTTCCAGCATCTGCAGATTTTACCTAGTTCAATCTGTTTATTTGGAAATTCTCGAGAAAGCAAAATGTGAAAATATTTGTTGGAGTTTCATCACAGCGACATTTTTGTTAAAAAATATTTATTTTGCATTTCCTCTCTGCTGGCTTCCCACTGCCAGCAAGATCTGTGGCACTGAGTTCATTGAAGCCATATGGAAACTGACCGGTTGACATGTCCCTCACCATTTAAACTGTTTGAGAATTAATATATGAATCCCTTTTTCTGCAAGCAACCTTAATTTCTTCAGGAGTGTGTGCATGCCAAAATGAGCAGGTATGTAATTAGGAGAGGTTCAGTTGGTTATGTAGGTTCTGAGTTATTGAAAATTTCACTAATGTATGCCCCTATAACTATTACTGTAAATGAAATTGTCTATTTCCTCCTTTGTCCATAAAAGGGTCTATTATTTAAATCTGGATAACAATCTCAGATCACTGGTGTCTTTCTAAGTTTTAAAAATTAAACGTAGATGCTGAAAAAGCTAAGTACTTTAATAGCTCTTGCCTGAGCAATCCAAAATTAATTAATTTCTAAATTAAATTTGTCGCTGACATGATACTGGTTTAAAAGATGAATTTTAGAGGTCTGGTAGACCTTATTTGGCTTTTAAATTGGAGCACAGCAGAGCTATGATGAATTATGATGTATTGTGAAGCTTTCACTGTCAAGCACTATGCAACAAAGTTTATTATTGGTTTAATATCATTATTCAACATCCACATGTTCTCTCTGTTTTACTAAAGTATTCGCTTCTATGGTTTCAGAATTGCACTGTAAAAAGCACTTTAAACTCTATAACTCTCCAACTCGGTTTTAGCCCTAAATACAAACTGGATGGCAATGTTTCTGTAACTGGACTATTGTAAGCTGATCTTTTCATTTTAAGAGAAGCTTCAGATAACCCTTTAATAATTATTGTGAATGTTTAAACTCACGAGCTAAAACAGCATACAGCTTGTATATTTTATCAATTTTTGCGAAACAATTAAACTTTGTCTACTAAAATTACAATTGTCTAAGTGACTACTTTTGGAATTTCAAATAATTTATGACTAATAAAACATAATGGAATCTATATTGTGATTTATATTGGAAATGTACTACGACAGACTGACATATATTTAATTGTGCTGTATCTAATGGCCTTCCAGAGCGGTGCTATGTAAGAAAGTGCTTACTACAATTATCAACATCTATTGTAATAATGCCCATAAAGTTCTAAAAAGTCATGCAAAGCTAAATTTTACAGTGAGCCACATTACATATGTTGGAGGTGGTTCAAATGAGTATTAATCTTTATTGATATCTGGAATATGTGTATTATCTTACAAGAGTAGGTTAAGCTTGTTCTAAGTGGACTTCAGAAGAGTGAGAAGGTGACTGGACTGAAGTGTGTAAGTCCCTGAATGGTTCTTGTAAAGTGGAAATGGACAGAATGTTTCCCTTTGGTCCAAAATAGTTGATGCTTATAAAATTAAGAATTTTTAGCACAGAGACAAAGTATTTCTTCTGAGGCTCATGTGACTTTGGAACTCTGTCTACCTCGACCTTAAAAATATATTCAATGATGCCACTGCCTCAGAGGCAAGAATATCACGAATTGTCATGAGTAGGTGGAAATGTGGAATTCAAAACAAACAGATCAGCTCTGGAGTGAGCTTGAGAAGCTTCTGTTGTGTATGTTCATATTAAATATTAGGGTATATTACCAAAATCTTGTGAAAGAGGTAGGTTTTACAAAAAGACTTTAATTTATATACCACATTTTGTGACACCTAGAATTCCAAAATGGTAATGTAGTCACTGTTACAGGAAACATTACAACCAATTTATGCACAAGCTCTCTTATACAATAATTATTTTTAAATGGATGTAAATTTGCTCACTGAGCGGGAAGGTTTGTTTTCAGACATTGTCACCATACTAGGTAGCATCATTAGTGTGCCTCCGGTGAAGCACTGGTGGTATGGCCTGGTTTTTATTTGTGTTTGGTTGGTAATGTCATTTCCTGTTCTTTTTCTCAGGGGGTGGTAAATAGGATCCAAGTCAATGTATTTGTTGATGGAGTTCTGGTTGGAATGCCATACTTCTAGGAATTCTCATGCCTGTCCCTGTTTGGCTTGTCCTAGGATGGATGTGTTGTCCCAGTCGAAATGGTGTCCTTGCTCATCTGTATGTAAGGATACTATTGAGAATGGATCATGTCCTTTTGTGGCTAGTTCATGTTCATGTATCCTGATGGCTTGTTTTCTGTCTGTTTATCCAATGTAGTGTTTGTTACAGTTATTGCAAGGTATTTTGTAAATGACATTAGTTTTGTTTGTTGTCTGTATAGTGTCTTCCAAGTTCATTAGCTGCTGTTTTAGTGTGTTGGTGGATTTGTGGGCTACCATGATGCCAAGGGGTCTGAGTAGTCTGGCAGTCATTTCCGAGATGCCTTTGATGTAGGGGAGAGTGGCTAGGGTTTCTGGATGCGTTTTATCTGCTTGTTGGGGTTTGTTCCTGAGAAATCGGCAGACTGTGTTCATTAGGGACCCATTCGTTTTGGATATACATTGTATTGGTGATTTTCCTCTCTTCCTCATTCCTCTGTGCTGCAGTGTGTCTTGGCTCGTTGACATAATGTTCTAATGCAGCTTTGTTTTTTGGATGGTGGGATGATTGCTTCTGTAGTTCAGTATTTGGTCTGTATATGGTGTTTTCCTGTCGACACTGGTTTGAAGTTCCCTATTGATTGTTCGCTCTACTGTGACATCTAGGAATGGCAGTTTGTTGTTGATTTCCTCCTCCCATTTACCACCCCCCTGAGAAAAAGAACAGGAAATGACATCACCGATCCAAGGAAACCTAAACACAAAAATAAAACCGGGACATACCACCAATGCTTCACTGGAGATTCACTGACGATGTTACCAAGTATGGTAATGAAACGTCTGAAAACAAACCCTCCAGCTCAGCAAGCAAACATGTATCCAGAACCTCAAGCTGAGCTAATATTCTCAAAACTCACTACTATTTCTTTAATGTTGACTGACGATATTGACCAGGATACCAAGGATAACACCTGTTGCTTGAAAGGAGACAGCACCGTCAAGAGCTTTCTGTTTCTTGTCTTCTGCAGCACTTTGTTATTGCATAATTTTTAAAAAAATTCTCACTTTAAATGTTTACTGCTGGTTTACAATGAAGAACCCAAACTATCTTTCTAAAGCACAAAGCAATGCTGGTCATTAATGCATGGTCAGTACTATGCAGCAACATGTTAACAGTAATATTGTGCTGAAGCAGTCATTGTTGTAGTTTGATAGTTCACTATCATGTATTGGGATATTGACACAGGTGATTTGGAAACCAGAGCAAAATATTAGGTTCCCCTTAATAGCCAAAATCATATGGCAGGAGCAGGCAAGATTTGCGATTATAGGTTGATGTTTAGATTGGTGCAGTGACCAACTTCAGAAGCAACAATTTGTTAGTCAAAAAGTTGCACTTTCTGGAGTGTTTTTATAGGAACTATCAAAAGTAGTTAAAAGAAAGCAGTCAGTTGCTCTTGTTTCCTTCGAATTTCATTTTTTAATTAGTTCAATCCCATCGAATCTCCAAAAGTTTGCAGCTGACATCCCATAACTTCCTTGCTGTTTCTTCATTCCTAGCTTGAGGTGCCACAAATGCAGGTCTACAGTCACTGTGGAGAAAACCAAACACATACAGCAATCCTGAATCAAAATTGTGGTTGTGTTTCTGAGAAAAATCACAATGTTAAGTGAAGAATGGTTTCCTATAGGAATCAAAGTTAAAGCCAGAGTTAGGTTTGGTGGACCTTACTTGCCTGGAAAAAAACTGTAAAAGTTTACTGTACATGTGCAACACTGCATTCTTAATCTGAAATAACTTGCTTCACAAAATTGTAAAATAAATACAATGTTTTAAAAGACTACAATAAAAGGTTTTATGTAATCGGCATGAATAAAACATAGGACTTGGATTTTAAAATAGAAGCAAATGGATTTTAGTTCTGTGAACACGTTTGACTTAACATTGGGGAAACGAAACATAAACTGGGTGACCGCTTTGCAGGACGTTTACGTTCTGCCTACAAAAAACACCCTGAGCTTCCAGTTGCCTGACACTTTAACTAATTACCCTGTTCCCTTGCTGAGAAATCTGTCTCGGGCTTGATGCGCTGTTTCAATGAAGCTTGAAGAACAACACCTCATTTTCCGCTTGGGGTTCCTGCAGCACTTGAGACTCAATAGAGTTCAATAATTTTAGGGCCTGAACGCTCCCTCACACATCAGGCCTTATTATCATATGGTCTGCCATTACACACTACCTATAGTTAGTCACTAACATTCTCCTAACAGATATTCACTTTTTCAGCCAGATTGTTATCCACTCCTTTGTCCAAATGGCTTCCTTCTCTTTGGGTTCTATCCCCACTTCATCAACTCTCCACCTTCCTCCTCCTCCCCCCCACCACCCCCACCCCACACACACACCCCAAATATTCTCCATATAAACTGACATTTTCCTGGCTACCATTAGTTCTGAGGAAGTGTCACTGGACCCAAAATGTTAACTCTGATTTCTCTTCACAGATGCTGCCAGACCTGCAGAGTTTTTCTAGCAACTTACATTTTGTTTATGAAACTACAGTCAATTATCATAAAAACCCTCTGGCTCACTGTGGTCCTTTTTTCTATTCATTAATGGGATGTGGATTTTTAGACAAATGGAAACCTGCCATCATCATCACCTAGTCTAGCGTACACATGACTCCAGACCCAGTGAGTCATTGAGATGTACAGCACAGAAACAGATCCTTCAGTCCAACACGTCCATATCGACCAGATATTCCAACCTAATCTAGTCCCATTTGCCAGCGCTTGGCCCAAATCCCTCTAATCCCTTCCTATTCATACACTCATCCAGATGCTTTCTAAATGTTGTAATTGTACCAGCCTCCATCACTTCCTTTGGCAGCACATTCCATTCATGCAACAACCTCTATGTGGAAAAATTGCTCCTTGGGTCCCTTTTATATCTTTCCCCCTCACCCTAAACCTTATGCTCTCTAGTTCTCCCCGACTTAAGGGAAAAGACCTTGTCTATTTACCCTATCCATGCCCCTCATGATTTTACAAACCTCAATAAGGTCACCCCTTAGCCTTCAGGTGGACTCTAAACTGTCCTTTGAAATGTTTGGCAAGCCACTCAGTCAAGGGACAGGCAACAAATTCTGGCTTTGCCACTGTTTCCCATATTCCATGAAATAATTAAAACATTGCTACTTAAGCTTGTTGCAAAACTCTGAACCCATTTCCTCCTTCAGGGTTTCTGCAAGGTTGGCATCGCACACTTTATTCCATTTTTTTTTTCCAAAAAGTAGGCCTTGATCGAATTGGCTGTTTGCACTTTCATCCAAAGTTTCATAATTGAATTTACAAAAGCGATGTGCACAAACCTAAAATGTGTTCCAGAAATCTCTTGCAACTCTTCAGCTACAGCACAGTATATACTTGTCTGTGCCCCCTGTTTTGGTGTTTTGATAAGGAATGTCAGAACCTTCCATGCTAAGGACATGATGAACGAGTGCCTGGTGAGTTCGGATTTGACAGAGCCCGGATGCACAGAATTCACGGTGACCTTAGTGCCTGTGCAAGTAAAGAAAAAAGTGAAGTGTCACTAGTTTATACAGTACCACTTGAAAACCCACAATCCAGCTGTCTACTCACTGCCCTAACAAACTGAATCACTGGGAGCTCTTTCAACCATTTCACTTAAAAATGCAAGAGTCTGAGATTTTCCAGTAGTGAATCAATGATGTCTAACCTGATGCCTAACTAAATACTACCAATTTTATCCTCTCCACAGGTTTCTGACTGGGATTTGGATTTAATCACTCAGAAGCTGGCTGCATTGTGGTACCTCTCCAGATGATCTGTCTTCAACAGCTCAGAGACATATCAAATACCAGGAGAAATGTCCTGAGAATAGCCTAAATTGTGTTCTCAAAATGGAGTGAGTAAACTGACCACAAGGAAAGAAAAGAACTGTTAGTAATTAAGTATTTTTCCATATAAAACTTTCTTGCCAGTGGTGCAAAATAAGCCTTAGGGCTGATTGAAGGGGGTATATAACAATCCTGCCTTTTGTTTTGGAACCTGTGAGCAAAAACTTAAGAGATAAATGAGTTATCAAGTGACCAGGCATGAGATAAATCCTGGTGTTTCATTGGTTTAGAGGTCATTCAGGATACTGCCAGAGTTGAGTGAGGTAATGAACGTTACATTCATATTAGTCTGTAGAAGTGAGTTTCTTTGAAACTTGGTCTTAAATTTTTGGATCTGGTTCTTTCCGTAGCCTTTGGAATAGCAAGCATGGGTTGAGAGAAGGCAGAAAGGTGTCTCCATCAACTTGTAAAGTGCAAAAGAGCTAGATAGTCTTAATTTTGATTCGGCTTACTATATTTAAAATAGTCCTTGAATGAATTTTGACCATTAGCTGATCAGTGGAGACCCTGACCTTACCTACATGTATATATTACTTGTTGGCACCAATGGTATTGTGATCAGGAGTTGGTCCAATAGCCATTTGTTTTCCTCTGTCTTGCACCAGGCAATGGAAACTCCTCTGCCCACCGTATAAGCTGAGACCATTGTTCAGGAGAATTACATGGAAGCCATTCTTTGGTCTCTGGATCCTCAGATACTTTCAGCATTTGTTAGATATGATAATACCTAACGAACCTGAAAAGGTTAGCATTTACTAGTTATGCTTTGAGCTGAAACTGATTGGCTCTGAACAAATGAGCTTAATGCAACCTTTCACCTGACTTGTGGAAATATAATCTGCATCTTACCTTTCAGGCGCTTGGCCAATTCCCGAGTGAACAGCACATTTGCCAGTTTACTTTGGCAGTAAGCCAAGCCCCCATCGTAACTTTTTTCACTCTGAAGGTCTTTAAAGTTGATTCGACCGAAAACATGAGCGAAGGATGATACGTTAACAATGCGAGCAGGGGCTGATTGTTTAATGAGGTCAAGAAGCAGGCAGGTCAGCAAGAAATGGCCTAAAGGCAAAGGAATGCAAAACATTCAACTTCTGAGATCTTTGTTCATTTCCTTTGGAAATTTTGTGTTGTGTTTAGAACTCTCAATGACCTTACTCTGTTGCAAAAATCATCTGATCACTGCAACATCAATGATTTAGATTTGGAAAAGCAGAATGCTACAAATTTGAAACAAAAATTGAAGGTGGTGCTGGAAATACTCAGCTTCTCAAGCAGCATCTGAGGAGAGAGGAAAACAGAGTGAATGTTGTAGATCGGTGACCTTTCATTGAGATCAGAACAAATCACCCTTACAAGTTAAAGTGTAGAAAAACTTGCAGTCAAAAAGTGTCTGATGTCCTCAGCATGTTCTAAAATGTTTTGAGACAATATACTGCTTCAGAAATGTAATTATGTATGTAAACACATACAGTAGTTCTTGTGCAACCCACCTTAGAGAAAAATTGCACTTTAAAAACAGTGCTTAAAGTGTTGGTAATGTAATCACGTTTTAAATGTTTGCACTTTAGAAACAGTGTCCCAAATTCTTCTGTTGTGTCACAGCGAATTTGTGTTAACAAAATGTGTGTTATAGCTAGTTTGCTCACAGTGAAAGTTCATAGACCATTGTTTTGACTTTGGTGGTTTCTGACGGAATATTGGTCGATTCTCCTGTGACTGGGATCTGTTGCATAGAGTTTAACCACTGGAAGAAACAAAGTGCCTCTAACTGAAGCAACTTACTGCAGAGGCAGATTCTTCAGTTCTTCAGAAGAATCATATTGAACTTGAAATGTTAACTCTGTTTCTCTCTCCACAGATGCGACCACACCTGTTGAGTTTTTCCAGTATTATATGTTTGCTTCAGAAAGTGCTTCTGTTGGCCACCATTTAATAATGGTTTTTAAGATTAGCTGCAGTTCTTGTACATCTCAGGCACAAGGTCTTGGACAGAGAGGGAGGTGGCTATGGCAGGGCTCAATAACTGTGGTCTGAGGCTTGTTACACATGGGTCTTGGGCAGAATGCACCCTGCTTAGGGCAGGGGCCAGTTTGTGGGGACCCACAAGGAACACTGGGATCAGAGATTTCTGTCCCAGCCTCAACCTAAAGCAGATCTCTTATGTCTAATAGGAAAGTTCTTTTAGTGAGGAGTGATATATAAATTGTAAGGGGGAATCATAGAGGTCTAGAGCATGGAAACATTTGGTCCGTATCCATCCATACCTATCCCATCCATGTACCCGTCTAAATGTTTTTTTAAATGATGAAATTGCACTTGCTTCCACCACTACCTCTGGCAGCCCATTCCAGACACTCACCACCCTCTGTAGGAATAAAATAGCCTCTCTGGACTCTTTTGTATCTCTCCCCTCTCGCCTTAAACCTATTTTAGACTCCCCTGCCGTGGAGGGATAGTACCCCAAAAATCCACAAAGTATAACAAAAGACTGGCGGATGCCGGAAATCTGAAACAAAAACACAGATTGCTGGAGAAACTCAACAAGTCTGCCAGCATCTGTGAAGAGAGAAACAGAGTTAACATTTGAAGTCCAGCAGCCCTTCATCCGAACAAGGTTCCATGCTGAGTTCCAAGACTAGACTCCCTCATGGTTGACCAACCTATTGCAGCCCACTGCACAGACTCTTATACACAGAAGTGATACATCAGTGAGGCTCAAACCCGGAAAGATGCAATTCTCTTCATGGAGGGGAGGAAACAGGCTGACTGAAAAAATCCAAATATCCCACTGAAAAGTGAGAGCTCACCTCGACACAGCACTTTTTATAGCGTCCGGGTCTGCCACATATTTATGCTAGTTAATTCGTGATCTTTGAAGAACAGTTACAGGTGTGATGTAGGCAAATGCACCAACTTTACTTTTGCGCTCCAAGGTTACAGAAAGATGGTTTTATAAATGCAGCCTTCATTTATAACTCACCCAGGTGATTTACACCAAACTGCATCTCAAACCCATCCGTTGTCTTTGTGTAGGGACACATCATCACTCCAGCGTTGTTGATCAAAATATTGATGAGCTTTTCCTCTGTCGGAAAACAGAATTGGGAATGAGAAAATACGTCACAACATGGAAAATGTGTCATCTGGATCTGTCCTTTTCTTTATGGCACGATGCCAAGTTATCAGTATTTCGGCCCAGGGGTTTACCTGTTTATTAATACAAAAGCAAAGAGCTGCAGATGCTGGAACTCTGAAATAAAACAGAAAATACTCAGCAGGTCACTGACCTGAAAGTTTAATTCTGTTTCTCTACATGTGCTCAGTATTTTTGGCATTTTCTTTGTTTTATTGTTCTTTTGTTACATAACACTCTCTCTCTCTCTCTCGTTCAGACCAGGCTATGCAACCCCTGTATTAGAAAAGGCAGAATGTCACAGAAATTGATAGATGAGAAAGGACATATCCGGTTTGCCTTATACCAACCAGGAGGCAATAGGTGAAACATGTCGTCAATTTCTATTAGTTAGTCTGCAACAGGCCCAGAAGCGACATGTGGCAAAGCCAGGAAGGGGTGCTGGAGAGCCTTAGGGAACAGAGTCCATTGTTACCTTCTACTGCCGAATCATAAAGTCTCTACAGTTTATAGAAGCAGGTCAATTGGCCCATTGAGTACACCCCGACACTCTGAAGAGCACCCTACCCTATCCCCATAATCCTGCATTTCCCAAGGCTAATCCACCTAGTCTGCACATCCCTTGCTGCCCGGTACGGAAGACATCGTCCCTGGCTAGTGTCGAACTACCAACCTTCTGGCTAACAGTTGAAGATGTTAAATGATAATGTCACAGAGACTGGCATTCTAGCGCTGTTGAAATGATTTCTAATATTGCATTTGGCTTCCTAACTGCTAGTTGTACCCGCATGTTAACCTGAAGAAAATCCTGAACTTGGACTAACCTATCCCTTTTGAGCTTCAGATTTCCGAAGCCTTGCCCCATTAAGAAAACTGTCTATGCCTCTATTCTTCTAATCCAGTACATAACCTTACACATTTTCTCACATTGTATTCTGCGTGCCAACTGAACCTTAAGGGAACCCTGAACCATGACTCATGTCATACATCCTGTTATAAATTACTTCTATATTGCACCCAAAATTTAAATTCTAACATCCAACTCTGTTCAATATCCATTTGAACAAATCGATATAAATGGCTTCCACTGTGGGAGTCTGTTCCAAGACTGGTCACTGGAACATTGAATTTACCCTCTGCGTACCCTCCTCTCAGGCTTTTCCTCCAGTCTTTATGCAGCAATGCAGCTAAGCTAAGGAATTCAGTGAACAAAGAGCTGATTGATTATTACACTACCAGTCTGGATTGCTAGTCGTTTGCTTTACCATTCTCTGGCTGTGTCAAACTGTACCATTGATTCATGGCTTGGTTTGAATCACTTCCAGGTTTTCAGGATTTATTATATTTGCTGTCAATATTTTTCATTCACTGTGGTGTATAGTGCACCCTGTCATCACAGGAACAACCCCCCTATAAAGACAAGAAAGGCTTGAGGAACTTGTTTGTGTTTGGCTTTTATTTGATGTCAGCACAATGAAATTTTAATCTAATTATGGTATCAGTATTAGCCTGCTGACGTGCACATTATCAATTGTGTCTTGCAGCTACAAGATTTTATTGCTCTCTGCCTTTCAGCATTATTAGCAAGGTCAGTATTTCCCACGTTAGCCCCATGCCCGACTCGGGATGTAAAATACTTTGTGTATCCCTGAGTGTAGGAGACTTGAGGGGTGACGTTATAGAGGTCTATAAAATCATGAGAGGCATTGCTAAGGTAGATAGCCAAGAGCTTTTCTCCATGGTAGGGGAGACTAAAACCAGAGGGCATAGGTTTAAGGTGACAGGGGAGACATACAAAAGGGTCAGGGGGGCAATTTTTTTCCACATAGTTTGTGGTGAGTGTCTGGAATGGGCTGCCAGAGCATTAGTGGAGGCGAGTACAATTTTGTCATTTGAGAAACATTTGGACAGGTGCATGGATGGGACAGATATGGAGGGATATGAATCAGGTAAATGGGGTTAAATTAATTGTGAAAACTGGACGGCATGGAAAGGTTGGGCTGAAGGGCCTGTTTCCATGTTGTAAACCTCTATGACTCTTAAAAAACAGTAAACAGTTAACCAAGAAGTGTCAGCTTTGCCAGTAATAGATTGCAGTGAATGTTTAAAACAGAATAGAAAAAGTGCTGCAGAAAAATGACCTTTTTTGGAAAGGCATGAGTAATGTTGGAGGATATTATGCAAGATATTGGTTTACCCATTATCCTGTTTCATCTTTGTGTAGAATTTAAACTGAAAAGTGTATTGGTATTTTATTAGTAAACACTCCTGTTAATGTTTAAACAGTTAATCAGTATAATTTTAATAGGTTAAACAGAATTTTTTAAAACAATATTTACATCCCTACTCTTGATTATCTGATTATAGGATTAAAACTGCAATAATTTGAATAAGGGTTATATCCCCTTTATATTTATCTCATTTACCTTCCCCTTTTCTACAAATCTTTATGCTCTATTTTTGATTTCTTCTTTTGTTCAGTCAATGTTGTTGGTCCTCCTGTTAAATATGGAGGTAAAGTGACCATACAGTATTTCTGCCATTTTGCTGCCTTTAACTTGCACCTTATCTATTGTGCACCTTTGTAGCCTTTCCTGATTTCTCTTTGATACAGTCTGCAAGATACTTCACAGTTCTTTGATCATTTAAGTAATCTAAGTCAAATAAATAAATCTGCAGCAAATGGGACAAAAATATCATTTGTTTTTTTAATTACCTTTCATGACATTTTTAGCAAATTGGTGTATAGACTTAGTGTTGGCAAGATCCAACTCCCGAACAATGACTTGTTTATTCCCAGTGTCTTCCCGAATCTCATGGGCTGCAGCTTCTGCCTTGGTCAGATCTCTGCAGGCTATGATTACCCGAGCACCTGTGAAGAACCAAATGGACAGGATTTCCTGCTTTAATTATGATTTTTGATTAAAACATACGGGTGGTACGTTGGCTCAGTGCCTCACAGCGCCAGAGACCTAGATTTGATTCCACCCTGTCTGTATGGAGTTTGTACATTCTCTTGGTGTTTGTGTGGGTTTCCTCTGGATTCTCTGGTGCTCTGGATTCCTCCCACAGTCCAAAGATTTGCAGGTTAGATGGATTGGCCATGTAAACTACTCTGTAGTGTCCAGAGATGTATAGGTTAGTTGAATTAGCCATGATGAATGCAGGATTATGGGGATAGGGTGGGATGGCCTTTTGGGGGGGGTTGGGGCTGTCTTGAGGCAAATGCGCTCTTTCTGCACTGTGGGTATTTATGATTCTGAAAACAAATCATATATTTAGGTAATATGGATTTAGTTCTGTCCTGTATTGAAGTGTGAAAAATATTACTGCAAGGACACATTTTGATAGGTGAGTTGAGGTGGATTTGCTGCTTTCTCTACAGTAGCTGGTTTCTATACCAGAGAGCTCTGCTGGTGTCAGTTTGAAAACCACCTTTGAGAATAAGAGGGAAGGGGGCAAAAAAAGTTAAATGCATAGTTTTAACTGAGAAGGTACAAACATTGTTTTGCTGGTGGTTTAAATTGTTTTTCTAACCGCCTGCATTTAGATAATTTGTTTTTTGTTGTTTTATGTCTTGTGTAGTAAACTTCTGTTGTTGAAGAAACTCTGCAGCGTCATGTTTGTAACTGACCAAAACTTTTAAAAATCATAATCCATAACATATACTCCAAGATTAGCTTATCTATCTCTTGGTTTTAACTGTTAACTTGTGAATGGCTTGAGGATTTGTCACAGTCCACCCTCTCCACCCCCATCCTTGGCTCTCCTGCTTATTCGGTGCATGTTCCCACACTTTGTATGAAAACGACATTCCCATTTTCCCCAATGGCTGAATATAAATGAACAGGCCCAAAAGGCACTGAACTAGACAAGTATTTGAAAAGGAAGACAGTCCTTGAGAGAGTAACTCAAGGGAACTGTCAGTAAAAAGACATGAAATGGTGAAACCTTTTGTATGTGTTTTCACTGTGGAAGACTTAGAAAATTTCTCAAACTTGCTTGAAAATCATGAAGTGAATGAAAGGGGGGTGGGGGGAGAACTTAAAGCAATCACAGACACTGTGGGGAGAAAAGCACTGGGAAAGTTATTTGAGCTAAAGGCTGACAAATCTGAGTTCAGAAGAAGGGAATGTGGTGAGACCACACCCGGAGAATTGTGTGGAGTTTTGGTCTCATTATCTAAGAAAGGATATACTTGTCATTGAGGGAGTGTAGCAGACATTCACCGTATGAGAAGAGATTGGTTCGACTGAGCCTGTATTCACTGGAGTTTAAAAGGATGAGAAGGCATCTGATTGAAACATAAAATTCTAACAGGGCTGGACAGAATAGATGTAGGTTTTCTCTGGTTGGGGCCAGTCTCAGGATATCACGTGGACCATTTTGGACTGAGCTGAGGAAAAGTTACTTCATTCAAAAGGGTAGTGAACTGTAGAATTCTCTAACACAGAAAGCTGTGAAGGCCAAGTCACAATCTATTCAAGAAAGAGAGAGATACATTGCTAGGTTTTAAATACCTCAAAGGTTATATGAAGAATGCAGGAATAAGGCATTGTGATAAAGGTTTAATCATAACGGTATTGAATGGCAGAGTAGGCTCGAGGACCCATGTGGCCCACTGCTGCTCCTAGTTTGTGTTTTTACAAAGAAAAGAAAAATGGTTAAAGTTTTTCATGCCAGACTGTTGGAGGGTTTACAGTTTAGCCCACCGTGCTACTGGTTTCCTGCTGTATAATGGTTGAGGGGGTCAACCTGTTTGACTCTGCTTTGTCAGCACATCATAAAAGATGATCACTACAATCATTTTAAGGTAGAAAAATGAGAAAAAAAACCTTAACATTTGTTTTTTTTTTAAATAGCTCACATCTTGTCCACTATAATACTTTTCAACCCATAATGCATTAACAGAGACAGATAAAAGTCTGGAGCTTTCCTTGACACTTTTGTTTAGAGAGACTAGAACAAACATTTAAATGATGGTAATGTTTCTTCCAGAGGAAATGCAGAATATTTGTATCTTCTCCTCTGTAAAACTCTAAAATTCTTTTTAAAAAGCCACTCTTAAAAAAGGAGGGAGAGAGAAAATGGGGAATTATAGGCTGGTTAGCCTGATGTCTTTGGTAGGGAAAATGCTGGAGTCAATTATTAAGGATGTAATAACTGAACATTTGGAAAGTGGTGACAGAATTGGTCCAAGTCAGCATGGATTCACTAAAGGGAAATCCATGCTTGTCAAATCTGCTGGAAGGTTTTGAGGATGTGATTAGTAAACTGGACAAGGGTGAATCAGTAGATGTTGTGCATCAGGACTTTCAAATATGGATAGAGAACTGGTTGGCAGATAGGAAGCAGAGAATTGGAACGGGTCCTATTCAGAGTGGCAGGCAGTGACGAGTGGGGTTTCGCAGTGTTCAGTGCTGGGACCCCAGCTGTTCACAATATACATTAACAATTTGGACGAAGGAATTGAATGCCATATCTCCAAATTGTGAATGACACTAAGCTGGGTGGCAGTGTGTGCTATGAAGAGGATGCTCAGAGGCTGCAGGGTGACTTGAGCAGACTGGCTGAATAGGCAAATACTTGGCAAATGCAATATAATGTGGCTAAATGTGAAGTTATCCACTTTGGTCACAAAAACAGAAAGGCAGACCACTATTTGAATAGTGGCAGTTTAGGAAAAGGTGAGGTGCAACAGTCTCTGAAGGTTGGCATGAAGGTGCAGCAGGTAGTTAGGAAAGCTAATGGCAAGCTGGCCTTCATAGCAAAAGTATTTGAGTATCGGACTAAGGACTTCTTGCTGCAGTTATACAGGGCCTTGGTGAGGCCACACCTGGAGTATTATATACAGTTTTGGTCTCCTAGTCTGAGGAAGGACATTCTTGCAATTGAGGGAGTCCAGTGAAGATTCACCAGACTGATTCCTGGGATGGCAGGACTGATACATGAGGAAAGAGTGGGCTTGTATTTGCTGGAATTTAGAAGAATTGGGGTGGGAGGAATCTCATAGAAACATATAAAGTCCTGATGGGTCTGGACAGGCTAGTTCGGGAAGAATGTTTTCAATGTGTGTAAGGCCAGAACTAGGGGTCACAGTCTAAGAATAAGAGGTAAGCCATTCAGGACTGAGAGGAGGAAGAATTCTTCACTCTGAGTTGTGAACCTGTGGAAGTCTCTCCTACAGGAAGCTGTTCAGGCCAGTTTGTTAGATTTTTCAAGAGGGAGCTGGACATGGCCCTTGCAGTTAAAGGGAACAAGGGGATATGGGGAGAGGGCAGAAATAGGGAACTGAGATTGCATGATCATCCATGATCATATTGAATGGTGCTGCAGGCTCAAAGTGCCAAATGGCCTACTTCTGCACCTGTTTTCTATGTTTCCGTAACTTCACTGCTTAATGACATTGAATGCATCAGGGTTCATTTGTGCAAACATGTTTGCTGTCACATTCAAGTACTCCTACAAGATAAAAGAATTGCTCAGCAAATACCTTACCTCTCTGTGCCAGTTCCCGTGCTGTTTCCTTTCCAATCCCAGTGTTAGCCCCAGTGATCAAGACAGTTTTTCCATCTAGCCTTGCGTCAGATGTACACACTCCCCCACCAGCACATCTTCTGCAAAACAATTGGAAAGTATGATTTTATTTTGCTTTCCTTGAGTGCTGTTGCCAAAAGTATAAAGCTTTGTCAATTTAACATTCATTTCAACGACCCCAGTGTTACGTTCTATACTGAGACTCCCTACAAAGTGAAATATGACCACAAACCCTCAGAGACTATGAATAAGACAGTTGTCTTATGAGGTGCTTTGGCATGATGCTCTGAGGGGACATCAAATTTGAATAATTGACAATACACTGGGGACAGAGAAAATGAATTGGAATTTTTAACAGTGTAAGCCTGGACTTGATTTGATTAGGCAGGAATGAGTACCGTAGATACTGGGGATTAGAGTCAAGATTAGAGTGGTGCTGGAAAAGCACAGGTCAAGCAGCATTCGAGGAGCAGGAAAATCAATATTTTGGGCTGGAGCCTTTCATCAGGAATAAAGCTGGGAGCCTCGGGGGTGGAGAGATGAATGGGAGGGGCTGGGGGGGAAGGTAGCTAGAGCGCAATAGGTGGATGGAGATGCGGGTAAAGATGATAGGTCGGAGAGGAGGGTGGAGTGGATAGGTGGGAAGGAAGATTGACAGGTAGGACAGGTCATGGGGATGGTGCTGAGCTGGAAGGTTGGAACTGGGGTAAGGTAGAGGGAGGGGAAATGAGGAAACTGGTAAAGTCCACATTGTTGCCATGGGGTTGAAGGGTCCTGAGGCGGAAAATGAGGTGTTCTTCCTCCACGCATAGGGTGGTGAGGGAGCGGCGGTGAAGGAGGCCCAGGACCTGCATGTCCTCAGCAGAGTGGGAGGAGAAGTTGAAATGTTCAGCCATGAGGTGGTGGGACTGATTGGTGTCCCGGAGATGTTCTCTGAAGCGCTCTGCGAGAAGGCACCCCTTTTCCCCAGTGTAGAGGAGACCACATCGGGAGCAACATGTCAATAAATGACATGTGGAAGTGCAGGTGAAACTTTGATGGATGTGGAAGGCTCCTTAGGGGCCTTGGACGGAGGTCAGGGGGAGAGATGGGGGAGGTTTTGCAATTCCTGCGGTGGCAGGGGAAAGTGCCAGGAGGGATGGGGAGGGAAATAAATCACTGGTGTTGGGTCCATTTGGAGGTGGCGGAAATGTCAGCAGATGATGCGATTTATGCGGAGGTTGGTGGGGTGGAAGGTGAGGACTGGTGGGGGTGGGGGGTGGGTGAGTTCCGTCCTTGTTGCAGTTGGAGGGGTTGGGTTCGAGGGCAAGGGTGTGGGCATGGATGAGATGCGTTGGTTTGGATTACCTGAAGAGATCAGTGAGGAATTTTATTTTTCACGTTTTGGTCTAAGAGTTCTTTACCCAGTCATTTGTGGGCACAGTGGTTAGCACTGCTGCCTCACAGCGCCAGAGACCCGTGTTCAGTTCCCGCCTCAGGCGACTGAATGTGTGGAGTTTGCACATTCTTCCCAGTGTCTGCGTGGGTTTCCTCCGGGTGCTCTGGTTTCCTCCCACAATCCAAAAATGTGCAGGTTAGATGAATTTGCCATGCTAAATTGCCCGTAGTGTTAGAAGGGGTAAATGTAGGGGAATGGGTTTGGGTGGGTTTACTTCGGCAGGTCGGTGTGGACGTGTTGGGCGGAAGGGCCTGTTTCCATACTATAAGCAATCTAATCTAATCATCTTGCGCCTCCCAGGAGATTGCATTTGGCAGAGTTGAGGGGAAATGTCTTAACATCATGAAGATGTAGGCTTGGACAATAGACATTAGTATTGATAAGTGGTAGTATATTCCTGTCTGCCATCCTAGCATACTTGTCACATATGTCTACCGAACCCTTGTTATATAAATGGCAAGCAAGTGCACCATTTAATGTAAAACTGAGCCCTGGAGATGAGGAAATGGCATATTTAATAATAGATTTCCAGGAGATCACTGGCTGCTAGTGGCTCTCAAAATTTTCTTCTGGTTTCATAAATCCTTGATAGTTAAGTTAGAAATATTGCTATTCTTTTGGCCCTGCTATTGCCCTGATATAAAATAACTGGCACAGTTATATAATGCTGTTAATTAGAAGAAATTGCCCCAAGGCACTTCACAGGAGCCACATAAAAGGCAGTATCAGGTCAGATGGCCAAAGACTGAGGTGAAAGCGAGGGCTGCAGGTGCTGGAGGTCAGAGTCGAAGAGTGTGGCGCTGAGAAAGCACAGCTGGTCAGGCAGCATCCAAGGAGCAGGAGAATCAGTGTTTCAAGCATAAGCCCTTCATCAGGAATGAAGCTTGTGGCCCAAGGGGTCTGAGAGATAAATGGAAAGGGGTAGGTAGCTGGGAATGAGAAAGTAAAATTAAGGTGGGGGTGAAGGTGATAAGTTGGAGGGGATAGGTGGGAAGGAAGATGGACAGCTAGGACATTTCAAGAGGGTGCCCAGTTGGAGGGCTGGATCTGGGGTAAGATGTGGGAAGGGGAAATGAGGAAACTGGTGGAATCCACATTGAGGTGGAGAGGTATGCAGAGGGTATTCCAAAGCTGAATCATTTTGTAGTAATTTGAATAAAGTCATTAATTTCTGTGCTTAATCTCAGACCTGGCTGTAATTTAATGTGTTGAGGAGCAGCTAGGTTGGCAAAACCAGGCCAGATTTTGCCAATGTGATTAACTCTTAAACTGTTCTCAAAGGCAATTAGGAATGGGCAACAAAGTCCTGCCCTGCCATTGACACCTGTGCCAGCATCCCGTGAAAGAATTAAAAATACAAGGATGGAGAACGGGCTAAAACTTACCATATTTTGGCTAGGTATCAATTTTGTCAACTTTCATGTAGGGTATCTCTCCAAAAGGCCTGATGAGACAATCTTCTCTCTGCTGCTTCATGCTATCTATCTATCTCTGACACTATACCCACCTTTAACCAAGGCTCATGCTCTACCACCCTCACACACCCACTAACTTCAAATGCCCCTTGTGCTACCTAACCACTTGCTTGGAACATCTGACCACCACTTGCATTAGGACTAACAGCTGTGCCATCCACTTCCATCCCACTCAATCCATTCCCTTCTCTCATTCCAGGAGAAAACAGCCCATAGTATGTCCTGCAAGTACAAAGGCAATATCTACAGCGTGTGCAGCCAAGCAGACTGTAAGAAAGGCATTCTAATTCTGGTCTCCCTGTTATAGGAAAGACATTGTTAACCTTTAATGGATGCAGTAAAGATTCACAAGGATGTTGCCATGGTTGGAGAGTTTGAGCTATAGGGAGGGACTGAGTAGCCTGGAGCTGTTTTCCCTGGAGCTTTGGAGGCTGAGAGGTGACCTTATAGAGGTTTATAAAATCATGAGGGGCATGGAAAGGGTGAATAGCAAAGGTCTTTTCCCCAGGGTAGGAGAGACCAAAACTAGAGGACATCAGTTTAAGGTGAGAGGGGCAAACTATAAAATGGACCTAAGGGGCAACTTTTCCACAGTGGGTGATAGGTGTATGGAATGAGCTGCTAAAGAAAAAGTGATGGAGGCTGGTACAATTGCAACATTTAAATGGCATCTGGATGGGTATATGATCAAGAAAGGTTTAGAGGGATATGGGCCCATTGCTGGCAAATGGGTCTACATTAGTTTAGGATATTTAGTCAGCATGGACGATTTGGACTGAAGGGTCTGTTACCATCTCTATGATGGCACCTCGAGAGCAGATGAAGTTTAAAATTGCCAAAACTGCCTCCAGGAACCCTCACTAAGTTAGGTGTGAACTTCTTTGGGGAAGTGTCAGCTGTTTAGGGTCAGTAAAATCTGATGGGTACTGGTCGTAGAGAATCACCAGGAGACGCAGAGAGTTTTCCAAGAGGATGATCTTTTATTTGCAAATAAAAGCACTGACAATCAGGATGCGAATTTTTCATTTCCCCCGAACCTTTTTTTATACCTTTTTGTTATCATGTTTTCTTCAGGCTTATCGGTATGTCCAATTGTGTTAGTCAGGGCTACCTTACTACAGGCATGCCACAAACCAATGATGTTAGTTCATGTTATCTCTCTGCTTCTGTCACTTATGGTATTTCCTACTTCAAACTTAGTTCTACTCTACTATATCACAATTAGATATTTACTATCACATCTGCCACAATGGTCTTGAACCTCAGGCTGATTCTGCTAACTGCTGATTAGATATTTGCTGTCACATCCTGCCGCAATGGTCTTTTGGCTCAGGCTGGCTCTACTAATTGATTTGGAGACGCCAGTGTTGGACTGGAATGTATAAAGTTAAAAACTGCACAACACCAGTTTCAGTTTACATCACACTGTAAACTTGTGCTATAAATTATGTGCCTTACAATCTTATTCTCCACAAGCCCCTGATGAAGGAGCAGTGCTCCGAAAGCTAGTGCTTCCAAATAAACCTGTTGGACTATAACCTGGTGTTGTGATTTTTAACTTTCTACTAATTGATGTAGCATTCCATCGATCCTTCACTGTAGTACTTTGATTAATGTAACATTTCACAGACCCCTTGTAACATTGCATCAGTGATCTTTATGCTTTAACCCTTCACATGCCCTTATGTTCTTTATTTTCCATATACCTCACTGCCATGTCACTGCAGCTGGCCAAGACAGAAATTCCCCAGGTGACTGGCATTCGGAGGACTGCCGGAGACCAGGCTCCTGTTCAGCATCAGGTTGGAAAAGGCCCTGAGACGGCAGCAGAGATTTGGTCAGGGCCCACAAGGAGGAACAGAACTGCCTCCCTCAGGGCATTGTGAGTCAACACAAGCAGGTGGATTGCAGAGGTTCAGGAAGGCAGCTCACCATCACCATTTCAAGGGCAACTAGGGACGGCTCATAAATGTTGGCCAGCCAGTGATACCCACGTCCCGCAAGTGAATAAAAGCAAAAGGAGTGGCAGACATAGAGTCATAGAGATGTACAGCATGGAAACAGACCCTTCGGTCCAACCCGTCCATGCCGATCAGATATCCCAACCCAATCTAGTCTCACCTGCCAGCACCTGGCCCACATCCCTCCAAACTCTTCCTATTCATATACCCATCCAAATGCCTCTTAAATGTTGCAATTGTATCAGCCTCCACCACTTCCTCTGGCAGCTCATTCCATACACGTACCACCCTCTGCTGCCCCTTAGGTCTCTTTTATATCTTTCCCCTCTTATCCTAAACCTATGCCCTCTAGTTCTGGACTCCCCGACCCCAGGAAAAAGACTTTGTCCATTTTTCTTATCCATGTCCCTCATAATTTTATAAACCTCTATAAGGTCACCCCTCAGCCTCCGATGCTCCAGGGAAAACAGCCCCAGTCTGT
>NC_057719.1:64361793-64365787 GCF_004010195.1 Chiloscyllium plagiosum
ACCAGCCTTCTCTTTTACCCTGACAGGAATATACTTTCTCTGGATTCTTGTTATCTCATTTCTGAAGGCTTCCCATTTTCCAGCTGTCCCTTTACCTGCGAACATCTGCCTCCAATTACCTTTCGAAAGTTCTTGCCTAATACCGTCAAAATCGGCCTTTCTCCAATTTAGAACTTCAACTTTTAGATCTGGTCTATTCCTTTTCCATCATTATTTTAAATCTAATAGAATTAGGGCCGTTGGCCCCAAAATGCTGCCCCACTGACACCTCAGTCATCTGCTCTGCCTTATTTCCCAAGAGTAGGTCAAGTTTTGCACCTTCTCTAGTAGGTACATCCACATACTGAGTCATAAAAAAAGGGTTCTGGGTAATCCAAGATGGAGGATGGGAAAAATTTCTGGCTGTAACAGCTGGTTTTTGGGGTGTTTTCAGTGTTGGAGATGATTTCCTCGAATTCTAGGAGCAGCAATTACTGTTTTATATGCTGTTGCATTGTTTTGGAACTTTGGAGAAAAAAAAATCAAAACAACAGCAGCTTTAAAAGGGAGAGGAACAGACAAAGGAAACACATGATGAGGTCAGTGGAGGAGAGAGAGAAAGAAACCCACATTGCTAACTGACAATTAGCAGTTACTGCCTTTGCTGTTCAATTCATGTATTGCTGGACGTCGGAGTGCGTCTGGGAAAATTAAAAAAGTGAAATTCACAACTGATTTTGGAGGAACCTGTTTGGAGAGGTCACAGCACAGAAGCAGATATGTGGATTTTAAATGCGGCCTTAAAATAAGTCTGCAGTAGTGAGTAGAGTGGGTTCTTTCTTGATTATGTGTTTTATTGAGTTATTCCTCTTGATTAAACTTAAAATATAAGCCATAAGCATTAATTTAACCTGGAGCAGTGTTTTGCAGAGGAATAAGACAGTGCTATTTTTGGGTCTGTAGAGTGAAAGAATCAAAAATGGTCCTTAAAGTGATATGCGCTTCTTGTCGGATGTGGGAGTTTAGGGAGAGCTTACGGGTTACTGAGGATTATATCTGTAATAAATGCAGTTGGTTGCAAATCCTATCAGATGGAATGGATCAGTTGGAGAGGCAGTTAGAGGCAATGAGGAATTTACAAGAGCAAGGGGATGTGATGGATGGCAGTTATAGGAAGGGGGGAAGTCTCCGATACGGTCACATAGATGGGTTAACTCCAGGAAACGTAAGAGAGGTAGGCAGATAGTGCAGGAGTCTTTTGTGGATATACCCATTTCAAACAGGTATGCTGTTTTGGAAAATGTAGGAGGTGATGGATTGTCAGGGGAACGTAGCACAAACAGCCAAATTTCTGGTATTGAGACTGACTGTAATGAGAGGTACAGCGGGTTCCAAGAGATCAATTGTATTAGGGGACTCTTTAGTCCGAGGTATAGACAGACGTTTCTGTGGCCAGCAGCGAAAATCAGAATTGTGTGTTGCTTCCCTTGTGCCAGGCTCAAGCATGTCTCAGAGAGGGTACAGAATGTTCTCAATGAGGAGAGGGACTAGCAGGAGGTCATTGTACACATTGGAACCAATAACACAGGCAGGGAAAAGGTTTAGATTCTTAAGGGAGATTAGAGACTTGGCAGGAATTTAATAAGGAGGTCCTCAAGAGTAGTAATATCTGGATTACTCCTAGCCAAGATCAAGTGAGGGCAGGCATAGGAGGATAGAGCAGATGAATGCATGGCTGAGGAGCTGGTGTACAGGAGAAGGATTCACATTTTTGGATCATTGGAATCTCTTTTTTGGGTTTAGAAGTGACCTGTAACAGGAGGATGGATTGCAGCTAAATTGGAATGGGACTAATATACTGGCAGGGAAATTTGCTCAAGTTGCTCGGGAGGGATTTAAACTAGTAAGATGGGGGTGGGGTCGGGTGAGGGAGCGGGGACCCAGGGAGATAGTGAGGAAAGATTTCAATCTGACACTGGTACAGTTGAGAACAAAGGTGAGTCAAACAGTCAGGGCAGGTAGGGTCAAAGCAGAGAACAAGGTAGGACTGATAAATCAAATTGCACTTATTTCATCACAAGAGGCCTAACAGGGAAGGCAGATGAACTCAGGGCATGGTTAGGAACATGGGACTGGCCTATCACAGCAATTACAGGAAAATGGCTCAGAGATGGACAGGACTGGCAGCTTAATGTTAGGACAGAAAATTGGCGGGGGAGGTGGTGTTTTTGATAAGGGATAGCATTACACCTGTACTTAAGGAGGATATTTCCAGAAATACATCAAGGGAAATTATTTGGGTGGAAATGAGAAAAAATAGAAAGGGATGATCACCTTATTGGGATTGTATTACAGACCCCCTAATAGTCAGAGGGAAATTGAGAAACAAATTTGTAAGATCTCAGTTATCTGTAAGAATCTGTTGTGTTAGGGGGTTTTAACTTTCCAAACATAGACTGGGACTGCCATAGTGTTAAGGGTTTAGGTGGAGAGGAATTTGTTAAGTGTGTACAAGAAAATTTTCTGATTCAATAGGTGTATGTACCTACTAGAGAAGGTGCAAAACTTGACCTATTCTTGGGAAATAAGGCAGGGCAGCATTTTGGGGCTAGTGACCATAATTCTATTAGATTTAAAATAATGATGGAAAAGGATAGACCAGATCTAAAAGTTGAAGCTCTAAATTGGAGGAAGGCCAATTTTGACGGTATTAGGCAAGAAGTTTCAAAAGCTGATTGGGGGCAGATGTTCACAGGTAAAGGTACAGCTGGAAAATGGGACGCCTTCAGAAATGAGATAGCGAGAATCCAGAGAAAGTATACTCCTGTTAGGGTGAAAGGAAAGGCTGGTAGGTATAGGGAATGTTGGATGACTAAAGAAATTAAGGGTTTGGGTAAGAAAAAGAAGGAAGCATATGTCAGGTATAGACAGGATAGATTGAGTAAATCCTTAGAAGAGTATAAAGGGAGTAGGAGTATACTTAAGAGGGAAATCAGGAGGGCAAAAAAGGGGACATGAGTTGGCAAATCGAGTTAAGGAGAGTCCAAAGGGGATTTACAAATACATTAAAGGACAAAAGAGTAACTAGGGAGAGAATAGGGCCCCTCAAAGATCAGCAAGGCGGCCTTTGTGCGAAGCCACAGAAAGTGGGGGAGTATTTTGCATCAGTATTTACTGTGGAAAAGGACATGGAAGATATAGAATGTAGGGAAATGGATGGTGACACCTTGCAAAAATGTCCATAATATAGAGGAGGAAGTGCTGGATGTCTTGAAACACAAAAGTGGATAAATCCCTAGGACCTGATCAGGTGTACCCTAGAGCTCTGTGGGAAGCTAGGGAAGTGACTGCTGCAGCTCTTGCTGAGGTATTTGTATCAATGATACAAACAGGTGAGGTGCTGGAAGACTGGAGGTTGGCTAATGGGGTGCCACTGTTTAAGAAAGGTTGTAAGGATAAGCCAGGGAACTGTAGACTGGTGAGCCTGATGATGGTGGTGGGCAAGTTGTTGGAGGAATTCCTGAGGGACAGGATGTACATGTACATGTATTTGGAAAAGCAAGGACTGATTAGGAATAGTCAACATGACTTTATGAGTGGGAAATCATGTTTTGCAAACTTGACTCAATTTTATGAAGAAGTTACAAAGAGGATTGATGAGGGCAGAGCAGTCGATGTAACCTATATGGACTTCAGCAAGGCATTCGATGAGATTCCCTATGGGAGACTGGTGAGTAAGGTTAGATCTCATGGAATACAGGGAGAACAAGTCTTATTGAATTCTTTGAGGAGGTGACCAAGCATGTGGATGAGGGTAGAGCAGTGGATGTAGTGTACATGGATTTTAGTAAGGCATTTGATAAAGTTTGCCATGGTAGGCTTATGTGGAAAGTCAGGAGGCATGGGATAGAGGGAAATTTGGCCAGTTGGATAGAAAACTGGCTAACCGGTCGAAGTCAGAGAGTGGTGGTAGATGGTAAATATTCAGCCTGGAGCCCAGTTACAAGTGGAATTC
>NC_057719.1:64366125-64410784 GCF_004010195.1 Chiloscyllium plagiosum
GAATATTGGTGGAGTTGTGGATAGTGAGGAGGGCTGTTGTCGGCTGCAGAGGGACTTAGATATGATGCAGAGCTGGGCTGGGGAGTGGCAGATGGAGTTCAACCCTGCCAAGTGTGAGGTTGTCCATTTTGGAAGGACAAATAAGAATGCAGAATACAGGGTTAACGGTAGGGTTCTTAGTAAGGTGGAGGAGCAGAGGGATCTTGGGGTCTATGTTCACAGATCTTTGAAAGTTGCCACTCAGGTGGATAGAGCTTGTAAGAAGGCCTATGGTGTATTAGCGTTCATTAGCAGAGGAATTGAATTCAAGAGTCCAAGAGTCATGAAGTGATGTTGCAGCTGAACAGGACCTTGGTTAGGCCACATTTGGAGTACTGTGTGCAGTTCTGGTCGCCTCACCTTAGGGAAGATGTGGAAGCTTTGGAGAGGAAGCAGAGAAGATTTACCAGGATGTTGCCTGGAATGGAGAATAGGTCGTACGAGGATAGGTTGAGAGTGCTAGGCCTTTTCTCATTGGAACGGCGAAGGGTGAGGGGTGACTTGATAGAGGTTTAAAAGATGATCAGGGGAATAGGTAGAGTAGACAGTCAGAAACTTTTTCCCCGGGTACAACAGAGTGTTACAAGGGGACATAAATTTAAGGTGAAGGGTGGAGGGTATAGGGGGGATGTCAGGGGTAGGTTCTTTACCCAGAGAGTGTTGGGGGCATGGAATGCGCTGCCTGTGGGAGTGGCAGAGTCAGAATCATTGGCGACCTTTAAGCAGAGTTGGATAGGTACATGGATGGATGGGTGCTTAAGCTAGGACAAATGTTCAGCACAACATCGTGGGCCGAAGGGCCTGTTCTGTGCTGTATTGGTCTATGTTCTAACTAGCCATTTGGATACAGAACTGGCTCAAAGGTAGAAGACAGAGGGTGGTGGTGGAGGGTTTTTCAGACTGGAGGCCTAAGACCAGTGGAGTGCCACAAGGATCGGTGCTGAGTCCACTACTCTTCTTCATTTATATAAATGATTTGGATGTGAGCATAAGAAGTATAGTTAGTAAGTTTGCAGATTATACCAAAATGAGCATAACAGGCACAGTTAGTACGTTTGCAGATTACTCCAAAATTGGAGGTGTAGTGGGCATCAAAGAAGGTTACCTCAGATTACATTGGGATCTTAATCAGATGGGCCAATTGGCTGAGAAGTGGCAGATGGAGTTTAATTTAGATAAATGCAAGGTGCTGCATTTTGGGAAAGAAACTCTTACCATTAAGTGTATAACTCTTGCTAAGGTCCTAGGGAGTGTTGCTGAACAAAGAGACCTTGGAGTGCAGGTTCATAGCTCCTTGAAATTGGAGTCGCAGGTAGATAGGATAGTGAAGAAAGCATTTGGTATGCTTTCCTTTATTGGTCAGAGTATTGAGTACAGGAGTTGGGAGGTCATGTTGTGGCTGTACAGGACATTGGTTAGGCCACAATTGGAATATTGCATGCACTTCTGGTCATTTTCCTATCGGAAAGATGTTGTGAAACTTGAAAGGGTTCAGAAAAGATTTACAAGGATGTTGCCAGCGTTGGAGGATTTGAGCTGTAGGGTGAGGTTAAATAGGCTAGGATTGTTTTCCCTGGAGTGTCACAGGCTAAGAGGTGACCTTAGAGGTTTACAAAATCGTGAGGGGCATGGATAGGATAAATAGACAAAGACTTTTCCCTGGGGTGGGGAGTCCAGAACTAAAGGACATTGGTTTAGGGTGAGAGGGGAAAGATATAAAAGAGACCTAAGAGGCAACTTTTTCACACAGAGGGTGGTATGTGTGAATGAGCTGCCAGAGGAAGTGGTGGAGATTAGTACAATTGCAACATTTAAAAGGCATCTGGATGGGTATATCAATAGGAAGGGTTTGGAGGGATATGGGGCAGGTGCTGATAGGTGGGACTAGATTGGGGTTTGGGATATCTGGTTGGCATGGACGAGTTGGACCGAAGAGTCTGTTTCCGTGCTGTAAATCTCTATGACTATATATGTGGGAAGTAACTGATTTCGTTGCCCAGAGACTGCAGGAGTACAAGTATGCAAAGAGGAACCAGCTGCCCTCATGGATAGAGTGGAGAGAGGACATTGTCAATGTACCTTTAGCCAGAGGAGGAACCACCCACAGGCCCCTCTGCAGTCTCCACTCAGGATACCGGGGAAGAGAGGTAGGCAGGTGCAGAAGTGCATAGACAATTTGGACAGGGACTTGAGATGGTGTGAAGCCTATGGGGTTGACTGACCCGCGAAATCAGAGCTGAAAGATCGCTGTTTGAGGGGCACGTGCTGTCAGCTTCAAGTCCCTTCAAGGGGTGACAGCACTCCATCCATATGGTCCATCCACTGCAGAGAACATGTCTGCAGGTGATCCTTGTACATCACATCACTATGTCTTGTTCACCTCCAAGGCCCAGACATTTCTGACCATTTTATGCAAAGCAAAACCTTTAGCCACTGACGCCAGTGATGTTAAATTAATGTCTCTCCACCTGCACCAGTGATGTTGTGTTTCTGGACACCATTTAACTGATGTTCACACTGCATACACAAGGTGCAGCAGCTTCTCAAAACCTCTACTGTCCCCTGGAACGTGCACATGGACTGATATCTGACCTCTGTAACAGTTCCAATAAGGCTTACGCAGAAACATGAGCCAACAGATTGTGCAGAGATTGACACTCAATGTAACAAACGTCAATTACAGTGAAATTGTCCCTCGTGCCACCAAAATGCTCTCTAATAGTAATTGAACAGTCTGAACACAGTCCAGACCCCCTGAACAATCTTCCCGACAGTATCGGTGACAGCCTCTGGACTGACTGTGACCCACTTGTTGGAGTGCAGAGACATAAATCCCTGACCAACAGCACCTTGACTGGATGTATGGCTGCAACCAAGCCCCTGGAATGATCTCGGAGGCTGCCCTCTGCTGGGGACCCCCACGACAGACAGCTGCCTCCACAGATATCAAGGAGCACCACTTCTCTTACAACTGCGAGACATGAGAATTTGTTTGCAGCACCTGCAGTGTGTCTGCCATGTAAATGCTGGCATATGGTGTAGGTGCCAACTTTTCGTAGAAATGTAATGTGCAGAAAGATATTTCCCCCCTTAATGAGCAAGGTAAGCTGTCTGGCTTTGTGTCTGTGGTAAGAGGCAAGGGAATGAATGCTGTGAGCATTCAGTTGGTACTAAGTTCACCAGAGATCAGCCCTGAGCTGGGATAATGTGGTGTGCATCCCCCCCAAGGGAGTCCTGAGAGGCCAGCATGTAGTAGGTGTTAGCGTCCATGCGTGTCTGGTGTATACAGCTAAGATAGTGTTGCCAGATGTCCAAGATGGAGGGCTCAGGGGAGTGTGGGGCAACTCATGTCAAGAACTGTTGGCATCTGGTTTCCTTGCAGCAAGGAATGAATATGAAACTGCATATTAATGAGATTTAACAATCATTAATCCCTATTAAAATTCATCTTGCTGCTCCCGAACAAGAATCTCAAAACTGTTTGAAAATGTAACAAATTGCTTCCGACTTCAAGATAGGCCTTGCCTCACTTATCGCACGTTTTTCCCAGATTTCTCATCATGGCCCATGTCATTCAGATTCCTATAAGATTCCACCGACTGTTTCTCTTGCAGCTTGTTATGTAGTTATTTCCAGAACACTGAATATTAGGAGTTCCATGCTACATAATAAATGATGCAGCATTAATAATTTACTGCACAACGCTTTGTACTTTGGAAAGTTAAATACTGCTCTCGTAGAAACGTAAAAAATATACCAAAACGTGTCAGATCTGGCTTTACTTATTCAGTCCAAGATCCCGAGTGGAAGTAGTTGGATTTAAGAATTAAAAAATTAGAGTGGGTAACGCCTTTCACAATCTAAAGAGCAATTGAAATACGTTTCACCTAATGGGGAACTAATCCGAATAAGCAGTGACTGAAAATCAGCTGAAACATCAAGTAGCCAATCAAAAGTAAGAGGTTGCTAAAATCCTTCCCTCAATCTCATGATCTGATCAGTGACAAGTCCAGCCTCCTTCATGCCGTACATTGCAAAGGTATACAATACATAGGGCAACGGTTTCTGTAACAAAATATTAATTGTATACATGACCGCTTTGAAGGGTTTTATTTTTACAAACCAAGTCTTATTCGGGCAGATAGAGAATGAGGTGATGTACTTCAATGCAGCAAATGTTCACCCAAGGAAACAAAAGATGGTAAAAAATACATCGGCAAGTTCAAGCGCAACGATTCCTCAAAAGTACATTATTTTAAAAGTATGCTAATCTACAAAAACTCCATTATTTTGCTTTTTATTTATATAAACCAAGAATTTGCAAAATTATATTCTGTATCGCGTATTAATGTAATATAACAGCTTCCAAGCCACTGTTGCGAGACAAATTATAACATTTGTTTTGATCAAGGGACTGGAACTAACGTTGTAAAAACAATGACTGCAGATGCTGGAAACCAGATTCTGGATCAGTGGTGCTGGAAGAGCACAGCAATTCAGGCAGCATCCGAGGACAGGCAAAATCGACGTTTCGGGCAAAAGCCCTTCATCAGGAATAAATCAGGCTTTATTCCTGATGAAGGGCTTTTGCCCGAAACGTCGATTTTGCCTGTCCTCGGATGCTGCCTGAATTGCTGTGCTCTTCCAGCACCACTGATCCAGAATCTGGAACTAACGTTGTTAGGTGTCGGCATACCTAGAACTTGTATAATTGCACACCATTTACATTTACCTTTGCACAGCAAGCAGGGCTTTGAATTACTCCCTGGGCGAAATACTGACCTGATATAGGGGCCAAACGCTGCCAGAAGAAGGGCAGCGATTGCACAGATCCCAATGATGGTGAATAAGACTGGCATCCTGAGCGAGTGAACTGCAGCATCTTTTCTGCAGGAGAGAGGCTGGAAGCAGAGCTGTCAATCAGGCGCTCCACGGGACCGGATGCGGCTGGGACTACAACTCCCAGAATGCAAGGGGTTGCACGGTCCGTCTCCTTTTCCTTCCCCCGCAAGGGGTGGGGGCGGGGGAAGATAACAATCAAATGGCGGCTGAAGCAATCAGTAACGACGTTGATGAAACCTCAGGGTGGTGTTGTGGGGGCGGGGTATAGTGTCATGTGATTGCAGAAAGAGGCGGGGCCTGAAGGGTCGGAAGTTAAGCAGCAGGCTGCTGTTGGTTTTCTACCAGATCGAGATTTAAATCGCCACCTTCCTTTGTTTTAAAAAAAACAAAATGTCATCCGAGGAATTCGAGAAGATGCACGAAGCCTTTGGCAGCGTTTTGGAGGAACTGAAGTGTCAGTGCGACCGTGTGTCCAACTGTTCAGGAGGTGAGACTGAGGAAATGCTGGCTTGTTGTAGATCAGGTTTGTTGATAGGCCATTCAGTCCATCCAGCCTGTTCCACCATTCAGTGCGGTCATGGCTGACCTGACATTTATTAACGAAAGTTTTCTATTTCCCCTCTTTTTTTTGGGAGGCAGTCTTTCTCACTCTATGCAGTCTGTAATCAGTCTGGCCTGTGTAGTTCTTGTGCACAGCTCAGGTCCTGCATCCTACATACAGCCCTGCTCCCATGGGCATCCTACATACAGCCCTGCTCCCATGGGCATCCTACATACAGCCCTGCTCCCATGGACAGCGTACGTACAGCCCTGCTCCCATGGACAGCGTATGTACAGCCCTGCTCCCATGGACAGTGTATGTACAGCCCTGCTCCCATGGACATCCTGTGTACAGTCCTGCTCCCATGCAAATCCTGCATACAGCCCTGCTCCCATGCAAATCCTGCATACAGCCCTGCTCCCATGCACATCCTGCGTACAGCCCTGCTCCCGTGCACATCCTGCGTACAGCCCTGCTCCCGTGCACATCCTGCGTATAGCCCTGCTCCCATGCACATCCTACGTACAGCCCTGCTCCCATGCACATCCTGCGTACAGCCCTGCTCCCATGCACATCCTGCGTACAGCCCTGCTCCCATGGACATTCTACATACTTGATCAGGTGTACCCTAGGACTCTATGGGAAGCTAGTGAAGTGATTGTTCTGCCCCCTACTGAGATATTTGCATCATCAATAGTCACAGGTGAGGTGCTGGAAGACTGGAGATTGGCTAACATGGTGCCATTATTTAAGAAAGGTGGTAAGGAAAAGCCAGGGAACTATCAGGCTCATCGGTCGACACCAGTGATGATCAAGTTGTTGGAAGGAATTCTGAGGGACAGGATTTGCATATATTTGGAAAGGCAAGGACTGATTATGGATAATCAACATGGCTTTGTGCGTGGGAAGTCATGTGTCACTAACTTGATTGAGTTTGTCAAAGAACTGACAAAGATGATTGATGAAGGTAGAGAGTTGAATGTGGCATATAAGGACTTCAGCAAGGTGTTCGACAAAGTTCCACATGGTAGACGGGTTAACAAGGTTAGATCATTATGGAATACAGAACTAGCCATTTGGAAACACCTGCTCCAAGGTGGAAGACAGAGGGTGGTGGAGGAGGGTGGCTTATTGGTTTGGAGGTCTGTGACCAGTGATGTGCCACAAGGGTTGGTTATAGATGACATCAAAATTGGTGGTGTAGTGGACAGCCAAGAAGGTTCTCTCAGAGTACAATGAGATCTTGATCAGATGGGCCAAGGGGACGAGGAGTGGCAGATGGTCTTTAATTTAGATAAATGTGAGGTGTTGCGTTTTTGAAAGGAAAACCAGGGCAGGACTTATACACTTAATAGTAAGGACTGGGGAGTGTTGCTGAACAAAGGAACCTTGGAGTGCAGGTTCATAGTTCCTGGAGAGTGGAGTCACAGGTAGATAGGGTAGTGAAGAAGGCATTTGGTATGCTTATCTTTATTCGCCAGTGCACTGAGTGTAGGAGCCAGGATATCATATTGCGCTGTACAGGATATTGGTTGGGAATACTGCATTCACTTCTGGTCTCCCTGCTATAAGAAAGATGTTGTGAAACTAGAAAGGGTTCACAAAAGATTTATGAGGATATTGCCAAGGTTGGAAGGTTTGAGCTATAAGGAGAGGTTGAATAGGCTGGGGCTGTTTTCCCCAGAGCATTGAAGGCTGAGGGATGACCTTAGGTTTGAGGGGCATGGATAGGGTAAATAGACAAGGTCTTTTTTTTTCCAGGGTAGGGGAGTCCAAAACTAGACAGCATAGATTTCAGGTGTGAAGGAAAAATTTTAAAAAGGACCTAAGAAGCAACTTTTTCACACAGAGGGTGGTGCGTGTGTGGAACAAGCTGCCAGAAGAAGTGGTGGACGCTGGTACAATTACAACATTTAAAAAGCAGCTGGATGGGTATATGAATAGGAAGGGATATGGGCCAAGTACTGGCAAATGGGACTAGATTAATTTAGGTATCTGGTCGGCATGGACAAGTTGGACCTAAGAGTCCATTTCCATGCTGTACAATTCTGTGACTTTATGAGTATAGTGTGCAAATTTAGTATAATGTAGGAAAATGCGAAAGTTTGTTTAGGCAGAAAGTATAAAAAAACTAACTAAACCTTAGCGCATCTTTAGTGGTAGATATATTGGTGCTGACTTGAGGGGCCTTTTTTGCGCTTTATGAAACTATGAACTAAATGGTGAGAGCTTGAAGAGCTGAGATGCAGAGGGATCCTTTTGCATGGTTGCACAAGGCTAGTATGCAGATATAGTTAAATAATTGGGGAAGCTACTAAAGTGCAATCGTTACAAGTGCATTTTGGGAAAGGAAATCTTAGCAGGACCTATACACTTAATGGTAAGGTCCTAGGGAGTGTTGCTGAACAAAGAGACCTTGGAGTACAGAATCATAGCTCCTTGAAAGTCAGTCACAGATAGATAGGATAGTGAAGAAGGCGTTTGGTATGCTTTCCTTTATTGGTCAGAGTATTGAGTACAGGAGTTGAGAGGTCATGTTGCGGCCATGCAGGACATTGGTTAGGCTACTTTTGGAATATTGCGTGCAGTTCTGGTCGTCTTCCTATCGGAAAGGTGTTGTGAAACTTGAAAGGGTTCAAAAAAGATTTACAAGGATGTTGCCAGGGGTGGAGGATTTGAGCTTTCGGGAAATGTTGAATAGGTTAGGGCTGTTTTCCCTGGAGCATCGGAGGCTGGGGGGTGACCTTATAGAGGTTTATAAAATCATGAGGGGCATGGATAGGGTAAACAGACAAAGTCTTTTCCCTGGGGTGGGGGAGTCCAGAACTAGAGGGCATAGGTTTCGGGTGAGAGGGGATAGACATAAAAGAGACTTAAGGGGCAACTTTTTCACGCAGGTGGTACGTGTATGGAATGAGCTGCCAGAGGATGTGGTGGAAGCTAGTACAATTGCAACATTTAAAAGGCATCAGGATGGGTATCTGAATAGGAAGGGTTTGGAGGGATATGAGCCGGGTGCTGGCAGGTGGGACTAGATTGGATTGGGATATCTCTTCGGCATGGACGTGTTGGACCGAAGGGTCTGTTTCTGTGCTGTACATCTTATTGAAACATACAAGACTTTTGAGGGTCTTGACATCACAGATGCGCAAAGGTTGGAAACGCTTCCAATCCCCAGCAAGTTAGTTTTAAAAATCATGCTGTTTGTGCTGGGATTACTTGTCTACCTGTGCCAAATCTCTACATCATACCTATTGTGCACCTCTTTTCTATTTATCTCTAAATATATCCCTCTCAAATTGTACTATTGTGTACTTTCTCCAACTATTTCATTCTGTGCCTCTCTTCAGTCAGAACAAATTCTCATCTCAAGCTGCAATGTATCACTTGGTCTTTTTAAACTCAGTCATTCTCTAAAATCTGTATTAATTCACAAGAGGTTAATTGCAGTTCATGCTAGATTTATTTTCAGCCAGTGAAATGCCACTATAACTACCAATCAGGGTATCTAATGACATTTGAACCCCTCTCCCCTTCCCCAAAAAATGCCTGAAATCCACTAAAATCCAGAAAGTTAGAATTTGGGTTGTCTGAACACCAAAAAATACGACAACAATGGTCATTGGAAGGAATAAACTAGAAGAAACTAGAGTGAAGACAGAAATAGATGGTGTCACTCTGGAACAAGTAGTAAAATTTGTTCTCTTTAGGATTAATGATCACAGAAGGTGTGATGCTGAAGTCACAGGAGGATAGAAATAGTATAACTTCAAGAAGATATTGATGCATTAACAAGAAAACTCAGGCTTGTAACAAGAAAGAAATTGGATAAAATCTACATTCGATCCATTTTCCTGTGTATCTCAAACCTGGATAACACGTAGAAATCTGTGAAAAACATTTAGAGGCCTCTGAAATGTGGATGTTCAGATGTATATTTCAAATTATGTGTAAAATCTATAAAGGAAATGAAGAGTGCTTGAAATTATAAGAATAATGCATACTTTTAGAAAGTGACATCTAGAAAAGAAAATGCCAGTACTTCAGCCATTCGATCCAAGCTGAACAGCTAGAGAGTTTTTCAGAAGTAAAGCAGAGGGCAACAGTAAGAGGAATTGACCGAGGTGTAGTTGGATAACGGATATCACAGTATTGTTGTCAATACAAGGGGATAACATGAGACAGACAAGTCTGCACACCATGACAATAGATCTCCTATTAGGAGCAGTGACAAGCAGCAATGTCTGCCTAATTGGCACTAAAAAGGAAAAAAAATGTTGGGAGTTGTCTTGCAAATATAAAATGTTGGAAAAATGACATATAGCACTGCACCTGCAAAAGGGACAAAACAGGTTTACGATTTGATTGTAAATTCTCTCCATCAGATTTTCTTTTTATGGGTGATTTGCTTCACTGTTAAGGGTAAATCTGTCTACTTTCTTGATGTTTTTGTCCATTGTTGCTGGAGCACATGAAAAGTTGTGGAGGGAGATGTTAGAACAGTATAAAGAGATATGGGAACACGGGAGGAGACATGAATTATGTGTGTGGGGATAAAGCATTTGTTATAATTTTGCCAAAACAAAGCTAAGTACAAAAGTTCGAGGTCAGCTAAAACTAATTCCACTCAATATTTACCAATGATGGGAGAGTTGAGGTAACAGTCTCTTCTGCTATTGTTTGCCTAATTGAACAAAAAAATGGTTCTGTTAATCTGATGTATTCATCCAACGTATGGGACTCATGAATAAGTAAGGCAATCAAGCCTCGTATACATAATTCCCCATTGAATAAGCCTGTGTCCCATGACTAGTAAGTACTTAGCGCAGTAGGTGGGATGAAAGAGAGATGAATTTTATGGGGATTAAGATAATGCAACATTTAGTGACATCAACAGATGTGATGCCAGAAGAAATGAAACAAATGCTGGTTCGCTTCTACTTATGACGGAAATTTAAAGCTTAAAAAAGTTTTTAAACAGTAAGCACTGTTTTGCCACATACAGAACTAAAACTATTAAATCACAATTGTGTCTGTGACCTGCCTCAGTATTTCAGCACATGGTAACTCGAAAAACCTGTAGATGCAGCTAGTTCACAAGTTTCTTTGTAACCATATATGAAATCTCTTTCTGAGCAAACTTAGTGATCATGAGATTCTTGAGCAAATATTAGCTTAGAAACTGGAAAACAGGTCTGTTGTATTGTGAAGTCCCTTGGATCATGCAATATGCTCTACTTGCATTTCAGCAAATGTGACATCTGATGCAGTTACTTTGAAAGCATAGTGCTATTGTGATTTTGTCTTTTCTAATGTGTTTAATAATGTATATCCCACTGCAACAGATTTTGTGATGGTTTTTATTGCAATCATTTTGAAGAAATTCTCCTTCCTTAACAATGGTAGTTTCAGGGTTTTTGTTTTGCTCGCCATCTTAAATTTATTTTTCCCCTTTTTATCAGATGAGAAGACACATTGGTAACATGTACAACAAACTAATAAGAGCAGTGTGATGCAGTCAGTTAATAATTTTGCTCCTTTATCTAAATTGTCTTCTTCCTCCCTTCAGTGGAAGCCTCATGTGTAGCCTCTATCAGATATCTCTCACTAACGAGTTAAGTGAGTTATCACTTGGTATATAGTGCTTCTGTATACCATGTTAATCTGCATTATGTAAGCACAGTATAAGCAAGGACTTCTATTTGATCTAGAATCAACATAATATATTATCTAATTTTTCACAGTGCCGATAGTAGGAAATCAAATTTTAAAAATTGTTTCTGATTTTAATTGTTGGCAACCACTAAATATTAAGTTTCCCTTATCCCTTTATGATATAAATGACAGGAAATGTATCAAAAAGCACGTTTGCCATGTTATGTTATACTCACCGACATGCCTCATATGCATTACATATACCATTACCATTTACTTGTGGCATGAAACTCAGGGAAAGGTAAGTAGCTGTTTCCCCAGTCTGTCTTCTCAAGAATGTTGAACCTGCTGAAAACTCCTGGGTGAAATTTGCTTTATCAATACTGACTGTTGCTGTCATTCTGGTAATTGTGGTTGTCATTGTTGGATTCCCTACATTGTACCAGAAATTGCAGTTTTTATGTGATTCATGAACTGAGTTCTTAGCACAGTAGTCAAGCTCACCATTGTATTAGAATATCTGTTAGCTTTATTTTCCCTGTTGCTTTATCCAGGTTGCTGTGGGCACTGTGCTCAGAAGACAATTACTGTTGGGAGAGCTAAGGAAGTGGGAGTTATTGGTTTGTGACACCTCACAAGGTTTTGACATGCAGTCAGTTCTCAGCAAAGTTTGAAAAGTACAATATTCTGGCCAATCAAGATTGTGTTTCAAGCATTGTGGTGGCCATAAATGAGCAAACCAACTGATGCTTAATAAATGAATGTGATTCACAAATTCCTTGAATATTTTCCTGCATCTTAATACACAGGCTTATTTGTGTAAACTCACTTATCTGATGAGCATTCAAAGCCTGAAACATGAACCATGTTTCTCTCCACAAATGCTGAGACGTCTTGAGCAATTTCCAGTTTTTAAGATTTGTACATCTGCAGTATTTTGCTATTGTAAATAAACTTATTGTTCTAATAAATCATATCCAAGATACTAGCCAACTATGAATTAGTAGCCGAACCTCAGTAGCTTAAATAAACCTTTCCAAAGATATTTTTATTGTCTCTAATGGCTTAATGGCCCAATGGCCCCAAGGGTATCCAAAACCAAAATAAGTTTCAACACTTAATGGTGTTTCACAACTTGAGGATGGGTGTATGGATAGAGCTTCCTTAAAGCTTCATTGGAAATATATCAAATGATCATTCACTGATCATTTAATGTTTTGCAGAACAGAAGAAAAGATTCATACGTGAAATTGATGAAAAAGTTGATGAAGCAAATGAAGTTGTAAGTACTGAATGGCAGAGAATCTCAAATATGCACTCTGATTTACTCATCAAATCTAAGTAGAAATTATTGGTGGTGAAGCAACTTAGTTTATCAAGGATGCCAGTAATAGCTGTCATTTAGAGAAATTGCATCTTTGAATGCTGTGTGCTTTTGCTTGTAGCTGGATGGAATGGAAAAGGAACTAAGGAAAGCACCACTCTCATTCCGTAGTCAGATGAATACAAAAATTCGTTCCTACAGAAAAGATGTAAGCAAGCTACAGCAGGATGTTAGAAGCAATGATATTGGACATGGATTTCGTAGTGACGTTAAGTACACAGAGTACAGTGCTGAAAATGAACAAAGTGTAAGTATTGCAACTAAAAAGCATTGTTGTAGCAATTACATTTTTGTGCATGTTGGCTTAATAGAACATTATGTACCACTAATAGAATATTCTGTTCATTTCAGGACTGACCTTTAGCTTGTCACACTAATGTCTTTGTTTTTATTGGTTATTGTTGAACTCAGCAGCAATGGGATTGTTTAAAGTAGCAATTTATTTAATGTCAGGATTCCTGCATTTAGGGAGGTAGGAAAATAATTTTCCTTGACATTGTAATGATTCTTATTGGACTTGAATTTTTTCATTTCTTGTACTGACCATCTTTATGGACTTTTTAAAATGAGATTCAGTTCCATTCAGTGTGCAATATTCTCCATTATGTAGGCTTGTTTGCAGTCTACACAAAGAGAAGACATTCATTTCTTTGAATTTGATTCTGAGAAGGTCAACCTGTATCCAGATCAGCTTTTCAATATATTAAAAGTTAATCAAACAAAAGCAAAATCATGTGTCTTGGGAAAAATAGCTTCTCCATCATTTGCCTGAAGTAGGGTGAAACATATTTCTCAGACTAAAGATGCAGCTTTTTATGAAGGTTGAAGCAGTGGCAGAAACTATCCCATTACTCTCCAGAACCTTGAAGTGGAAAAGCATAATTTTGTTGTCTATAATCTAGTTATTATCTAGCTTAAAAATCTTCTCTCTTTCAGAATTACTTAGGAGCTCAGCGTGCTTTGCTTTTGCAAGGTACAGACAGTCTGAACAGAGCAACTCAAAGTATAGACCGTTCTCATAGAATAGCAGCAGAGACTGATCAGATAGGTTCGGATATAATTGAGGAACTTGGTGGGCAAAGAGAGCAGCTGGAACGCTCGAAAGACAGGGTGAGTTCAAGAGTCAAGCAATTTGTTAAGAAATATCCTGAAAACTTCAACTGGATAACTTGAAACTTTGCTCTCTTTTTCTATTCATACTCTTTGATTTTTGTTCCTAAGCTAATAAACACAGGTGAGAATTTGAGCCGGAGTCGGAAAATACTGCGTTCCATGTCCAGAAGGTAGGTTTGTTTTCTTGCAACCGTGGTGGTACTTTCTATTGATCAAAGAGCATCAATGTAGAAAATGAGTGAGTATATGCTTCAAGGGGAGAGGGAGAAACTTTAAATTTAATCAATCACTGTGTAAATTGAAGATTAATGGTGGCTCAATAATGCAGCTGTAACATTTTCTACTGGTAGTACCTTTGCACCATGTATGTACTAGTTAGCTTTTGTTTGACAGTGTAACTTGGCTACAACTTGAAAATAGGTCATGTTAAAGAAGCCAGAATAGCCTGGAGCATTGTGAAGGAGGAGTAACACCACACAATTTTATTTTAAAAATTGCTTAATAGCTGGTGACTAGTGTATTAGAGACTGGTTACTGTAGTAGAAAAAGTAGTGTATGACAGTTGTAAGAGTAGAAAATATATCAATTTATTTATTTAACTGAATTAAAGTGAATGCTTTCATCTCTCTCTCTAGGGTTATGACAAACAAGTTGCTACTGGCTGTTATCATCCTTCTGGAAGTGGTAATTCTAGCAGCTGTTGTATATATCAAGTTCTTCAGCAAACAACATTAACCCAAAGATACTTATGCAATTTCAGTATATGGGACACCTGCTTTAGTGCTTCCCCTAAAGCTCTCAAGTTTCTGACTCTACAAGAAAGTGTTAAGATGGAGGATGTATTGAAGTACTTTTATGGAATCATTTCCATTCATCACATGCTCAACCTGGTTATAGGATCTCTTTTGTAGTCTGATGGGTCTTCAGCTGACACTGCATCTTTGAGCAAGATGAAAGAACTTAACTTGTTAAAGAGACTGATCAAATGCAACTTAAACTTTGTTGCTAATTACTACATTGTAGTAATGTGCACAAAACTTTTAATAAAGTCATTTGATATTTAACAAATGTCCTATTGGTCTTGCACATATCTGTCCTGAGGGAAAGTTTATTTAATGAAGTGTGTAGATTTATCCCTGCCAGTGTATTCTTATACAAAGTACAGAACATTTGAAAGTTCAGTTGATCAAACAGTATGACTTATTCAAACACAGCTCCAACTCAAATAGAGAAATGATATTCTTTCAATTAGAACATATTGAAAAAGCTTAGTACGGCATTGTTCACATTACCTTAAGAATAAAGGAAGGTATGGATGATGGGCTTAGAATAGTATCCCATTAATATATCCCAATGATAAGTATATATGGAACAGTGCTATTCTTAAAATTTCAGTTCTGGAATAGGATTTTGTACAAGCTAAACATTGTTTCCTCTTCTCCACCTTCAATTCCTAAAGCCGTATAGTCTGTTCATTTGTTGTATATGTTGCACTGGGTGTTGGTAATTCATCATATTTGCCATGGGATCCTTCTCGAGCCTGTCCCAAAGAAAAGGAGATGACATCTATTGCAATATTTACTGTAGCATTAAGTTCAGCATCTGAAGTCGCAAGTTTAGGGTTGACTTCCACCAGATCCATGGCAGACAGTAATCCTGTATGAAAAAACAAAGTTGCTTATCACCTTGCGTTGAAACAATAAGTCTAAGTCATTTGTACCAGCAATGAAGCTCAACTGCTCTTGATTTTTGGTTAAATTGGAGCTTTTACATGAAGCCTGATCAGTCAATAAAGATAAACAATTAGTAGGTTTTGGACATTAGATTCATACCTGTGTTCTGCACAGCCTCTGCAATATACATCCCTTCCCTGTATGTTAGTCCTCCTATCACTGGAGTACCAGTAGCAGGAGCTAAAGATGGGTCAATGGCATCCACATCATAGCTCAGGTGCACTGGTCTTTTCTGTCTGAAAAGGAAATTACAACTTAGACTTAACAACTGCTGACTCATGCCTTTATTTTAAAATATGACAAATCAGGTTTGTCAGCTAGTCTGTTAAAAAGAAACACTTCATATGCACAAGGAAACAGGCATCTCAATTTTCATTTCCACCATTGAAAGAATGCCAATTCATCAGTTCAGGTTCTTGTGCCATCCCAGTATCTCAAATATATACCAATATTCATTTCTAGTCTATATGCCAATAAAATCTATTATAAAAAGGTGGGTTCCACATTTCCCCAACGTGAATGCTGGTTTATAAACCTGCACTGCATAGAAGTTTTTACAAACGGACTGCCCTATCAAGGTCAATATAAAATTAAACAGATGCTTCTTAGAGTGATGCAAAGCAATAGGTTCTTATTTTCCATCAAAGTAAATGCAAAGTAACAGCTACATTTGGCTCTTCTAACCTACTTTCCAATAAGGTGATCAAATGTTCTTTCCATTACTTTATGTATTCCTAGTTGATCCACTTCTTTCATTGAGAAGTATCGAATACCAAAGTTTTTCAGGATGTAACTGTTGGTAAGAAACAAAATTTTTAAATAAATATCTAAAGTGCCTGTTGAGTCAAATTTGAGGTCACTTTAGAGCATGCATGCTTAGACAGAGTAATACTGAGATATGAATAAGAGCCTCTCTCAATGTCATGTGTTTAAATGAACACAAAATTTCATGTTTTCTATGTTACCTTAATGAAGGTGTGGTTATTCACTAAACATTAAATGTTTAAACGCCAGATTAAATTGTCATTTTTTGCTTGCTTTTTCAGACATTATGTAGCTACTTAATTCAAAGATTACACTTTGAAATTAAATGGAAGTTGTGAAGGATGTCAAGTGCCATGTTATTCCAAGCTATTCTGAAATGCAGATTTGAAGTCGTGGTAATTTCAATAAGGAATCTTCAATTAGGAATTGTATTAGAGGTATTAAGTAACAGGTGAAAAGCTAATTTCTGAATCATTAAATTAGCATTGAATAGATATGTTTAATAGCCACCCAAGGCAACACTGTAGATCTGTTATGCCATTAGACAGCAGGTAGACTTGTACAAGAAAACCAAGTGTTCTTACTATTCAGCAGGATCAACATCCCGAACACCAATATAAACCAAGTCCTTTGCTGAAATACAAGGCGTGACCCAAGAAAATCCAGGAAGTGGTGGTATCTGCATTAAAAAAACCACATTAGACAATAAATTTACACTGGTTCATTGCAACTACTGTAAACGTCAATTCTTAGAACATTTCCTGGATTTATCAAATCCATGAGTTCACAAGATGTCACTTAATTGGTTCAATTTCAATAGAAATTTTACCTTGTCCTGGAGCTCTCTGATAAGGAACGATACTGGTTGTCCATGCAGATTACCAGACATTGATGTTAGAGGTGTGTTTAGATCACAATGTGCATCAACCCATATGACACACAAATCAGGACGCTGCTGTGCATGTCCATGGACTGAACCAATTCCTAAACTGGATATTCATTAGAAAGAAAACATTGAGTATATTTAAGTTAGCTTTGTGTTTCCCTGCTGCACAGTGCATTCAGTTTCAGCATCTAATTGTCACAAGATTCTAATCAAATTTTAAAGTCAACTTTTATTAAAAACAGATCTGAAATAAAGTGATAGCTTGCTGTTGGGGGACTCACCTGTGATCTCCTCCAAGCATAACACTTAGGTGACCATCACCAACTGCTCGGCTGACTGCTTCAGTTAATGACTGGTTGGCTAAACCCACTGTTCTTGGGTGGTGGACAATGTTGTTATATGGTGTGTCATTTGATACAGTGGTGAAATTCAGATCTCCATAATCATGCACTTTACAACCTGGAAATTTAGAAGAACTTTATGAATTATAAAAATGCTTTTTTGTGACTTGTGAAAAGTTCCAAGTCTATCCCCAAACTCTTACTGGGTGACAATGCTTGAATTCAAAGCTTAGTCTGCATGATGAGTTTACCCCCCTTCCAAGACAAGGTCTGTATCTTTCTCTCCAAATTACCAATCTACTTTAACAGATTCCTTTACTGAACCAGATCAGCTAGTCTATGAATATTACCCTGTAACACTACAGTCACGTGGTCTTTGGTAACATACCACAGGATAAACTTGGTTAAAATCTAATTCTTAGGCTGATCATTTAAATTGGAGAAGCAGATTTGAAATTGTAGAATCGAGAACTTCCTAAATAATTAGGAGGTAACAGGCATTGAATAGCACAATTAATCAAACTTTCTAATGTATTTCCTTTATCCTTCTAACCACAGCTCTACATTGAGTGACTGGCCTCTAATCATACTTGCTGCAAAATTTTAGGTATGAGAAATTGTTAGTCTCCAGTTACTATCAGTTTAGTTTCCATGGAATGCAAGAATCCCTGGCAAGCTCAACATTTATAGCCCCTCCCTAACTGCCCTTGAGAAGGACAGTTCTGGAGCTGAAGAATGTTGTTTATGGGGAACACGCATTTCATTGCTATGTGCAATAATTTTAGACGGAATTCTACTTCAAGGAGTCATGACTCCCCAAATAGTTAATGCAGAAAAGACTTTCATTCCAGATCATTATCCATCAACATTTCCTAAACTTGTATGTAGACACTGGGCATATAGTACCTCAATTGAAAATGATGTGCTGTCACTCAACAAAAGGGGCATTCAAGTGACAGACGCAATTTTCAAATTGAAGTTGTTTGAAATGAATCCTTTCAGTCATACAATAGAGGAATTTTATTCCCTTCTGACTGTGTTCCGCGATTTGAATTGTACTGAAAATGTCTGTACTGCCTCTGTAATTGGACCAAAAAAAGTACAGTCGTAACAATGAGCGATCAAGGTACTAACATCTAAATCAGAATGAGTCTGCCAAAGTAATGTAATAGTGTGAAAATAGCTGATAGAGCATTAGTAAAAATAACTGGTTCTTATGTGGTGTACTAAGATTTGCAAAAGGCCTATAACAAGAGTCTGCTGCATAAGATAAAGATGTGTGGTATTACAGGTAAAGTATTAGCATGGATAGAAGATTGGTTGACTAACAGGAAGCAAAGAGTGGGGAAAAATGAGTGCTATTCTGTTTGGCAATCAGCAACTGATGGTGTGCCCCAGGGATCAGTGTTGCCATTGCAATTATTCACAATTTACACAGATGATTAAGTTGGGGATCATGTGTACTATGTCAAAACTTGCAGATGACATGACAATGAGTGGCAGAGCAATGTCTGCAAAGGACTGTGGAAGTTTGCAGAGGAACAGAGATACTTTAAGTGGGCAAAGGTTTGACAGATGGAATACAATGTTAATAAATGTGAAGTCATACATTTTGGTAGGAGTAACAGGAAAAAAAAGACTGACTTGAATTGTAAAAGGTTGCAGCATGCTGTTATGCAGAGGGACCAGGGTGTCCTTGTGCATGAATCACAGAATGTTGGTTGACAACAGATAATTAGGAAGGCAAATGGAACTTTGTCCTTCACTGCAAGAGGGATTCAGTTTAAAAGCAGGGAGGTTATGTTGCAGCTATACAGGATGCTGGTGAGGCCACACCTGGAATACTGTGTGCAGTTTTGGTCACTTGACTGGAGGAGGATGAACTGGCACTAGAGGTGGTTCACTAGGTTGATTCCAGAGTTGAGGGGGCTGCCTTTGATGAGAGATGGAGTAGACTGGGATTATATTGCATTGGAATTCAGAAGAATGAGATTGGGGGGGGGGGGGGGGAGAAAGGGGTCTTATAGAAACAAAATTATGAAGGGAATAGACAAAATAGAAGTGGAGAGGAAGTTTCCACTGGCAGGTGAAACTAAGACAAGAGGGCATAGCCTCAAAATTAGGGGGAGCAGATTTAGGACTGAATTGAGAAGGAACTTCTTCACACAGAGAATTGAGAATCTGTGGAATTCCCTGCCTAGTTAAGTAGTTGACACTACTTCAGTAAATGTTTTTAAAGCTAAGATAGATATTTTTCAAACAATGAAGGAATTAACAGTTACAGTGAGAGGGCAGGTAAGTGGAGCTGAGGCCATGAAAAGATCAGCCATGATCTTACTGAATGGCAGAGCAGGCTTGAAGGGCCAGATGGCCTACTCCTGTTCCTAGGTCTTATGTACAGGATCGGTCTGCCAATTTTCTTCCAAGGTAGATGTAAGCAAGCAAAAAGATAATATTGATCTGTTTACTGGACCCTAAAAAGGGACCCACTGCAAAATGGTGTCAGGATTAAGGAAAATAAATTGGAGAAACCTGTCTTATCTATATCCTGATCCTCATGCACATTAGAGGTGATGTGTTGCAAATACAAAATGAGAACAAGTCCTTCATATTGATCACATTTTAAACAATGTGAATAGTAGTTGCTAAGACAAAATATATTTAGTGGTCTTACAATTGGCATGATTTTTAAAACATTTGGGAGGCAGTGTTAAGAGGTGTAAATGGAAGGAGGGAGGAATGTTGATAAAATTCAGACCAAATCAAACTGTGATAGGTTACAGTTGCTATACATACAGGCAAAGGAGACAGACCATAAAGCTCCACCTGGTTATCAAGTATGTAGTTGCAGGCATGACTTGCAGAATAGTGATGCCCAAATAAAGGCCATGACATGCAGTCGATAGTTAAAAGGTTAATGAGGGTTTAAATATTTATTTCCCCCTCAGTTCACTGGTTTATGAGCCTAATTGATTAACAACCATTAGTGAGCAGATGCTATTCACTGTCAAGTTCCTGACTTGAGTTGCTTAAAAACCACTCAAATCAGTTGAGGAATATTGCAGAATGAGGATAGAAGAAAAATGTAGAACTTCACAAGTAGGTTGGTATTTAACATATTGCCCTCAGTAAGCAAAAGGGATGAGGAATTCACTTTGAATTGTCCTGCTCACTAAAGTCTTGAACTAGGAATTGAAATTATATCCTTTCATTTTCAATCTGATCACGCTAACAGCTGACCAGCTACTAAGGCACTGGTTTCAACCAGTCCTCTAACCAGGACTTGAACATGAATCCTTTAGACAGGTCACTACAGCAAAAGCAAGTTCTAAAGGAGAATAAATTCAATTTCATAACATAGGTGATTGAGATAGGTCTGGGTTATATCTAGCAATTTGAAAATTATACTTGTGTATTGAGAACAGAAGCTCCTTGATCTCAGTTTATATCAGTAGATATTTTAAGTGCGGCTGTTTTCCTTGGAGAAGATTTGAAAGGGTGTTCAAAATTGAGGTGCAAGCCCAATTGAGTCAATAGATCATGCTAAAAATATTTCCATTGGCAGAAGAACCAAAAGGGAACTAACAAGAAGTTTGGCAAAAGCAAAAAAAAGACAAATTTAAAAATACACAGCCAGTAGTAAGGATCTGGAACACTATCCTGGAGTGTGGTGGAGGTAGCTCTACACCTTCAGAACAGAATTGGATTATCAGAAGAGCTGCGAGGTACAGGCAGTTGAGTGGGACCAGGAAAGTTATTGGTGCCAAGAAGCAGCACAGACAAAATGGGCCAAAATGTTACACAATAGTTTATACTCAGACTGGGGGAGGGGAAAGCAAAATGTGGCACAAAGAACAGGTACCCAATGAAAACAGTCTGCCAATTTCTCAGCAACACACCCCAACAAGCAGTCAACATGTCCAGAAACCCTAGCCACTCTCCCCCTATCAAAGGCATCTTGGAAATGACTGTTAGACTACTCAGACCCCTTGGCATCATGGCAGCCCACAAACCCACCCACACACTAAAACAGCAGCTAATGAACTTTAAAGACCCTATACAGACAACAAGTAAAACTAATGTCACTTACAAAATACCTTGCAAGAACTGTAACTAACATTACATTGAAAAAACAGGCAGAAAACTAGCCACCCAAGGTACATGAACATCAACTAGCCACAAAACAACAACATGACCCACTCTCACTAGTAACCTTACAGATAAGGACACCACTTTGACTGGGACAACACATCCATTCTAGGACAAGTCAACAGAGAGACACACGAGAATTCCTAGAAGTTTGGCATTCCAACTGGAACACCAACAAACACCAGACTTAGATCCCATTTACCACCCCCTGAGAAAAAGAACAGGAAATGACATCACCAACCCAAGGAAACCAAAACAAATAAAAAGCAGGCCATGCCACCAGTGCTTCATCCAGAGGCTCATTGACTGTTATCTAGTATGGTGATGAAACGTTTGGAAACTAACCTTCCAACTCAGCTAGCAAACCTACATCCACAACTCTTTGTTATGCACATAGTAATTTAGCTCAAATCAAGTTGCTTTGTCAAGACATCAGATCAAAATGCATACTTATGGAGGCTTTTGAAAAGATGCACAGCAAAACCCAGTTGAAAGCTGGCATTTTGGTTGGTGAAACATGAACAAGACTCCGTGTTGCAATGGTAGCTCTGCAGCCTGTATGCCAATCCTATTTTCTTTAGGAATTTTTGGTCATCTGCTTCTGCCACCTTAAGGCAATAGGTTCCAGGCCATTACCAAGAATCAAAAGAAAAATATTTCTCACATCCCTTTTTATCACTTGACCAAGCCTTAAGTTTGTATCCTAGTTTTCATACCAACTATTTTGTTTATCTTATGGAAAGATGTCAATTTTGTATAACCATCTTTTCTCAGTCTCCTTTGACGTACAACCACAGCTTCTCCAACCTAACCTTCTCACTAAACTGCTCTATTCCTGGAACCAGTCTAGCAAGTCTCCTCTGTAATGTTACATCTTAAAGTGTAAGAATGAGAACTGAATATTAATTGTGACAATCAGAACTTGAGATTGGTGCAACTTCCCTGCTTTTGTCTACTGTACTTCTATTTATCAAACCCAAGATCTCACACTCATCTCTTAAGTCCTTCAAACAATAATCCCCAGATCCCTGTCTCCCACTGTAGAACTGTCAAAAATCAAACACCAGGTTATGATCCAATATGTTTATTGGAAATTGCAAGCTTTTGGAGCAATTTCAAATAAACCTGAGACTATAACCTGATTTTTGACCTTGTTCATTTCCTGAAGAAGGGCCTGTGCCCGAAACGTCGAATCTCCTGTTCCCTGGATGCTGCCTGACCTGCTGTGCTGTTCCAGCAATAAAGTTTCAACTTTGATCTCCAGCATCTGCAGACTTCACTTTCTCCTTGTTCACTCCAGTCCAACTCTGGCATCTCCACATCATGTAGACCTCTGCACTAAAGTCCATATTGCCTTTTCCTAGCCCCTTTTCCCAAATGCAACAACTTTCACAATACAATACCAAATTCCATCTACCATTTGTCTGTCCATTCTGCAGACTTTGTCAATTGTTAGCAGCCTTATTGCTTGCTACATCTCCATGTTTTGTATCATTTAAAATTGAACAACCTTTTCTGCTCATCCATGATTTAGTGTTGGTCAGACTAAGACAATTAAAAATATCTAGTTCATGGTTAATGTGTTTTAGTATTTACTCTTTGGTTTTAGGATTAAAGTTTCTACCGAAAATGGGATAAATTTAAATGAAGCAAATGGAAACAGAGATTAATAGTAGAGTAGCAGCATCAGAAATTGCAGATGGGCTTGTTGATCAAAGGATATTGTCTGTACTGCTTGTAGTAATGCCAGTCTAGACACGGTTTTGGGTTTCTGAAAAGCCAAACCCATTTACTTCTTCAGATTAAAAAAGAAATTAAGTAGACAGCTCAGAGCAGACTATCATAAGGCTGGGTGGAGCTTAACATAATTCTCAAATTAGATACTACCAGCAAAACTAACAATTTACAAAGTACCATGCAAGAACTGTAAAAACAAAACACTACATCAGACATGAACAAGCATGAAACTTGCCACCAGGATACATGAACATCAACTAGCTACCAAACAACACGACCCACAATCACTCGTTTCTATACATATAGACAAAGAAGGACATTTTGACTGGGACAACTCAGAACAAGCAAAACAAAAACATGCATGAGAATTCGAGTCATAGAGCCACAGAGATGTACAACACGGAAACAGACTCTTTGGTCCAACTCTTCCATACTGACCAGATATCCCAACCCAATCTAGTCCCACCTGCCAGCACCCAGCTCATATCCCTCCAAACCTTTCCTATTCATATACCCATCTAGATGCCTTTTAAACATTGCAATCATACTAGCCTCCACCATTTCCTCTGGCAGCTCATTCCATACATGCACCACCCTCTCCGTGAAAAAGTTGCCCCTTAGATCTCTTATATCTTTCCCCTCACCCTAAACCTATGCCCTCTAGTTCTGGACTCCTCCATCCCAGGGAAGAGACTTTGCCTATTTATCCTATCCATGCCCCTCAATTTTATAAACCTCTACAAGGTCACCCCTCAGCCTCAGACACTCCATGGAAAACAGTCCTAGCCTATTCAATGTCTCCCTATAGCCCGAATCCTCCAACCATGGCAACATCCTTCTAAATCTTTCCTGAACCCTGTCAAGTTTCACAACATCCTTCCGATAGGGAGGAGACTAGATTTGCACGCAGTATTCCAACAGTGGCCTAACCAATGTCCTGTACAGCCACAACACATCCTCAAGGCCTGGTGTTCTAACTGAACTTATGGAAAATAAAATAATGAAAGCATGGGAAGGGTTAAAAAGCATGAAGACCACTGGCAATCTGTGGTCTGTGGAAGGCAGGATGGGAAAAGAATAGTGGAATGCTCTTAACCTTACTCTGCTAATTGGTGTAAGGCTGAAAGGTCACTATGGCAAGATGAGATAACAGTAGAGGTAGTTTCTCTGTTAAGTGTCATTATGGTAGGATTGGGACAAGACATTAAAATATCTAATCAATAGTTAGTAGAGTCAGCATGAGACAGGAGACTATTGTAATAGATGGAATAGCTAAATATCTATCAATCATGACAGGTTAGTCTAGAATGCAAGATCACTGTAGCAGAGGTGATAATAAATGTCTAACCATGACAGTAGAATAACTAAGTAAAATGTACAACTAGAGATAATGGGAACTAACATCACTAGTTTATTGTGTAGTTAAAGTGAGGTTTTTTGATTAATATAGTTGGACATGCTGATAAGCTAACAGAAACATGATAAAAATAAAAATCCACAGGTTTAGAGGTATTCGAGAATCAGCTTTCTCAGTGTCATGGTTTTTTGTTTGCAAATAAAAGACCTACTTCTTGAAGAACACTGTCTCCTGGTGATTCTCTACATTTTCTCTATGACAAATTCCATCAATAAACTCATCCCTGGGAAAAAGAACCAGAAATGACATCACCCACCTTAAGAAACAAGACCTGGAACATACCACCAGTTCTTCACCAGAGATGCTCACTGATGTTACCTAGTCATGGTGGTGAAAACGTCGGAGAATAAACCTTCCAGCTCAACAAGCTAACTTACAAATCAACCTGAGCAACAGATCTTAAAAATTGCTCATGGTTCTCCAATTTCAATTTGTGTGTGTGTTATGTGGGAGATAGTTAGTTGCAGTTTTGAGCTGGGTAAGTGCTGCAAAGGAAGTGGCTCCTAACTGCACAGTTACCAGACTTAGACAGGTCGGGCTCAGGGGAAAACCCAAAAAGTAGTGGTTTCATTCTGTGGGGAAAAAAAAGAGCTAAAAAGCAGCTGATAATGAGAAACGAGCCCATCAACAGCACTTCCTAATACAGCAGTGAAAGATCAGAGCTTGTAGAAATGCAGGAGCAGCTCAGTGAAGCCAGCTACATGACAAGTGGAAATTAAAACTGAAAACAGAGTCAGATTTTGGAAGTTTTCCAAGGCCAGATTGTTGGAAATGAGGGAACAAAATTCCTTGTAAAGTGAGACATTCACTTTGATGACCCACAGCGTCAGTAAAGTCTGAGTCAAATCTGGCTTGGTTGCATTGGCCAGTTAAAGTGCAGTTTAGATTTTTTTTTAAGATTAGATTAGATTCCCTAGTGTGGAAACAGGCCCTTTGGCCCAACAAGCCCACACCAACCCTTCGCAGAGTAACCCACCCAGACCCATTTCCCTCTGACTAACGCACCTAACCCATGGGCAATTTAGCATGGCCAATTCACCTGACCTGTACATCTTTGGATTGTGGGATGAAACCAGAGCATCTAGAGGAAACCCACGCAGACACGGGGAGAATGTGCAAACTCCACTCAGACAGTCGCCAGAGGCTGGAATCGAACCCTAGTGCTGTGAAGCAGCAGTGCTAACCACTGAGCCACCGTGCCACCCCATTAAATGCAGTGAACAACAAAGGTTAAGTAGTGGGATTCCAGCATTGAATTGCAATGCCCAAAAATTTATTATACAACTTGAACAAAAACAAACCTCAGTTTGTGGGATGTTTCTCTGTTAACTTGATTAACAACTTAGTCCTGAATGTTAGTTTCAGTTGCATATGGTGTACATGATTTAGAATCATTTTTACTGTTCAGTACACTACTTAATCATTGTTTTGTTCAAGTTGTGTAATAATTTTTGGGCATTGCAATTCAATGCTGGAATCCCACCACTTCACCTTTGTTCTACATTGCATTTAAAAAAATATGGTCCACCATGTCAGATCACAGTATTCTCAAATCTGGATTTTAGCATCATGCCTTTGACTGTGTTGTGTTGATGGTTCCCTATACAGTGCACTGTGACTGACCTTATTCCTCCAAGTGAACAGAAGGGCCAACAGTGAAACCATGGTTTCCAGAGTTAGAATTGGAGACAGAGGAATAAATTAGCATTAATGGGTGTCTTATTAGGATGACAATGTGAAAAGCAATTCATAGAGTCATAGCCATAGAGACGTACAGCACAGAAACAGACCCTTCAGTCCAACTCGCCCATGCCAACCAGATATCCCAACCCAATCTATTCCCACCTGCCAGCACCTGGCCCATATTTCTCCAAGCCCTTCCTATTCATATACCCATCCAGATGCCTTTAGAATGTTGCAATTGCACCAGCCTCTAGCACCTCCTCTGGCAGCTCATTCCATACACGCACCACCCTCTACGTGAAAAGTTACCCCTTAGGTCTCTTTTATATCTTTCCCCTCTTACCCTAAACCTATGCCCTCTAGTTCTGGACTCCCCCAGCCCAGGGAAGAGACTTTGTCTATTTACCCTATCCATGCCCCTCATGAGGTTATAAACCTCTAAGGTCACCCTTCAGCCTCCGACACTCTAGGGAAAACAGCCCCAGCCTATTCAACCTCTCCCTTTATTCAAATCCTCCAACCCTGGCAACATCTTTGTTAGTCTTTTTTGAACCCTTTCAAATTTCACAACATCTTTCCGATAGGAAGGAGACCAGAATTGCACACAGTATTCCAACAGTGGCCTAACCAATGTCCTGTAGAGCCACATGACCTCCCAACTCCTATACTCAATACCCTGACCAATAAAGGAAAGCATACCAAACGCCTTCTTCACTATCCTATCTACCTGTGACTACACTTTCAAGGAGCTATGAACCTGCACTCCAAGGTCTCTTTGTTCAGGAAAACTCCCGAGGACCTTACCATTAAGTGTATATGACCTGCTAAGATTTGCTTTCCCAAAATGAAGCACCTCACATTTATCTAAACTAAACTCCATCTGCCACTTCTCAGCCCACTGGCCCATCTGATCAAGATCCCATTGTAATCAGAGGTAACCTTCTTCACTGTCCACTACATCTCCAATTTTGGTGTCATCAGCAAACTTACTAACTATACCTCTTATGCTCCCATCCAAATCATTTATATAAATGATGAAAAGAAGTGGACCCAGCACCGATCCTTGTGGCACTCCACTGGTCACAGGCCTCCAGTCTGAAAAAACAACCCTCCACTACCACCCAGTGGTGGAGCCAGTTCTGTATCCAAATGACGAGTTCTCCCCGTATTCCTGAAGGGCTTATGCCCGAAACGTCGATTCTCCTGTTCCCTGGATGCTGCCTGACCTGCTGCGCTGTTCCAGCAACACATTTTCAGCTTCAGTGAAATCTAACCTTGCTCACCAGTCTCCCATGGGGAACCTTGCTGAAGTCCATATAGATCACATCTACCAATCTGCCACCATCAATCCTTTGTTACTTCTTCAAAAGACTCAACCAAGTTTGCGAAACATGATTTCCCACACACAAAGCCATGTTGACTATTCCTAATCAGTCCTTCCTTTCCAAATACATGTACATCCTGTCCCTCAGGATTCCCTCCAACAACTTGCCCACCACCGACATCAGGCTTACCGGTCTATAGTTGCCTGGCTTGTCTTTACTACCTTTCTTAAACAGTGGCACCACGTTTGCCAATCTCCAGTCTTCCTGCACCTCACCTCTGACTACCGATGATACAAATCTCAGCAAGAAGCCCAGCAATCACTTCCCTAGCTTCCCACAGAGTTCTAGGGTATACCTGATCAGGTCCTGGGGATTTATCCACTTTGATGCATTTCAAGACAACTAGCACTTCCTCCTCTAATATGGAGATTTTTTCTCAAGATGTCAACATTTATTTCCCTACATTCTGTATCTTTCATGTCCTTTTCCACAGTAAACACTGATGTAAGGATAGCACCATGAACACAATACTAGAAATAGATGAGGACAGAGAGACACCAGAGTTGGTGCACAATTTGATGCAAAATTTTTAAAAAGTAAACAAATTCTAATTGTCAGACCAAATCCAAAGCTAGGTAAAACGTGGACATTCCAAAGACATTGGTCACATGCACGCTTGTCAGAAACAACTGCGTGGTGTTTTCCAAATGCCACAAAAGAATTGGCTTATTCAATACCAACAATTGTTTAAATAAAGCTAGTCAAATTTAAACTCTTTATTGGCATTAGATATGCTGCAATTTCTGTCAATTTTCCAGAACCTTTCAAGGCAGCACTGAAAACACACAGATGAGTTATATATTCATTGATGTACACTGAGCTCCTTATCTCCCAACAAGTAATTGCAAAAAAAAAATGTGTCAACTGAAAAGTCAGTCCATGCCATCATGACACCTGTACCTCAGCATTTCATTCCACAGCTCAGGGGGAAAATCAGACAAATTGATTAGCCAAAAGTAAACTGTAAGCACAACTGAGTCCTTTGTCCTTCTCTGATGGGTGGAGTGGGGACAAGAGGGGAACTCAATGTAGAGCAATAAATACATAGCTGCCTTTGATATTTTTGTCTGCAACCTAGGCTGGCTGCAGTAGTTTTGAAAAAGGGGAGGAACCATCACCAGCTACCAATGGCAACATTTATGAAACGGAGATCAGCATGCACTACTTTTAGGAATTGGTGAAATGAGGTAGTATAGTTTGCTTGGGATAAAGGGAAAGTATAATTGTTTCAGGCATGCATGCAACCAATTTTTTTAAACTTATTTTTAAGGCAGAAGTAAAGGAATTGACTAAGAGTCAAAAAATATTAGTGTAGACAGCAAAGTGAAATTGAGGCTACAGTGAGTTAATGTGTTAAAATGGCAAATGGTCCTCTCCTTACCAGAGTTCGTACATTCATTGTACTTCATTTTACCTCTTGCAACATTTTTCTGTGGAAATGCCCACATTTAGTCAGGAGAAAGATTTAAAAAGAGAAACAAAAGAGAGTATTTTGTTTTTTAAAAAAAGTGGCTCCTGTATGAACTTTCAGAGGAAGTGGCGGATGTGGGTACAATTACAACATTTAAAAGACATTTAAATAAGTATAATAAGTGTTTGGAGGGATGTAGGCCAAGTGCAGGCAAGTGGGAGTGGTTTATTTGGTATTATGGTCAGCATGGACTGGTTGGGCTGAAGGGTCTGCTTCCATGCTGTATGACTCCCAAGTCATACCAGAACAGTTCCTTTTCAAATAAGGAGACAGGTTTGCATTTCTGCAGCACAAGGCCATAAAACACACTGCGGTTTTTTTTTAAAGATCTAATCATGTACTTTAAACATGGTCAGGACGCTGAAACGCACCAGCCAGTTTACACACAGCAAGTTCCAAGAAATAATGTGTGTGATCGTGACGAGGTTATCTTTTTTTAAAAGAACGTCGTTGGACATTTGTTCAATCCCCTCCACAAGATGGCCCAGCTCAGTAAGTGTGTGGAGTGGAGTTTGAACCACAGCCTTCTGACTCCAGTTAAAAAACAATTACCACCTGAGCCCGTGCAGTAATTGGGAGACCATTCAAATCTGTGGATTTTCTGGTCTTTTAACTATATCCTCGTTTTATGGACAACATCTAAAATTAGTAATCCGGAAAATAGTAAGGTTAAGCAAAATGTTGCAAATGCAAAAGAGCAAACCCTCAGGTCAGGTATTCTCAAATGGAAAGGAGATGCCAGAAACATTAGTTTTTTTTCAGATGCAGATAGTACCCAGCTTGGTTTGCAGAATTGCTGGTGGACAACGCGGTCTCTCAGGAGTACAGAGAAACACGGGATAAATTCTGGTTCAGATTTGTAGAAGCAATATTTTTACAAAACAACATCTTGGCTGGAATGCAGCGGCCATCTAACGCTGTGACACGTTACTCTCTGCACCATGCGGCAAATCGAGAGAAAAGTCAACTGAAGTTATTCACAGTATACTTTTTTTAAACAAAGCCACTAAACGGAAACTATTATTTGCAGTGCTGGATGGGAAGCAAGTTTGGTTTTTTTCCTCTCAACAAAAAGAGGGTCATTACGGTCACGGTCCTGGCTTCCTTCAATTGTGGGAATCTGAAGGAGGAACATTCCTGGGGGAATTAACTGGAGCGGTTTGAGGACAGCGCTGGTACACCCCAGCACACACAGGAAAGCAGCGTCTGCCTGGCTCCCTGCCGATTGAGGCCAGCGGGACAGCTCTGCAGCATCTCCCGGAGTAAGGAGACCGCACTCAGTGAACCCTCACTCCAGGGGCCGCCACGCCATCCTCCTCTCTAACCCCCAACCCCCCCTCACCTCCTCCACAACTCACCCAGACCCGAAAGTCTCTCCACTAAGCCGGCGTCCCGGATCGCCTGCGGTCCCCCTTCCACTCCTCGGCGTTTCTGAAAGGAGACATGTTTTGTTTTTAAAAAGGGACGGAGGGCATTTACAAACCCCGGTCCGGAGACCGAATCAGAACAGCGAGTCATCCTCCAATTTAGTTCCACGCCAGCATGCACCAGCCTCTGAATCTACCATCACTGTAGCAGTGGTGTAGGCTTGCCTATCGGCTCTCTGTTTAAAAAGCTAACAAAACGCTGTGCTGTTTTACTCATGCTCAGTACCTGGCCATAGGAGAACGGTGCTCCAATGATCCCCACAGAATGTGCCGATCGCCTCTGCTTGGGGAACCAGCCCCGCTGCTTCACCAGAAGGTGCCGCGCACCCCTCTGCAAAGACATCTTTTCAGTTTCGGGGTGAGCGGCGGGGCAGTCCCCTTTTTATAAATGCGCTGCTCCATCAACATCCCTGCGATTGGTTAACCCATCATGGGCGGAAATACTCGCGAGCGAAGAAGTGTCAGGGGAGACCGTCCCTTCCACACGCACACCCACTGAACGCTGGGCTATTTTAAAATATCCCCCGACTCGCAGCGCGGACCGACTCAAAAGCAGGCAGAAGGCGACTTCACTCGCAGTCTTCTTCCCCTCGCCTCCCGAAGCTGATTTCTTTGTGGGATTGTGGCTCCACAAGTGGTGAGCACCCTCTAACGCTCTGCCCTGCAAGTAGCCATTATCCTTGCGTGAGTTCAGGACAGTCTATTAGATACTGGCAACTTCATTATAACCACTACCCTCTTCCCCCACCCCTCCAATTTTGTCCAGCAAACATGCCTGGAGAGGTGCATCGGATACATGTACCCCGCAGATTAATTAATTGATGAACATTTAATAGATTTGCCTGTAACTGTTGGTTAGATTTGCTGAGCAAAAGTGTGAAACTAACATAGTGAACTAACATGGTGGAAAATTGTTTATGTCAGGATAGTACAAGGATATTAATATGAGAGAATCAGACAAAGTTAGCATGGATTTATGAAGGGGAAATCGTGCTTGACAAATCTGTTGGAATTCTATGAAGAAATAACCAGTAGAGTTGACAAGGGAGAGCTAGCTGATATAGTGTATTTGGGCTTTCAGAAAGCGTTTGACAAAGTCTCACATAAGGGATTATTGTGCAAGATTAAAGCACATGGGATTGAGGGAAGTGTATTGAGATGGATAAAAAATACTGGTTGGCAGAGAGGAAATAAAGATTAGGAATTAATGGGTCCTATTCAAATTGCCAGTGGGGTGTCATGGGGATCAGTGCAAGGACCCCAGTTATTCACAATATATATTAATGATTTGGATGAGGGAACAAAATGTAACATGTACATCTCTATGACTCTATGATACCAAGTTGGGTGGGAGGATGAACAAGGATGCAGAGGCCCTTAATCATGATCTGGACAAGTTGGGTGAGTGGGGAAAACAGATGCAGTTTAATTTGGATAAATGTGAAGTTATTCATTTTGGAAACAAAAAAACAAGAAGTCAGATCACGACCTGAATGGCTGTAAATTGGGAGAAGGGAGTGTGCAGTGGGACCAGGGTGTCCTTGTGCACCAATCGCTGAAGGTAAGCATGCAAGTGCAGCAGGTGGAAAAGAAGGCAAATGGTATGTTGGCCTTCATTGCGAGAGGTTTCGATTACAGGAGCAGGGTGTGTTGTTGTAGTTCTCCAGGGCCTTGGTGAGGCACACCTAGAGTATCATGTGCAGTTTTGGTCTCCTTTTCTGAAGAAGGATGCTCTTGCTCTTCAGGGAGTGCAGCGAAGGTTTACCAGGCTGATTCAAGGGATGGCGGGACTGATGTATGAGGGGAGATTGACTGACTAGGTTAGGATTGTTTTTGTTGGAGTTCAGACAAATGAGGGGGAGGATCTCAAAGAGACTTAGAAAATTCTAACAGGACAAGACAGGATAGATGCAAAGAGGATGTTCCCAATGCTGGATGCATCCAGAACGAGTGGTCACAGTCTGAGGATTAGGGGTGGGCCATTTAGGACAGAGTTGAGCAGACAGTTCTTCACACAAAGAGTGGTGAGCCTGTGGAATTCATGACCACAGCAAATAGTTGACACCAAAACATTGAATATATTCAAGATGCAGATAGATAATAGCACTTGGGGCAAATGGGATCACAGGTTATGGGGAGGAAGCAGGATTAGCCAATTGAGTTGAATGATCAACCATGAGGTGGAGCAGGCTTGATGGGTCGAATGGCCTCCTCCTGCTCCTATCTTGTATGTTTCCATATCTCTTGGGAAATCGCCCTATGCCATTTCCTACCACACAGAAGGACTTCCAGTATGGGCTGCTCACTGATACTGTCTACTTCGTCAACTTTTGTCTTCCATCAGAGATGGCCTATGGCTGCCTGGACGACAGTTACTTATGCACTTTTTATGGGCACCCTTTGCATTTTTGGGGAGCTAGCATGGAGAATGTTGGCTAGACTATTTAATAGATATTTTGGCTAATTTATCTTCCAGGGTGCATTCCTGAACTCTGGATGAAGTGTGTTTCATTTTTTTTGGCTCAGTGTCAGAGGTTACCTCTTCCGCTGTCTGAGCAGGTTTTTCTCCATTTTTGGATTGAGTCCCATACATCTGGGTGTGGATGAATGCAGGAAAGTCAGAGGATCTCGCCAGGGGCTGGGCTTGACCATTTGTACCTTGAGGTTAAGAGCAGCTCATTGGAGTGTCTGCCTGCCCTTCCACTGTTGTCTTGTCCACATCTGGATGGCTCTGGAGAAGGAGAGCAGTAGTTCCTGTGAATGTCTCGCAGACAATAGTGAATACATTATTATTTACGTTCCCTTTGGTTTTGTGATTTACTTTCTTATTGTGTGTCCCTTTTAAAAGACAAACATTTTATTTTTCAGTTGGTGATACTCTGGCAAACTAATGTCTCTTTTATCAGTTATTTTAAATTAGAATACGAAAAGGTGGGAGATGGACAGGCTATTGTAGAACAACAAAGAAGATTGAAGAAATAGCAAAGTCATGATTATTAAGCGGGAGTCACCAGCTGATGTAAGGGCCGAGGATAAAAGTTAGATTAGAAAGTGGAAAGTTTCAGCAAAGTAGAATAGAAAGATTGGAAATTGAAAACTTGACTTGATACAACGGCACAGGCAAACTACCCAAAGGAAATGGAATGTTGACGTTTGGAAGTTCTTTATGGAAACCATTAGTCTGTGTTTCTCGGAAAATGTACAAAAATTGTTAATATCAAATCAGCTTAAAAATCAAGGCGATGTCTTTTATTGATTTATCATTGGCAGCTCTCTCTAAGCTCTTTAAACCTGCTCACCTCGCACAGTTCATTTAATTCAGTCTCTACAACTACACCTTTGACCAAGCTTTTTACCACTCGGCTGAATTCCTTCTATGTGTTTGAGATCAAATTTTGTCTGACAACAATTCTATGGAGCGACTTTTGACTTTTTACTATTTTCCCTCATCTGTGCCTTAGTTACTTCCAGACTTGACAATTCCAACATCAACTCTAGGCACAATGGTCTTCTAGAGACGGTATTTGGTTTCAGCATGTTGAATGTGGAATTAACTTCTGATTCTGGAAATTCCTCCTGGCTGGTCTCCCACACTTTTGCCTGTGAGGACTTGAGATCATCCAAAACTCTGCCCTGATTTGCATTAGGTGCCACTCACACAACATATGGCATGTTTTCATTCGTGATGTTCCAAAATTATAAAATTTTGTTAAATGCAATATATAAATGCACATTATTGTAGCATAGAAGTGGTTTTGGATTAACTGCCACAAACTTCATTTGTCCATATATCAGTTCTTTAAGTGCAGTAATTTACATTTGCATTGACTACATTCTTGTGACTGAGCTATTTCAGTTTAATAACTAATTAAGGTGCAGAGATTGTTATATTCCATAGAGGAGAAATTTCATGATCCCATTTTCTGATTAATTTTTTCCCTTGCTGTAGGATCTTTTGTTTCCTATTGAGTTTGTTTTCATGGGTACTTGCCATTCTCTAGCCATCCTCAGTGGCAATCCTTCATGTTAAACCCTGCCTGGGAGTATCTGAATTGCTGTTGTGAGTCACTTGCTATTTTGAGTGTTGGAGTGAGTGGAGCAGTGCACCACTTGAACTGGCTGTCACCATGTTTGGGATTGACATTTCAGTGTTTACTGGAAATGATTTTACAAAGTAGAGTTCCTTGAAAACAGATAGTTACGTTGCTATTTCCTATTTAAATAGAAAGTATATATATGTCTAGATTTGTATTGCTTATATGTGTGTATGGAAATGGTGGCATTTCATTTCATGTTGCCATTTGAAAAAGTGAAAATACAATACCTTTTGTTCCAAGGGGTGTTTATGGGGATTGTCACAAGTATTTGGAACAGCATCATTAAGTTAGAATGATCAGTTGGGTTTTCAAAGAGGCTGAGTTATTCAGTATTCTGTTTTCTGTTGTTTGTGTTTCAATAGTTCATTGTCACTAACACTCAACATTGGAGCCCCCCCAGAGGAGCGTACTCACCCTGCTCCTATACTCATTGTATACCCATGACTGCGCCTATGACACCACCATTGTCGGTCAAATCTCAGATGGCGACGAAACAGACTACAGACAGGGAGGTGGAAGACCTGGAAAAATGGTGCACTGGGAACAACCTAGTTCTCAATGCCAGCAAAACCAAGGAACTCATTATTGACTTTTGGCGGGATGTTACTCATGCCCCCCCTACACATTAATGGCACAGAGGTAGAATGAGTGGAGAGTGTCAAGCTCCTGGGAGTGGCTATCCACAACAAGCTTTCTTGGACTCTTCATGTGGATGCACTGGTTACAAAGGTCCAACAACGTTTCTTCTTCCTCAGGCAGCTGAGGAAATTTGCCATGACAGCGAATACCTTTGCCAACTTATATAGGTGCGCCATCGAGAGCATTCTGGATGTATCACTACCTGGAATGGCAAATGTAGCATTCAAGATTGGAGACAGTTACAGAGAGTGGTGAACTCACCCCGGCCAATGACAAAGGCCAACCTCCCATCTATAGAATCCATCTACCAGGCTCACTGTCAAGGAAAGGCTGCCAGCACTCTCAAAGATCCATCCCACCCTGGCAATGTTTTTCTACAACCTCTACTATCGGGAGAAGGTACAGAAGCCTGAACACACGCACCAGCCAGTTTTGCAACAGTTTCTACCCTACTGTTGTTAGAATACTGAATGGACTCACAAACTCTTAAAAACACAGGGACTGGTGAATGTTGTTTTTGCTGCTGTTTACCTATTACTTACTGTCTATGCTACTTAACTGTGTGACCTGTCTGTATTGCTCGCAAGACAAAGCTTTGCACTGTGCCTCGGTACACGTGACAATAAATTCAATTCAATTCAATTCAATTGAGTTCATCTTGTAAATATTTTCTGTTTTGTTTAAAACTTAGTGGTTTGACCAGCTGATTCTCTCCTGGGATATCTACCATACACCTGCTTAGGATCTGGGCTACCTTCTTTAAATGTTATGAGGGGTTTGGCCTGGTCCATAACAGGGGGACTGGACAAATGTAGGTGATACGATCAGTAAACTTGCAGACAACATGAAAGTTGGTTTTATGATAAATAACAATGAAGCGAACATTAGAATCTAGGCAATGTTTCCTTTAAGCTGTGCAGTCATTCTAAGGTTCTGTGTGTGATGATCAGCGTTGGCTGCTGACATGGCACTGACTTCCAGTTCACTGTCACTGCCATGCATGTGCTGAGGAGACCTGCATGGACTGTTTTTAAAGCAAAATTAGAATTCTGGCAAATTAGACTGGCTGGTCAGATAGCCTGAACAGTGGCAAATGGCATTTAATCTTACATTTGTAAGATGATGCGTTTTGGGAGGACTAACATGATAAGGGAGTACATGGAAAATGATAACATTCGTGAGGAAGTGCTGAAGATCAAAGGAATCAAGGCATTGAATTCAAGAACAAGGAGGTTATGGTGGAGTTGTGTATAAGGCCATACATCTGGTTGCTACAGTGTAGGAATGATGTGATTGCACTAGAGAAGGTGCAGAAGGTATTCAACCAACATGGTAACGAGCATGGATATGTTGGGCCGAAGAGCCTCTTTCCCTGCTGTAAAATCTTTTCCCTGGGGTGGGGAAGTCCAGAACTAGAGGGCATAAGTTTAGGATGAGAGGGGAAAAATTTAAAAGAGACCTAAGGGGCAACCTTTTCACTCAGAGGGTGGTACATGTATGGAATGAGCTGCCAGAGGAAGTGGTGGAGGCTTGCAACATTTAAAATGAATAGGAAGAGTGTAGAGGGATATGGGCCAAGTGCTGGCAAATGAGACTAGACTGGGTTGGGATATCTGGTTGGCATGGATAAGTTGGACTGAAGGGTCTGTTTCCGTGCTATACACCTCTATGACTCTAAGTCTTAGTCTTGCTACAAATGTGATGATATTAATCTCGGTTTCCACCTTGGTGTGTACCATTAAAGACGTTAATGCTGGTGGCCTTCCTGGTGAGCTGCTAGCTTTTGCAGGTCATTGCAGATTATTCAGTACTTCTGTCTGCAGATCATGGGTGCTGCTTGAACCAACATATCTCCTCAACCAATAGTTTATCTGATCAAAACAAAAAAAAGACAAGTGCAAACAACTCAGCAGGTCTTGCAATTTCTGTGTGCAGAGAAACAGTCACTTTTCATTGAAACCCAATATCTGATCTTATTTATTGTGGTATCTTGCTGTATGTGAACTAGCGGTGCTCTTAGTTCATCTGTGTGACAACAAATAACTGCATTTCAAAAAGCAATGTGGTAACATTTTCCTTGAATGCAGGTTGGTTCATTTTTCTAAATTCAGGAAGTCTTGAAGTTCCAGGCTCATTTCACACTAACCGTTATCAGTGTTTACTGACAGACTGAATACTGAGAATGATTTTCGACTGGAGGGTACAATGTGAATGTTAACAGTGAATTGGACACAATCCTGAGTTAAGTCGCGTCTCTCTTTCACTTTTGTTTGATGTTCTTTGTGTGGGCTGAACTGGCCTCTCTTCGTTTGGCTGTGCAGACGAAGGGAGAGGTCTGTTTACTCTTGCTGTGTAATTAATTGGGCCGAGTCCCGAGCTTGTCCAGTGGGAGGAGGCGGGTGCAAACTGAAAACCCAGCGATATAATAGGACCAGGGACCCCAACTAACCAGCCACTGGGTGCTGAGCCAGCGCCTTCTATTTCAGCCCTGGAGGGTCAATAATGGAAAAGAAAATCTCAAGTGTTTCACTGTGCATTGCACTGACTGGCGGTGTCAGTGATTTGGGGATTTTCCTATGGGGCTGGTGTGAGAAATCTGAGAGGCAGTCAAATTCTACTCCCACCCCCCACTTCTCCTGACGGCCCAGGAAATCTTCGCTGTTTCACAAAGCTGAGGCAGCAGTGTTTCTAACAGTCAGCTCCGGGCGCTCTGCCTGTCATGTTCTGAGCAAAGAAACATCATCCGCCCTGACACAGGAAATTCGAGTGGCCGCTGCTGCGAGGGAGGGAGGGGGCACAAGAGTTCAAAAGAAAGTAGCACCATCATTTTCAAATTAAGATGATTCGGGATTCTCTGGAATGTGTGTGTACAAGACGCTGCCCAAGAAATTCGATCCTAGCGGTTCGTGGCTGTGTTTATGCTCTGCAGGATTTTCCGGTCATCTCAGTAACATCAAGCTCTTTCGATGTAACCCTTGCAACCCTGTGCTGACTGTGTGGACTTTCAGGAATTTGGGAACAGGATTAGGCCATTCAGTCAGTTCTGCCATTCCAGGTGATCATGGTTGATTTGGATCCTAACTCCATATACCTGTCTTTGGCTCATATCCCTTAATACCGTTCATTAACAAAAAAAATCTACCTCCAATTTAAAACTTAGCAACTGATCCAACATCAAAGAGTGTGGCGCTGGAAAAGCACAGCTGGTCAGGCAGCTTCTGAGGAGCAGAAGAGACAATGTTGCCATGCCAGCATATGCTCTTCATCAGGAATGTGGGGGGTGGGGTGAGTGAAGGGGCTGAGAGATAAATGGAAGGATGGTCGGGCTGGGGGTCAGGTAGCTGGGAAGGCGATAGTTAGATGAAGGTGGGGGGGTGATGGTGATAGTTTGGAGTGGATAGGTGGAAAGGAAGATGGACAGTTAGGACAGTTCAAGAGAGCAGTGCCCAGTTGGAGGGTTGGATCTCAGATAAGGTGGGGGCAGGAAGATGAGGAAACTGGTGAAATTGACTTTAATTCAGTGTGGTTGAAGAGTCCCAAGGTAGAAATTGAGGTATTTGACCTCACGTCGTCGAGTGGCTTGGATTTGGCGGTGAAAGATGCCCAGGACCTGCATGTCCTTGGTGTAGTGGGAAGGGGAGCTGAAGTTGTCAGTCACAGAGCGGTGGGATTGTCCCGGAGGTGTTCTCTGAAACGTTCCGCAAGTTGGCCTCCTGTTTCCCCAATGTAGAGGAGACCACATTGAGAGCATTGGTCACAGTAGGTAAGCAGTTGAAGGTGCAGGAAAATCTCTGCCGGATATGGAAGGATCCTTTGGGGCCTTGGATGGAGGTGAGGGGGGAGGTGTGGGCGCAGGTTTTACACCACTTGTGGTGGCAAGGGAAGGTGCTGGGAGTGGAGGGTGGCATGGACCTAACGGAGTCACAGAGGGAATGGTCTCTGCAGAATGCTGATGGGGTGGGGAAGGAAATCTATCTCTGGTGGTGAGATCTGACTGTAGGTGACAGAAATGGCAGAGGATGATGTGTTGCCTCCAGAGATTGGTGGGGTGGTAGGTGAGGACTGGAGGGTTCTATCCTTGTTGGGGTTGGAGGAGTAGGGTTCAAGGGTGGAGGTGCAGAAGTGGAAAAGATGCATCGGAAGGCATTGTTGACCATGTGGGAGGGGAAATTGTGGTCTTTGAGGCCATGTGGGATGTTCTGGAGTGGAATTGGTCCTCCTGGGAGCAGATGAGGCTGAGGTGGAGTAATTGGGAGTAAGAGATAGCGTTTTTACAGGGGGTGGGGTGGGAGGAGGTGTAGTCCAAGTATCTGTGGGAGTCAGTGAGTTTGAAGTAGATGTTGTGTTGAGTCAGTTTCCAGAAATGGAGATGGAGAGGTCCAGGAAGGGGCTAGAGCCACACTGTTTGACTCTGATCTCCAGCATCTGCAGTCCTCACTTTCTCCGAACTGATCCAATATCTACAACCATTTGTACGTGAGCGTTCCAAACATCTACCAGGCTTTGTGTGTACAAGTATTTGTTAACATCTCTCCTGAATAGCATGGCCCTAATTCTCAGGACTGTGCTGTCTAGAAGATTCAGCCAGTGGAAATTGTTTATCTTTGATCAAATCACTCCTTAACCTTCTAAATTCCAAAGAAAACAGAGCTAATTTGTATAATCTGTCCTCATAATTCCACAATCTTTGTTTCTTCAAACGTAGATTAGACCTCTCCACTCTACTTGATACTTACACCAAAGGCAATCTGTTCTTCTGCCAGGCACGGCTGCCCATATTGAGAACCTTTTCCCCTGAAAAAATATTTAGTCTGCCTCTGCCTCAGAATCTGAGTGTCCAGTCAACAAGGCCAACAAGTGTCACCTCCTTTTGCATTCAGTTTTTCCAAACTACCTCACAGCACCCGAGTCCCAGGTTCAATTCTCGTCTCAGGCGACTGTCTGTTTGGAGTTTGCACATTCTCCCCATGTCTGCGTGGGTTTCCTCCGGGTGCTCCGGTTTCCTCCCACAGTCCAAAAATGTGCAGGTCAGGTGAACTGGCCATGCTAAATTGCCCGTAGAGTTAGGTGGATTAGTTAGGGGTAAATGTAGGGGAATGGGTCTGGGTGGGTTGCGCTTCGGCGGGTCGGTGTGGACCCCTTGGGCTGAAGGGCCTGTTTCCACACTGTAAGTAATCTAACCCAATCTAAACTAACACATCCTTTTAGCTGTTTTTTAAATGAGTCCCTGTTCCTCTGACGACCTGATCACACAAGCTTTTGTTGCTGAGTGAAGTTCAGCCCCAGCTTCGCACCATTCCTCATTCCAGGGTGTTCTGCTTTTCCTTAAAAATTAAACAGACAGATTCAAACACAGCTGTCTTTGTAAAATCCAGCACTCATAATTGTGAAAGGTGGTTTTAAAAAAAAGAGCAAAACGAGAGGTTTACAAGAGGGCAGAAAGTTGGGGATGTTAAATGACAAGAGAGTTAATGGGGCAGAAATGGGATGTATTGGAACAAAATAGGAGGCCGTGTTGTTTAGTCCGTAGTGTTCCTTTCTGTGACCAGAAGCTCAAGGGTTCACATCTTGAACTGGAATGATGGCCAAAAGAAAAGAATTTCTAACACAGACTGGTCATTCCTGATGAAAGGCTATGCCCAAAACATCGATTTTCCTGCTCCTTGGATGCTGCCTGACCTGCTGTGCTTTTCCAGCACCACTCTAATCTTGACTCTAATCTCCAGCATCTGCAGTACCCACTTCTGCCTGGTTATAAATCTGTCTAACACATGCCATTGGTAGGCATCAGGTATGGAAGAGTTTGCTGGTCAGCCATGTGATGGAAATAAATTGGCAATCCTGCTGTCATGCGTAGCATCAGGCCATAACATACATGTAAAAAAAAATGTATTTTGCAACTTGGATTCCTTAGGAGGTAGTTGCCTGGATGGCTGGGGTGGATTTGGAACCTGTCTATTGGTCTTACTCATGGTGGAGGTAATAGGATTCAGAATTGCCTTCAGGAAGGGAACTAAAAAAGGAAGAATGGGGGCAAGTCTATTTTTAAAAAAGAATCCAGAGGAGGGGTGAATGGTTAACTGTTACTGTCAAAGGCAAAAAGAAGATGAAGACTGACACATACAAAGAAAAAGAAACAAAGTAGGGAGGCAGAGATTACAATGCAAGATTCTTAAATTCCATGTTGCATGTAGAAAGCTGTGCCGTGTCACATTGAAAGATGAAGCTTTCCAGTGGCAGTGCAGCAGACTGATGTCAGCCTGCAAACAAGCTAGAAAATTTGGATGACATGCAAGTGGTAGCTCAGGACCATGCTCAAGACTCGTGGTGGCCCAATCTGCATTTGCCCTTCCTTGTACAAAGTATACTGTGTTGTCAGCTGTGATGACAATGGACCAATTTGAAAGAAATACTTGAATGTCCTAAATTGAAATATTTACATGCAAATCACTGTTTCACATGGAAATATCTGAATCATGTAGATAGTCCCTTGTATTCTCATTCCCTAAATCCAAAGGCTGTCCAGCATTGTATTAGCGTTTTTCATTGATTTTTTTACATCTGATCACAATATGTTGACAATGTAATTTCATGGACTCCTAAATCTTTTCAGATCTTAACTTTTTGCAGCATCTTACCAATAAGAAAATATTCTCTTTTTATCCGTTTGAGTTCCAAAATGAATAACCTCACATTTGCCTATATTTGTTCAAATCCAAATGGATGATTGCAGTGTCTGTTTCCTCACTCTATGACTCTAATAAAGTCAGTAGAAAATTGTCAACAGCTTAAGATAGTCCTAAAAGGATGTAGTAAGGAAAGGACAATAGGTGTTACTCAGAGGTGAGCAGCTGATGAGGGTAAGGGCTACAGTCTTTATGAAAGTATTCACATAAATCTCCTGAAAACAAATTCCAGCATCTCCATTGTAATTTGAACATGGATCATTTCTTTGAGAAAATTTGAAAATATACATTAAAAACTGTTTTGTTTAAGAATATAATTTTAGTTTTAGTAATTTCCATTTTTCCAAAGGAATGAGGTCAATGCATTAAAACATATTTAGAGTCTATTAAACTTAAAATGTTGGGACCGTGTTGCCTTTAGATAGGTAATATAATAAAACAGCTAAACAGCTGGAGCTGTTATGTCTGCAATATTTGCAAGAATTGTAGTCCGAAGATATGTTTTTTTTTGGGAATGTAGAGGTCAATTAGCTTGAAGACATTCAGTAAGCCTTGAAAGGTGACTTGTTCACACCAAAAAGCACATCTTAAATGGGGCTTAATTTACTTATAGGTCAGTTTTGAAGTCACCAACAGAAGGCTATGTTTATATGGGGACAGCTGGAACCTAAGAAGACTTTCTGTTTTGGATTAATTTGGGTGTTTGTGGGGAGGCCTAATTGTGATTTGGATCTGATTCAATTTGCAGCTCACTGAGAGGAAATAGCCAAAAATAAATCGGTAAAATATATCATTGACTGTGTGGAGGTTCGGTGAGGCTTAGTCTCAGTTTAGACTTTGTCTGTGATAGAAGCTTGGAGATTGCCTACTTTGAAGCTGATGAGGGAATTTACAGTGGATCTTAGTGTTGTATTGCAAAGTAAAGTAATTGGCTAATTCACGAGGCAGTACTAGAAAAATAACTGGAACAGAGGACTGAGGCATCCATAATCAACAAGAAGTGAATTAAAATCTTCCTGTGAGAATAGCTAGAGTTGAGGAGAATTCCCCAGTTTACTTATGGGTGGTCCCTATGGAAGTAAATCACTTCGATACACCTTCCTAGAGAATTGATGTGGAAGAAGAGCAGTTAGCTTGACTAGATAATATATTATAGCTATACCCCATATAGGTAAGATAATAGTGCTTAATTTATTTACTCTTTCATAAACAATTAAGTTTGTTTTGTTTAAACGAAAGTGAACTCTTCTGTTGCAGTTATGTAGGTTAAAACAAGATGTTTGGATTCATTTTCAAATGTTAATGCTCCCTGACAGGATCTTAACAATAGTTTGATACATTTTATTTTCAAATATGTGTGTGTTCTGTTGGCATGTTATTTGAAATGAGACAATGTATAGTAGTTCAAATATTCAGAGAAAATTTACTTCCCTTTACACGGTCGTATAGCTTCCTTATTAGTAAGGATTGATAATGGCAAAACATATCTGGATCTGCTTTAATTTCATTTATTCAAGGCATCTGAATAAATTATTCATGTCCAAGGCACTTAGCAATTGGCAATACATGCTGGCCTAGTCAGTGACACCCCATATACAATGAACAAATCTTTCAAAGATGAGATTTGAATGACTCTGGCAAGGCTGGCAATTGTTGCCCGTTCATAATTGTCCTCAGGTGGTTGTGACCATCTTTTTGACCACTGCTGTCCATTTGTTGTAGATACACTCTTGCAATGCTGTTCAGGTGAAAAATTCCAAGAATTTGACTTGGGCATTATGAAGGAATGGTAATCTAGTTTCAAGTCAGTGTTGGAGGGGAATTTACACATGATGGTGTTCCCATATGGGAACTCTTGGCAGAGGGTTTGGAAGATGTTGTTGAACAAACCTTGGCAAGTTTCTGAATCTTGTAGGTAGTCGACAGTGCAGCCTTTAATTTAGTGATGTTCAGACTGAAGCTGGGTGCTGATCTGGCAAACTGCTTTGTCATAGATGGCGCCTAGTTTCTTGTGTTGCAAGTATAATACTTATCTAGTCAATGGGAGACTATTCTAGTGAATAGTGAACAGGTTTTGGGGAAGCAGAAGGTAGGTTACTCAGTACAGTTTCCTAACCGCCAGCCTGCTCTTGTAATGCAATATTTGTGTGTCTGTTCCAGTTTTGTTTCTAGTCAATGGTGTGTCCCAAGAATATTGATGATGATGGATTTAGTGACGGTGACATTGTTGAATAGCAAGGGAAGATGTTTAGATTGTCTCTTATTTGAAATGGACATTGCCTGGCATGTGTGCTGCAAACATTATGAGCATTTATCAGCTTAAGCTGATCCTGCTTCATGCAGGCAATGATGTGCTTTAGTGTCTGACAAATTATGAATGATAGTAAATACAATGTAATCATCTGTGAACATGCCCACTAGTGATGAAGGAAAAAGCCTTGATGAAGGAGCTAAAGATGTTTGGGCATGAGATACTACCCCGCAGAATTCCTGCAGCAAGGGAACTATGGAGCTATGAGGGAGGAGCTGGCCAAAGTTCAATGGTGCAATACCTTAGCAGGGATGACAGTGGAGGAACAATGGCAGATATTTTTGTGTATGAAGCAGAAGATGCAGGATCAGTTCATTCCAAAAAGGAAGAAAGATCCTAGGAGGAGGCATGGGTGGCC
>NC_057719.1:64411483-64463229 GCF_004010195.1 Chiloscyllium plagiosum
TAGTGAGCAAAATTAGGGTGCATGGTATTGGGGGCAAAGTACTAACTTGGATTGAAAGTTGGTTGGCTGATAGGAAACAAAGAGAAGTGATAAACGGCTCTATTTCAGAATGGTAGGCAGTGACCAGTGGGGTACCGCAGGGATCAGTACTGCGACCGCAGCTTTTTACAATATATATTAATGATATAGAAGATGGTATTAGTAGTAAAATTAGCAAATTTGCTGATGATACAAAGCTGGGTGGCAGGGTGAAATGTGAGGAGGTTGTTAGGAGATTACAGGGTGACCTGGACAGGTTAGGTGAGTGGTCAGATGCATGGCAGATGCAGTTTAATGTGGGTAAATGTATGGTTATCCACTTTGGTGGCAAGAACAGGAAAGCAGATTACTACCTAAATGGAATCAATTTAGGTAAAGGGGCAGTACAAAGAGATCTGGGTGTTCTTGTACACCAGTCAATGAAGGTAAGCATGCAGATACAGCAGGTAGTGAAGAAAGCTAATAGCATGCTGGCCTTAGTAATAAGAGGGATTGAGTATAGAAACAAAGAGGTTCTTTTGCAGCTGTACAGGGCACTGGTGAGACCACACTTGGAGTATTGTGTGCAGTTCTGGTCTCCAAATTTGAGGAGAGACATTCTGGCTATTGAGGGAATGCAGTGTAGGTTCACGAGGTCAATTCCTGGAATGGCAGGACTACCTTACGCTGAAAGACTGGAGCGACTGGGCTTGTATACCCTTGAGTTTAGAAGACTGAGAAGGGATCTGATTGAGACATATAAGATTATTAAAGGACTGGACACTGTGGAGGCAGAAAACATGTTTCAGCTGATGGGTGAGTGCCGAACCAGAGGACACAGCTTAAAAATACGGGGTAGACCATTTGGGACAGAGATGAGGAGAACCTTCTTCACCCAGAGAGTGGTGGCTGTGTGGAATGCTCTGCCCCAGAGGGCAGTGGAGGCCCAGTCTCTGGATTCATTTAAGAAAGAGTTGGATAGAGCTCTCAAGGATAGTGGAATCAAGGGTTATGGAGATAAGGCAGGAACAGGATCCTGATTAAGGATAATCAGCCATGATCATATTGAATGGTGGTGCATGCTCGAAGGGCAGAATGGCCTACTCCTGCACCTATTGTCTATTGTCTATTTTCATAACATTTTGATTGAAATTATTGTGCAGTTTCTCTTACTCCTCCTTGCTTCTCTTCACAGAAGGTATATATCTCTTAGTAGGTAAGAAAACAATGTTGGTCTTCTTGTCTGAATTGCAACGTGTGAGGGTCTACATTGGGATCTGTTCTGGCAGCAGTGCTCAAGATTGAAAGACATTTTGTGTGTGTGTGTGTGTGTACACACACACACACACACACAGTAAGAGTAATTCGGGCCATGTGTGTGTGTACACGTACGGTAAAAATAACTTGGGGGGTGTGTGTACATACATGTACGGCAAGAGTCATTTGGGCTGTGTGTGTGTATACAAGGTAAAAACAATGACTGCAGATTCTGGATTAGTGGTGCTGGAAGAGCACAGCAGTTCAGACAGCATCCAAGGAGCAGCGAAATCGATGTTTCGGGCAAAAGCCCTTCATCAGGAATAAAGGCAGTGAGCCTGAAGCGTGGAGAGATAACCACGCTTCAGACTCACTGCCTTTATTCCTGATGAAGGGCTTTTGCCCGAAACGTCGATTTCGCTGCCCTTGGATGCTGTCTGAACTGCTGTGTGTATACAAGTACGGTAAGAGTTTGTGTGTGTGTATATACGTACAGTAAGAGTAACTTGAGCTGTGTGTGTGTACATACACATACAGTAAGTTATTTGCGCTGTGTGTGTGTGTATACACATACAGTAAGAGTTATTTGGGCTGTGTGTGTATATACATATGTATGGTAAGAGTTATTTGGGTTGTGTGTGTGTGTGTATATACACACGTACGGTAAGAGTAGTTTGGGCCATGGAAGTGGAGGGGTCATGTGGGAAACCTCCTCAATATGTTCCTGCCTCATGGCGACTTGACCAGGGCCGACAGAAAACCAGGTCAGCAGCCCACTTCACAGAGGGAGGCAGCCATTTGTTCTAATGATGATACCATTCGAGGTCATTTGCATTTGTATTTTATTTCAGTTTGTGGAGGCTTCCTTCTGAACAAAGGTAGCCATCCAACAGCTGGCCAGGGTACTTTCAGAATCTAGGGGTCTGTATTCCAATGTCAATGCCTTGGGGATGAAAGGATGCAGGGCCTGTGAAGGGCTTTCCATTCCACACCAATCGTCCTACTCTCTTCAATTTTCACTTTGATGCTGACAATTGAGATCGAGGTGGAGAGCCTCTGGATAGGTACAACATTGGATCGAGATTGCAGAAGTAGACAGCTGGGAGGCTGCCTTCTTGAAGGCTGTGAGAGTGAGTGTGCTAAGGACGTGGGCAGACTTGGTGTCTCCCATGATAGGCTGGATGTTTGGAACCCTACACCCACCTGAAAGTCCTATGCGTTTGGTTTCTGTCTTACAATGCATTTCCATCTGGACTCATCATAGGAATTGGAAATGACATTCCATACCATTTTATGGCCCCCTTCTCATCAGAACCTTGATTACAGCAGAAAGCATCGTCTGTATGCCAGGAGCTGCAAGTATTGTATCACACAAAAGCAAACGTTCAAGATATTCCGTGGTCAAAACATAATGTTTGTCTGAACATGAGAATGCTCTCCTTCTGAAGGTCAAGTTGACTAGATGTAAACAGCATACCCAAAACAAAACTTGACAGCTATGCTGTACAAATGTTAAATGTTCCAGCTGCTTTGTGATATGAAATCTGCAGCTAATAATACTGCATTCAGTTGATAAACTGTAAGCTAGGAATTTGTTTTGTTCATGCTGCTCTGTTGGGAGTAGAGAATGTAGATCAAGTTACACCTGAAACGTCAGCCAATTATTTCTGTTGCCTGTACATCAAGATCACATTTTATTCGGTTGTCCCAAAGCAAGCAAGCTTAATTTCAGTTTAATTTCTTTTCTTTTTAATTATCACTACTTGAAAAAGGTATTTGGAGAATATTGTAGCTCCTGGAAATCTGAAATAACAACTAACAAGACTGAGGTGTCAGTGGGGCAGCACTTTGGGGCCAGAGACCATAATTCTATTAGTTTTAACATCGTGATGGAAAAGGATAGACCAGATCTAAAAGTTGAAGTTCTAAATTGGAGGAAAGACAATTCTGATGGTATCAGGCAAGAACTTTCAAAACCTGATTGGGTGCTGATGTTTGCAGGTAAAGGGACGGCTGGAAAATGGGAAGCATTCAGAAATGAGATAACAAGAGTTCAGAGAAAGTATATTACTGTTAGGGTGAAAGGAAAAGCTGGTAGGTATAGGGAATGCTGGATGACTAAAGAAATTGAGGTTTTGGTTAAGAAAAAGAAGGAAGCATATGTCAGATATAGACAGGATAGATCGAGTAAATCCTTAGATTATAAAGGCAATAGGAGTATACTTAAGAGAGAAAACAGGAGGGTAAAAAGGGGACATGAGATAGCTTTGGCAAATACAGTTAAGGAGAATCCAAATGGTTTTTACAAATACATTAAGGACAAAAGGGTAACTAGGGAGAGAATAGGGCCCCTCAAAGATCAGCAAGGCGGCCTTTGTGTGGAGCCGCAGAAAATGGGGGAGATACTAAACGAGTATTTTGCATCAGTATTTACTGTGGAAAAGGATATGGAAGATATAGAATGTAGGGAAATAGATGGTGACATCTTGAAAAATGTCCATATTACAGAGGAGAAAGTGCTGGATGTCTTGAAACAGGTAAAGGTGGATATAATCCCCAGGACCTGATCAGGTGTACTCTAGAACTCTAGGGGAAGCTGGGAAGTGATTGCTGGGCCTCTTACTGCGATATTTGTATCATCGATACTGACAAGTGAGGTGCTGGAAAACTGGAGTTTGGCTAATGTGGTGCCATTGTTTAAGAAAGGTGGTAAGGACAAGCCAGGGAACTATAGACCAGTGAGCCTGATGGTGGTGGTGGGCAAGTTGTTGGAGGGAATCCTGAGGGACAGGATGTACATGTATTTGGAAAGGCAAGGATTGATTAGGGATAGGCAACATGGCTTTGTGTGTTGGAAATCATGTCTCACAAACTTGATTGGGTTTTTTGAAGAAGTAACAAAGAGGATTGAAAGGGCAGAACAATGGGCATGATCTACATAGATTTCAGTAAGGTATTCAACAAGGTTCCCCATGGGAGACTGGTTAGTAAGGTTAGATCTCATGGAATACAGGGAGAACTAGCCATTTGGATACAGAACTAACTCAAAGGTAGAAGACAGAAGGTGGTGGTGGAGGGTTGTTTTTCAGACTGGAGGCCTGTTACCAGTGGAGTGCCACAAGGATCGGTGCTGGGTCCACTACTTTTCTTCATTTTTCTAAATTATTTGGATGTGAGCATAACAGGTATAGTTAGTAAGTTTGTAGATGACACCAAAATTGGAGGTGTAGTGGACAGCGAAGAAGGTCATCTCAGATTACAACGGGATTTTGATCAGATGGGCCAATGGGCTGAGAAATGGCAGATGGAGTTTAATTCAGATAACAAACAGGAAATGACATCACCACAAACCCCAGGAACCCCATTCAGGAGAAAGGTATAAATAGAAAGCAGGAGACAACAGCTTTGCTTCACTTGGAGGTCGCCACTGATGATGTTACCTAGCCAGGTAATGAAACGTCTGGATATCAAAACTACAGCTCAGTGAGCAAACCTACACCCTAAACCTCAACCTGAGCTACAAAACTTCACAAACCTTGCAATTCAGATAAATGTGAGATACTGCCTTTTGGGAAAACAAATCTTAGCAGGATTTATACACTTATTGGTAAGGTCCTAGGGAATGTTGCTGAACAAAGAGACCTCGGAGTGCAGGTTCATAGCTCCTTGAAAGTGGAGTCGCAGGTAGATAGGATAGTCAAGAAGGCGTTTGGTATGCTTTCCTTTATTGGTCAGAGTATTGAGTACAGGAGTTGGGAGGTCATGTTGCAGCTGTACAGGACATTGGTTAGGCCACTGTTGGAATATTGCGTGCAATTCTGGTCTCCTTCCTATCGGAAAGATGTTGTGAAATTTGAAAGGGTTCAGAAAGATTTACAGAATGTTGCTGTAGGATTTGAGCTATAAGGAGAAATTGAATAGGCTAGGGCTGTTTTCCCTGGAGTGTCAGAGGCTGAGAAGTGACCTTTATAGAGGTTTATAAAATCATGAGGGACATGGATAGGATAAATAGACAAAGTCTTTTCCCTGGGTTGGGGGAGTCCAGAACTAGAGGGCATAGGTTTAGGGGAGAGGGGAAAGATATAAAAGAGACCTTGGGGCAACTTTTTCATGCAGAGGGTGGTACGTGTATGGAATTAGCATCCAGAAGAATTGGTGGAGGCTGGTACAACTGCAACATTTAAAAGGCATCTGGATGGGTATATGAATAGGAAGGGTTTGGAGGGATATGGGCCGGGTGTTGGCAGGTGGGACTAGATTGGGTTGGGATATCTGGTTGGCATGGGCGAGTTGGACCCAAAGGGTCTGTTTCTGTGCTGTACATTTCTATGACTCTAACGTTCAAATACTCAGCAAGTCAGGCAGATTGGTAGAGAGAGAAGACAGGACATTTTGGGAATGGACTGGCAATTTGGCTTAGTGGTTAGCACTGCTACCTCACAGCGCCAGGGACCCAGATTTGATTCCAACCTTGGAGTTGCACATTCTCCCTGCGTTTGCGTGGGTTTCCTCTGATTTCCAACCAGAGTCCAGAGATGTGCAGCTTAGGTGGATTGGCCATGGCACATTGTCCATATAGTATTCGGGGATGGTGTAGGCTAGGTGGATTAGCTAGAGTAGATGTGGGGTTACTGCAGAACTTCACCTGACGAAGGAGCAGCACTCTAAAAGCTTGTGGTTTCAAATAAATGTGTTGGACTATACTTTGGCATTGTGTGACTTTTGACTTTGTTTAATTTAGTATGGAGAGCACATTAGTTGTGACTGGTATTGTACAGCTGAAGGTTAGGCGGGTTTGTAGATTCCCAGGCGTCCTGTAGTGTTTTGCAGCCTTGAGGAGTCTGTCAGCCATGTGTAATTAAATGTGTAAGTCTGTAGCCCCCATTTCATTCTCTTGAGTTATTCTTCATATTTAACCTGTGCTGCAGCCTTTTGCTTATTTGGAGTAACTGATTTATCAAAGTAGTATGAAGAGAGAGACTCGATACGAAATTTTAAATTCTGCAAGATTCATTTGGAGTCATACAGTGTGAAAACAGACCCTTCAGTCCAACCAGTTCATGCTGACCATGACCCCAAACTAAACTAGTCCCACCTGCCTGCGCTTGGCCCATATCCCTCCAAATCTTTCCGATTCATGAATGTATCCAAGTGTCTTTTAAAAGTTGTAACAATACCTGCATCCACTACTTTCTCAGGCAGTTCATTCCACACATGAATCATTCTCTGTGTAAAAAAGTTGCCCTCATGTCCTTTTTAAATCTTTTTCCTCTCACCTTAAAAAATATGTCCCCTAATTTTGAACTCACGCACTTGAATAAGAAGACCCTTGTCATCGACCTTATCCAAGGCCCTCAGGATTTTATAAACTACAATAAGGTCTCCCCTCAACCCTCTACACTCCAGTGGAAAAATGTCCCAGTCTTTCCAGTTTATTTTTATGTCTTAAAACATCCATTCTTAGCAACACCCTGTTAAATCTTTTCTGAATCCTCTCTAGTTTAATAATATCCTTCCCTTAACAGGGCAATGAGAACTGCACACAGTACTCCAGAAGAGACCTCACCAACATCCTGTACAACCACAACATAATGTCCCAATCCCTCTACTCAAAGGAGTAAGCAATGGAGGCAATCATGCTAAACACCTTGTTAACCACCTTAACTACCTTCTTAACTACCTGTGATGCAAGAATTATGTACCTGAACCCTTAGGTCTGACTTTGTGATTTGACCTTTATTACAGTGCTCCTCTAAGTGGCTGTCACGTTTGAATTTGATTTAGTTGGTATTTAAAAGTCCTTTGGGCTTTTGCCCAAAGTGTTGATTCTCCTGCTCCTCGGATGCTGCCTGACCTACTGTGCTTTTCCAGCACCACTCTCTCAACTCTGATCTCCAGCATCTGCAGTCCTCGCTTTCTCTCAGCACAGAAACATGTCCTGTCACCCAACTTATCCATGCCAACCATATTTCCTAAACTGAACTAGTCCTCTTTGTCCATTCCTATAGAGACAGATCACACTTCACACATTATGTTTGTCATGAAGATGTGGGTATACTGTACCTTTTAAGAAAGTTAAAAGCGAGCAGAGCAACCTGACAGCACCAAGTGTTCTGAATAAGGTACAATGTAACATGTGGTTCAGCAGCTAACATAGCTGGTTGCCTGGAGACAAAAATAAATTTGAATTAGGCCAATCAGTTTAAATTATACCCCTAAAAAAACAAACTCCAATCAAGTTTGAGTTTAGTATATTGACAATATTAAAAACCAATGACACAATCTGATGCTTTGGGGGTGTAAGATCGGGAAAAATTGAACAGTTGGGAGAGAACTGCTGAAAGACCAACAGATGTAGGCTGCTAGACAGAACTCTCTGAGAGGTACATGTGTAGAGAAGGAGTTTCACAGAGAAAAACATCAACACAGACCTGGAAAATAACTCTACAGAGGAAGATATAACGAGAAGATTTGACCGCTGGCTGGTTTTAAAATCTGAATTTTTCAGTAAACCTTAAATCGAGGGTTTTATCAGACTAGTATTATAGAAGGGAAAGTAAAAGATGGATTAGAAGAAGGAATTGCCAACAGATGTTAGTTAATTATTCTCTGTTATATTTTAAGAAATAAAGTTGTTAATTTTTACTTTAAGTAGTTCTTGGCCACTCAAATTTTCACAGATTACTCCACAGGATAAATCCTTTCTGTGTTGCTGGTTGAAATTAAGCAGAAGGGTTTATCCTGTGTCATAACACTGTTATCAAAGTTTAGACAACCTAGGACCTCCCAACATTGCACAGGAGTACCGCTAGCTGTCAAAAAATGAAAGGAGCCTTTGCTCCCATACTCCATTTCACAGCCTCAGAGCATCTCCAAATATTTTACAGCCAGTTAAGTGCTTTTGTATCACTGTTATAACATAGGAAACAGGTCAGCCAATGTGCCCCAGTTAAATCCCACAGACTGTTAGATGTGTTGATGGTTTTGAAAGGGTTAATGTGGAGACTGCATGATCTGCTTCACTCAATCTGCCCATTTCATACTCTAGTGAAGGAAAAAGAGCAGTGTAACTTGCGATCCTGTTGGGATCGGACATGTCATCCCTGGATCCTGATATTCTCAACAAGTATTCTTAGCCAATGTAACTTGTACCTATCATTCAATACGTCACATCTTGTTGTTAAGCCAAGTGCCTCCTCTTCTTAAGATGCACTAGTGTTTAATCCTCTACAACAGTTAACCAAATAGATACATAGATCCAGTATAAAAAGGAGGATTGACGGCATCAACCTACCACAACTATGAGTGAAGTGATTGGTTCAGTAGCACAGACATGACGATGACAGGATGGTCTGTTGTCAGGTGTTTGTGAGGAATATCTAGAACACCTATAGAATATCTATACTTATCCTAGGGCACACTTTTCATAACTACCTGAGAAAGCAGCCAAGAGCCTCAGTTTAACATCTTATCCAAAAGACTGTATCACTGACGGTGCTGTGCCCTCTCAAGATGTAACGGGGATTGGTGTCGGGGTCTCCACTGTTTACCACTTATCGCATCATATTAGGAGCAGGGGTAGGATACGTTCAGGCCCTCGAGTCTGCACCACCTTTCAGTAAGATCATGACTGATTTGATTGTAAAAATGACAGGATAGTATCGTGCACTTGAATGGCTCTCTAGGCCAGAGGTTTCTGACGCAGATGTGAGGGCAATGAGCTGCAGCTAACAACGAAGAATGCAAGTCTGCACATTTTACTAAAGCTCCTACCTTTGGGAGTTTGCTGATAGAGGTATCTCGAATGAAAGAATCCTAAAATCCAGTGGAGGGCCTGTCCCTCCAGATTCTTTACTGAGACGGCAGCCTTGGTTCAGGTGTTGGATTATCAAATCTGCAGCAAGGGTCTGACTTGATCCTGAGCTTTGATGAATGAGTGTGTTATTTTGGAGCCACCTTATTGTCAACGAAACAGAAGTGACTTAATCATCTTCTTTTCAAGAATTGATCATGACTAGTCGATCGCTAGGCATCTGACAATCGTGGCCTTGTGCCCTTGTTCGCTGAACAGCAGGAACCTGGTTTCCTCCTGGACAATGCAACCCACTGTAAACTGGATCAAATGTTGTCCATGCTCTTGATCCACCCACCCAACTTACCTCAAACTCTGAAATGCAGTGATTAATGTGGCAGTTTGTGAGTATGACTTCAGGGGGACATAAAGTAGGGAAGACACCAGACAGTTGATAGTTAACACAGTTGGATGTGAGGTGGTGCACGTTGGTGGGAAGAATGAAATCAGGAAGTTTGGGTTGGATGTCACAGCTCTGTGGTGGTTATTTGCAGGAGCAGAGAAGTCTGTGGATATAGATCTGTGTCAGTAGTAAGAAACATGGAAAGGGCTATTAAAATGCATATGTGATTCTTGGTGAATGGAAGGAGAGAGAATAGGGGCAGGGAATTCATTCCTGATTTGTAGAACCCAGTTAGAGTATTATATTCAAATTTGGGTTTTCAGTCATATGTCAGGCCCTTTAATAGGATGCAAAAATGATTTACCAGAATGATGCCTAGGATGAGAGACTTCAGATATGTGTAGACACGGAAAAGCTTGGGATTTTCTCCTTTAGAGTAGAGAATGTAGCGGCGAATTGACGGAGGTGTTCAAAATCCTAAATAATTCTGATTGACAAAGTAAATAGTAAGCTACTTCCAGTGACAGAAAGCATTGGTAACCAGTGGGCACTGATTCAAGGTGATTGGCCAAAGAAACAATGGCTACAAACGTGGTGACATTTTCTTCTGACACAGTGGGTTGTTGCAATCTGGAATGTATGACCTCAGAGGTTGATGGAAAGAATGCAGTGGTAGAATTCCAAAGAGAATTGGACAAACTCCTGAAGGGAATAAAATTGCTGGGCTCTTGACACAGATCAGGGAGAAATGGGATAGCTCTCCAAAAGAGCTGAAAATGTGTTGCTCGAAAAGCGCAGCAGGTCAGGCAGCATCCAAGGAGCAGGAGAATCGACGTTTTGGGCATGAGCCCTTCTTCAGGAGCCTGAAGAAAGGCTCAAGCCCGAAACGTCGATTCTCCTGCTCCTTGGATGCTGCCTGACCTGCTGCGCTTTTCCAGCAAGACATTTTCAGCTCTGATCTCCAGCATCTGCAGTCCTCACTTTCTCCTTTTTTCTAGCTCTCCAAAAGAGCCAGTAATGCCACAGTAAACTTAATTGATTCCCTTACTGTATAAGTATACAAAAAAGAGATCTTGTCTGTATCAAAAAAAAGTCACATTGTATTTGCATATTTCTATTCTTATTTTCCTTGAAGCAAAATTCTGGCCAATATTTGCAATTCAGTGAACAAATTAACAGTGCTTTTACAAAAACTTTCCAGTAATGCTGATTAACTAGATGACAGTGTAGCCAGTTAGCAAGACTATTGACTGTGTGCTTCCAGATCAACTGAATGGAGTTTGATCCTTGTTCCAGTTAGGATCTGTCTCCTCGGCCTATTCCAAACCAATCTCAGCAATTTGGTGTGGTTCAGAAAATAATCAACGAAGACCACCCTTCAGGCAGACAACTCAAAAACAATTATTATTCTTGATATTACTGAGATGTTTGTCGCATGTATTTGCATTAAAGTTATAATTGAGCACAGGATTTTTCCTGTTTTTTCTACTGGGGGTGTGTGAATGTGACAGTGGGGAATTACCATAATAGTTTACCATGTCCTTTACTCTGTTCATTGACCCATGTCTTGTGCACTCACAGGAGCACAAAGTGGAAACTTGCGTAAATTGTTGTTTTTGCCAATGTACACAGTTTCAACATTGCTGCTCTCTGCTGTGACTTTGAGTTCAAGCTGATTTGAGAACAAACCTAAACACGTTCTATGTCATCAGATGAATTAGTATCCGATAACAACCCCTGTATTTTTTATACATGCAAAAGTAAACACTTCTAAAGCTTTAGCTTTAAAAATGGAGCTAAAACGAAAAGTAGAAGGGATGTCAAAGGTAAGTGGAACTAGAAATGACAATGGTATTAAATATATTTCTCATTAGTCTTTTAGAATCAGATCTTTTGCTTTCCATCTCCATTCAGGGCAGTTATAAATGGATCGCCCTATGCTTCTGCTGACATTTTTGATGCAGTCATAGGAGTGGACTCCATAGATCCTCTAACAACTCTGTGTGGCCATCTGGGAAGAGTTTCAAAGTTGGCATGGACTGGGCACCGCTCAAGTGGTGTGCAAGAACTGAAGATACAAGCCCCCCCATCCCAACTTTGCTCTATTTTCATGCACTATACAAGACTATCAACCCCATTTTAGATTCTGCCTCTGTACATGCCATTTTACTCCAGATTTTACATGCAATAAGGCAAGGTGAGCATATGCTATTGTCTTCCAAGGACAGCTCTTGGTGAGGTACTGTCTCCCTAGGCAAACAATGTCCATGGTCCATGAAACCTATCCCTGAATGCCATATTTTTAAGTTTAAATTTTAGATTATGCCTAATGCATAAGTGAGATACAGCAAAAAGTATGTATTGGATAATGGTGTTTGCAAAATGTCTTATGTATTAATGTGAAATGTATTAGTGAGAACGGTCAAGAGTGTTTTGATTATCATTGGCTATAACATACACGATACAGCACTATTTCAGTCACCATAGCCTTGACACTGAATGGCATATATGTAAATCAGTCACAATTCAAGATTCACTGGGAAGCCAAAACACTGCAATTGATGCTTCAACATCCAGCTTTTAAAGGATTCTCCATGTTTCCAACCAACAGGAAAAGAAAAACTTTTGTTTAGGGGATTTGGGTGTTGCTATGCCTAAGTGGAGTTGCAGGTCGATAGGATAGTAAAGAAGACATTTGATATGCTTTCCTTTATTGGTCAATGCGTTGAGTATAGAAGTTGGGAAGTCATGTTGCGGCCGTATGGGACATTGGTCAGGCCACTTTTGGAGTATTGCTTGCAATTCTGGTCTCCTTCCCATTGGAAAGATTTTGTGAAACTTGAAAGAGCTCAGAAAAGATTTCAAAGAATGTTGCCAGGGTTGGAGTGTTTGAGCTATAGGGAGAGGCTGAATAGGCTGGGGCTGTTTTCCCTGGAGTGCGGAGACTGAGGGGTGACCTTATCGAGGTTTATAAAATCATGAGGGGCATTGGTAGGATGAATAGACAAGGTCTTTTCCCTTGCGTGGGGGAGTCCAGAACTAGAGGGCATAAGTTTAGGGTGAGAGGGGAAAGATATAGAAGGGAACTAAGGGGCAACGTTTTCATACAGGTGGTATGTGTTTAGAATGAGCTGCCAGATGAAGTGGTGGAGACTGGTACAATTGCAACATTTAAAAACATTTAAAAGGCATCTGGATGGGTATATGAATAAGAAGGGTTTAGAGGGACATGGTCCAGGTGCTGGCAAATGGGATTCCATTAGGTTGGGATATCTGGTCAGCATGGACGGGTTGGACCAAAGGGTCTGTTTCCACGCTGTACATCTCTGTGACTCTATGACTCTATCTCTAACTGCCCAGAGGGCAGTTAGAATTTAATTACATAGCTGTTATAAGTTAGCTCAGTTGGCTTTGACAGCTAGTTTGTAATACGGAGTGACACCAACCGCGTGAGGTTACCATGGAGGACTCTCCTTCTTAACCTCTCCCCTTGCCTGAGGTGTGGTGACCATCAGGTTCAACCCTTTAATGAGGGAGCAGCCCTATGGTCTGTTAGGACTGTGATGACGTTTACATAGTGTCTGAATGTGTATGATGTTACTTCTACAGTAATTACCTGCTCATTTGTTGTGTAGGTTTCCAAACTGCTAGAACATGGAGTGCTACAGTAAGGCTGACCTGCAATAGAGATGAAAAAAGCTGAAATGTCAATTGTTGGTAAAGCGATGTTAATGGTTAATCAGTGTACAATATCAATTCCTCCTCCTCCTTATCGGAAGACAGTAACTCATTCAGTTACAACTTTACACATGCTGGCAGTAATACCTGCATCTGAACTGAGAGTTCTTCATGTATATGACCTAGCTGGTGAGATTTGAAATACTTTTGACTGCAGGACCATTACATTCAAGGGCACTGGTGAACCCACAATGTTCCCTTTTTCACAGACTATGCTGGAACAACAGGCACAGGGAGCTCAGCTTGATTATTTTTCTCTCTCTTCCTTGATTAGGAAATGGATGAGCTGGTTATCTGCCAGGCAGTAAAACCAGTAAAAGAGTGTAGTGTAGGGGATTCCAACTGTCACAAGGGACTTTTAGATTCCAAAAACAACACAGAGGGAACTTTTGCGAATTTGCCCTCAGCAGATGGTTTACCTGATTTAACAATGATTATGTTAGCTGCAATAACATGAGAAATTGGGTGTCAGTATTGTGGTATTGAAGATTCTTGGGAGTTGGCTGGACAGCTGGTCTGTGATATAAAATGACACCAACAGTGTGGATTCAATTACCATGAACCTCTCTCCATCTCAATCTCTCTCCTGAACCCGAGGTATGGTGGATCTCAGGCTAAACTCACTACCATTTTTCTCTCTCTCTCTCTCTCTCTCTCTCTCTCTAATGAGAGAACAGACCTATGGCCTGCTGGAGCTATGGTAACTTTACTTACTGTATTGAAGGAATCCAACAGATATTCATTACAACCAATTATTGTCATGATTCCAGTTGATGTTATTGCTTTTGCCCGAAACGTCGATTTTGCTGCTCGTCGGATGCTGCCTGAATTGCTGTGCTCTTCCAGCACCACTGGTCCAGAATCTGGTTTCCAGCATCTGCAGTCATTGTTTTTACCTTATTACTCGACATGTCAGTCATAGTTGAGCATGGCCTCCACTTCCTCTGGACTTGTTTGACTTTGAAAGGATTAAGCCCATAGGGATGTTGTTTTATCGGACCAGTATTCCCTACGTCTACTTCATGTACAATAGCATTAGTCCTCCCCATCTGATTCTTACACATGGCCTTGTACTGCAGTAACAAATCTTTCAACTGTGTTCTACGCTCCTCAGACAAATAACTTACTAACCTATCCCACTCCTCAAGGACTTCTTCATTTTTTAATCCATTTTGAGGCGCAACAATATCCACATCATCAGGATTTGAATCCTCACTCTGCAGGGCAGTAACTAACATCTGTTTCTCCAGTTCTTTCTCTCCAGTATAATACAGTTTCAACATGTTCACATAACATATTCAATACCTTTTTTCTATCTGGCACCTTTACTAAATAGTTCACGTGATGAAACATTTTCTCAATTTGATGGGGACCACTAAACCTGGCTTTGAAGGGATCTCCTATCACTGGTAACAGTACTAACACATCTTCCCTTTGGGAAAACGTCTGAGTCTCAGAGCTTTTATCTGCCACCTGCTTCATTCTGTACTGTATCCTCTTTAGATGCTGTTTAATTAACTCACCTACTCAATTTAGCTTCTCCCTCACCTCTGATACATAATCCAAGTGTGAGATCTCTGACTTTGACTTTGATCCTGTCAATTTTTCTTTAATTAATTTCAAAGGGCGTCTCACTTCATGACTGAATATTAACTTGAAGGGAGTGAACTGAGTAGATTCATTTGGAGCATCTCTAATGGCAAACAATACGAGTGGGATACCTTTATCCCAATCATGCGAGTAATCCTGACAGTAAGCTCTAAACATGGTCTTCAAGATCTCATGCCACCTTTCTAAAACTCTCTGGGATTCAGGATGATTTGCACTGGATTTAAAGTGCTGTAAAGCCAAGCTATCCATAACCTTCTTAAGCAGCCTGGCAGTAAAATGTGACCCTTGGTCCGACTGAATCTCTTTGGGTAGCCCATACCAAGTGAGGAGAGCTACTAACTCCTCTACCACCTTTTTTGCTTCATACTCCTTAATGGAATTGCCTTTGGAAATCTGGTAGACACATCTATTTTGTTAACAAGTACTGGTTCCCACTTTTAGTTCTTGGGAGGGGACCTACATAATCGATTATAAGCCGTGCGAAAAGTTCTTCAAATGCAGGAATTGGCAACAAAAGTGCTGGTTTTATTACCGCCTGTGGCTTACCTATCATTTGGTACGTATGACACGTATGGCAAAAGTTAACCTCATCCTTGTGCATTCCAGGCCAATAAAAATATTTTTGTATCTTAGCCTGAGTCTTTCGTACCCCTAGGTGACCTCCTACAGGTAGTTTATATGCTACTGGCAACACAATCTGGTGCACTTTGGCCCATTTCTCCTCTGCACTAACCTGCCGTCATCTCCATTTCCATCTTAGGATTCTATCTTTCAGATAATAACCTTCTGGAATATTCTTTGTCTCCTTTTTCAGAGTACGCATCCACATGCATATCTTTTATCCTCTTATCTTGCTGTTGCAAGTCTCTTAGCCTTTCAGGACTAAACACTTCTGTTTGACCCTCTGCCTGTTCAGGTTTTTCCTGCACCATTACGTCAAACAAGATATCCACTAACTGAACCTCAGCTCCTTCATCTTTTTCTTTACTTTTCACTTTGTGCTGTGACTTATGATAGTGGGACCTGGTCACCACACAGTCTGGGAAAATACCAGGATATTTCTGTTTGAACTCTTCAGTTTCTTGGTCATCCTTGGGCTTCTCCACAACAAGGGGTGTCACTCTCACCTTGGATCCTGCCAAATCATTCTCAAGAACAAACTGAATTCCTGGAACTGACACTCCGTTAATCACTTCCATTGTAATTTCTCCATTCTTAAGATTAGATTAGATTCCCTACAGTGTGGAAACAAGCCCTTCGACTCAACCAGTCCACACCGACCCACCGAAGAGTAACCCACCCAGACTCATTTCCCTCTGACTAATGCACCTAACACTATGGGCAGTTTAGCATGGCCAATTCATCTGACCTGCACATCTTTGGACTGTGGGAGGAAACTGGAGCACCCAGAGGAAACCCACGCAGACATGGGAAGAATGTGCAAACTCCACACAGACAGTCACCCAAGGCTGGAATCTAATCTGGGACCCTGGTGCTGTGAGGCAGCAGTGCTAACCACTGAGCCGTGTGCCGCCCCACGGTGTTGGCACTCCAACCTGATCTTTCATAAGGGAATGCTATATTTCTGTCCATCAATCCCACATATTACCACACTCTCGGGTAACAGATCAGAAAGAGTGCATATTCGCTCATCCCTTACTATCGGATACTGGTTAGATCCTGTATCTCTCAAGATTATACCTCCTGTCCTTCTTCCCCGATTCTTTTTGCGTAAATGTTACCCACAGAGGTGAATTCTTTGTAGAGATCAGGTACTAACTCCACTCCACACCCTTGGCTGTGCACTCTCCTGCAGCTCCTCGGCTCTTCTTTACTAGTGAATGTCACTGGCTTAGCTTCTTTTACCACATCTTTTCCCACAGCATCTTTCTTTAATGACCAGCATTGTGACTTTACATGTCCCACTTTACCACAGTGGAAACACCTGAGGCCTTTCACCTACTTTCCACCCTCTTGGGCTTCTTTTTTATCCTGTGGTAAATTCTTACCAGCGCTCTCTACTCTTGGTTTCGTAGTGTAGGATCTCTTCTTCTCCCAACTTCTATCCCTCACAAGACAAAATTCTGCCAGAAGCTTGCCTTATGCACCAGCATGTACGTACCTACTAATTCTGCTGCCCTTCTCGCTTCCTGAACGTTCTGTTCCTCCACGTGAATTCTTACCATCTCTGGAAGTGAGTTTTTAAACTTCTCCAGTAGAATAATCTCTCTCAGAGCCTCAAATGTCTTACCTGTTTTCAAAGCACACACCCATCGATCAAAATGACTGAGTTTGAAAGAATTAAACAATATAAGTCTGACCTGGTTCCTTCTTTGTGTTTCTGAACCACTGTTGAAACTTTATTGCTGGAACAGCACAGCAGGTCAGGCTGGATGCTGCCTGACCTGCTGTGCTGTTCCAGCAATAAAGTTTCAACTTTGATCTCCAGCATCTGCAGACCTCACTTTCTCCTTTCTGAACCACTGCCTATATGCTTCTGGTACCAATTCGTAAACACTTAAAATAGCCTGTTTAACCTCTTCATAATCTCTTGACACCTCATCTGACATGCGGCAAATACCTCACTAGCTCTGCCAACCAGTTTAGTCTGAACTAGCATTACCCATAAATCCTTGCACCACTCCATCTACCTAGCCAATTTTTGAAAGGAAATAAAGAAGGCTTTCTCATCAAAATGTGGTAGAGTTTTGACATATTTATATATATTCACTACCTTCTCTTTTAATTCCCATCCTGTTAACTTGACTTTGCTGACTAAGTCACAACTTCTCAAGTTCAAATTCTCTCTCTTTAACTCCCTTTCTGCTCTTTCTTTGCTCAGCTAAGAACCTTCTCTCTTTTTCCTTCTCTCCCTTTCTCCTTCTCTTTCCTCTCTCTCCCTTTTGTTTATCTTCTAACTCCATTTTCCTCAATTGTAATTTAAATTTTACTACCTCTACTGCATTTGTCTGTCTCTCTGACACACCTAAGTGTTTGAGTAATTCCCTTACAATTTCAGCTTTACTTTTGTGCTTGGTTAAACCCAAATCTAACTTATTTGCTAATTCTCAAAATATGGCCCTTTTCTTTCCTTCTTACCTTTGAAGATGATTCTCAAATTTGTCAAATCCCAGAACCTCTTTAGCAATTTTAAGAGCCATTTCTCTCACTTTTAATTTAAAACAATCACAAGTCACCAAATTAAACAAATTGCCTCATCCACGTTTTATTTAAAGATTTGAGACACTAACCTGCAAGTGTTTAAATATGCTGGGACTTTTCATACACCCAAATCTATTCAAATCTGTCTAAACCAGTTCAAATCATGGACCCGAGTTCCCTACCTGTTACAACACGGGGTAATCCCTCCTGCTTAATTTAAAACCAGCCACACAGAAAAGACTTATTCCATGCAGTAATCTGTGAAAATTTGATGAGCCAACAAAGTAAAAATTAACAACTTTATTTCTTAAAGTATAACAGAGAATAATTGACTTACAACTATTTACAACTCCTTCCTCTAACCTATCTTTCACCTGCCCTTCTATGATACTAGTCCGACAAAACTCCCAATTAAGATTTACAGAAATATCCAAATTTGAAAACCAGCCAACAGTCGAATCTTCTCTTTATCTTCGTCAGTAGATTGGCTTTCCAGGTCAGTGTTGAGGTTTTCCTCTATGCAAACTCCTTCTCTAGACAGGTACCTCTCAGAATGTTCTGACCAGCAGTCTGCATCTGTTGGTTGAGTGGCAGGTCTCCTTCCAACTGTTCAATATTCCCCGGTCTTATACCCCAAAACATCGGATTGTGTCATTGGCTTTTAAGATTGTCAATATATTCAATTCAAACTTGACTGGAATTTAGTATTTTTCAGGGTATAATTTAAAATGATTGGTCTAATTTGAATCTGTTTTGTCATTTCCAGGAAACCAGCTCCTCTTGTAGCTGGAGCACATGTAACATTATGTCTTATTGAGAACACATGCTGCTGTCACTGCTAGCTTTTACACTCTTAAAGGTATAATTCACCCACATCTTCATTACACTTAAAAAAAATGGCATCATGTTAGGTAAGCATTTGAAATATCTATCCCTGTGACCTCCTCCCACTATGAGACCATGGTTTCCCTGAAAATTAATTTATGGGGCTGTCTCAATAGTTTACTTTTGTCAACTGTTTAACACAACCGGTCAGTGTTTTAGGAATGCTGTCTGCTGATTCCCATTTGTAAACCATCATCGAACCCCTCTGAGCCACATCCCCTGTGTGCTGTGCCTGTCCCTTAGCACTGTATCCATGACCTGAGCTTCTTACTGTTGTTTCAGCTTTTGAAGAATACAGTCACTGCAAGATCAGGACATTTTATCCACAGTGGCAACAGCAATGATCAGAGGTAGAAGCTTGGAATCAATATGAGGAAAGACTCCAAGAATAGACTTTGTGGAAGTAGAGACAAAAACACAATTGTGGCACATGTCATGTGTGAGGGTGGTGTGAGGTTGGATGGTCTCTTGGATGGGATGGGAAAGAAGGACATGTTGTGAAAAGTAAGGCCAGGAGAAATTGATGAAAGCTTCATGGGGAACATACATGGGGAAGGAATAGGAAAACCAAAATTGACATTATATTGAAGAGAAAAATGAGAGTTTGGTGCTGATTGGTCAAGGCAGCGTGGGAAGAACAGAAACGTTGGATTTTTGCATTTTCTGCATTTTCAGCATTTTCATTACTTTTTACTTCAGGTTTTCAACAGTTCTGTTTTATCTTGGACTCCTCAACATTGACTCTGAGCCACTTGAAGTCTCAAGGCATCAGGTTAAACATGGGCAAGAAAACCTGCTGTTTGCTGTTGACATGAACAATCCCAAGTGTACTTTGCAAATGGTGCTTGTAAAGGACAAACCTGCTCAGTTTGGGTTCCGTCAGGACCATTTGGCTTCTGAATCATTACAAACTTGATCCAAACATGGATAATAGAGCTGAATTCCAGAGGAGAGTTCCAACTGGACGTCTTGACATCAAAGCTATATGCGACTAATTGTAACCTCAAGAAGTCCTAGCAAATCCAAAGTCAATGGGAACTGGGGGAATATTCTCCTTTTGTTGGAGTTATACTTATTACAAAGGAAGATTGTAGTTGTTAGAGGTCAAACATCTCAGCTCCAGGACATCAGTGCATGAGTTCCTCAGGCAGCTATCCTTAGACAAGTATCCTCAGCTGCTTCATCAATGACCTTCCCTCTATAAGAAGGTCAGAGATGGTGATGTTTGCTGACAATTGTGCAATGTTGAGCACCATTTGTGATTCCTCAGATATTGGGGTAACCCAAATGCAGCAAGACCTGGACCAAATCCAGGGTTGGCAACATTCAAATTTGACTGAGAAGTGGCAAGTAACATTCGTGCCACACAATTGTAAGACAGTGACCATCTCCAAAAGAGAATCTAAACATTGCCCCTTGACATTCAATAAATCCCCTCCCACCCATCCCCAATCAACATTGACGTAAGTACTGTGGCTATAAGAACAGGCCAGAGGCTTGAAACGTATATCACCTTTCTCTCACCCCATGCCAGTAAAAGGTGCAAGTCAGGGGTGTCATGGAGTACTTTCCAATTGCCTGGGTTAGTGCAACTCCTTAAAAGCTCAAGAAGTTTAACACCATCAGAATAAAGCTTCACGCTTAACTGGCATCCCATTCAAGTTTAATTCCCTTCATGACCAACCAACACAGTAGCAGTGTGTACCATCTCCAAGATGCACTGCAGGGTACACCACTCTGACAGCACGTCCTGAACCTATGCCCTTCACCACTCAGAGGACACAGGAGTATCAGGTGTATGGGAACAGTGGCACCTTCAAGTCCCCTTCCTAGCCAAACACTATCATGACTTGAAAATATCGCTCTTCCCTTTTCTGTCACTCGGTTAAAATTCTGGAGCTCCCTCCCTAACAGCACTGTGCAGCAAGTTTGATAGTTTTCTAGGTTGCGATAGGTAAATCTGGTTTAGAAACTGGAGTGTAATGACTGGCTGCATTGCGTCACTAACCTTGCTCATTCCAAACAAAGATCCTCACATGCACACCGAATATCCATAAGTGATCAGCTGGTCACTATAGCAACAATGGTGCTACTTGTTGAACTTTGCACTGTCAGAGATAAAAGATTGAATCAAGGTTGAACTAAGGTTCCAATACTAAATGTCATGTTTATTTTAACAAGATAAAATGAAACTACACAAAATATTTCACAGAGATCTAGAATTACTGATGTGGTTTTATTTAAAAATGAATTTAAAATGTATTAAAAATGAATCCATTTTTTTGGACATGTTATGACACACCAAAACGGCAGACATGACTTGAACATTCTGATCCAGAGGTAGGGACATTATCATCACATCAAGACCTCTAATTATTTCTAAAAGTATGTGGTTATCTTCTTGCCGTGCAGTGGTAGTGTCCAGGAAGCCTGGGTTCAAGTCCCACCTGCTTCAGAGGTATATAATAACAACCCTGAACAGGTAGGTTAAAAAAATAGATGAATAAAATAAAATTAACTCAAAAAACACCCTGTGCAGTATTTATTAGCACAGATGCAACATATCTATGAGACTCCTTCCAAATCTTGTGATTTGATCATCTGGTCAGACTCCCTTATGGGATTATTTCCCATATGTCACAGCTTGTCTATAATTAACCCATCAAACATTCCAGGGGTTTGTTTTATTTGGGAGAAGGGGTGAGAATGACATTGGCGAGATTGCAAGATTGAAACTTCCATTTTGAACTTGTCAGCAAAATTGCCGCTAGGGGTTGGACTAAATGCAAAAATGCTTTGATCCATTGATAAATTGATCTGTGTTTAAAAAGCAAAATAAAGCCCCTCAGAAATATTTTATTCTCTTTATGACACTATATTTATTATAGAATTTGTTTAAGGTGGAATTGTCATGGACACGTCTTGAAGTGTACCAGGGGCAGCATCTCACCGGCAATGGGATGGATGCAGGGAGGGGTGAGAGATCAATGTTGAGGGGTCTGACAAAATCGTAGAAATAGACTTTGGACTAAGAAACTGACATCTTCCTGCCTGTATTCCAGAGGCAGGTTGATGGTGCCATCTTCAAATATGCAACCTATTAAAATTGTTTGAACATTTTACACCATTTTTAGAGATGTGATATCTCTTTCCAAACAGCACATTGGTTGCACTTCAAAATCAGCAGCTCAGCAAGGGAAGGAAGTTGACTATACAACAGGATAGTAATGACATTTCAAGCAGCTATCATTGCAGCATGACATAGGGGGAAGACCACAGTAACTGGGCCAGCTACATAAAGGAAGGTCTGACAAGAGCACCTCCTTGAAACAGTTTTGTATACTTCATTGCAAGAATGAGCTTGTTTCAATTTGTAGTCAACAAGGGTGACATCAACATTTAAAGCGGTGACCTGGGATATAGGGTGGGGGGTGCTGTACCCCTTCCAAAGTGGATTGGTCTACTGAGCAGGAGAGACATGGATTTCTGCAGCTTGCTATCGAGCAGGTCTATCACCTTGCTTACAAAAAAAGGTTTTAGGTGCTTTGACCAGGGGGGGTATCGTTTGGTACGGGCCAGCAAGGATCTTTTCCATAGTGGTGATGTGCTATGCCATGCACAGCATGGCACTACAGAGTGAAATGGAGCTAGTGGCTCAGAATGCTGAGGACACAAAAAGTTCCTCAGATCAGATTAAGCTGTGAATATTGAGATGCTGCCTGACCAGCTGTTCTTTTTCCAGCACCATACTCTCGACTGTGAATATTGAGAGGTCAATATGATGGCTCCTGGCGAGGACCTGCATGCCAGAGAAGTCTGAAACTCCCTTATTGACTGAGGGAAGCGCACATATCAAAGGTAAAGTCACCATCATCTTACCAGACAATAGGGCTGCTCTCATTAGAAAGAGATGTCTGGTGGTGGTTTAACCTGAAGCTCACCACGTCTAAGGCAAGGGGAGAGGTTGAGAAGGAGAAACCTTTATGGTGACCTCAGCCCATGTGGGAATTGAACCCACATTGTTAGCATCACTCTGCATTAGTAACCTAAGCACCAATCACTCAAAACCAGCTTTACTGGTGGGGCCATGTTTTCATGCCTGACACCTCACTCCCAAATTAACTCTTCTTTTCAAACTTGATACTGCAGGTGACTCCTAGGAGGACAGCAAGAAAAAAACTTTAGGGATGTCCTCAAAGTGTCTCTTAAGGCGTCAAACATCCCTCCTGACCAATGGGAGAGCCTGGACTCTGACTAGCCAAAATGAAGAAGGCTGTTCAACCCTGTTAACCAGTATTAAGTTAAAGAGGTGAAATTAATGGGGTGGGGGGGGTCATGGTGAGGGCACAGGGATGTGGGGAGGGGCACTGGGTGGGCAGGGGGAGTTTGGTTCAGACTGTACAAGCCTTAAAACAAACCATCCAGTTAACCCTTCGAGCATCTCCAGGCCTACGTGTGGGTCACAGTTTGGACTTGTCAAAAACTTCAAAACCAATTGCACTTTGATCCTGAGAAAATGATTTAATCCACTCCAGGTCAGTGTTGGATTGGGAATTAGATAGACAAATGCACAACCCAAAGAATGAAGCATTCTTTGAATTAGAAGTTTACTATTTTTCAGTGCTGCTTTAGATTCTGCAGCCATCCAAATCCCTTTCTGCCACTTAAAGTTTTGTGGCATTCTCTTCCTCTTCTCCACCTGGTGCTACCCCTCTGACCCCAGCAAGAAGGCAAGCTGCTCAGTTCCAGGTTCTGACACTTTGCATTCCTGTGGTACGTATCCTCTGGGTAGTGGGGTGTCTGAGGGCCGCGACAACAATTGGCCCATCTGCATATGTACAGGAACAGGCTTGGTCATGATTTTGGGTCTCTGCTGCTGTACCTCTGTCAAAGGGGCTTTTGGGAAAGGCTCCCTGTCAGCTGCATTGAGCAGAGGCTATGATGCTATCATCTGTACCTACATTTTACTTTTCAGGTTGGCCTGCTGGTCAAATATGTAAAACATTGTTTTCTGTTTTAAGAATGTGGGCATTGCTGGCTGGACCACCGCTTATTGCCCTGAAGGAGATGGTGAGCTGCTTTCTTGAGCTAACGTAGTGTTTGGGTGTAGGGACACCCACAGTGCTGTTAGGAATGGGGTTCCAGGGTGCTAAGCCAGCGACATTGATTGAGTAGTGATATACTTCCAAGTTCCAAGTCAGTGTGGTGTGTAGCTTGGAGGGAGCTTGTCAGTGGTAGCATTCCCTTGTTGTCCTTGAACTACAGGTGGTAGACATTGTGGATTTGGAAGAAGCTATCAGAGCAGCCTTGGTGAGTTACTGTGGTACATGTTGTAGAAGGACCACAATGCTGCCGTTGTGCATTGGTGGTATCGGAGTGAATGTTGAAGTTAGTGGACGGGGTGCCAATCAAGCAGGCTGCGTTGTCTTCGATGATGTCAAGCTCCTTAAGTGTTGTTGGAGGTGCTCTCATCCAGGCAAGGGTAGAATATTTTGTCATACTGCTGACAAGTTACTTCGGAAGTTAAACATTCTTTCTAAAGCTAACGGGTGACATGCGAATGTAGGTCTTCATCTCCAAGATCAAAAGATGATCTGGCTTTTCCCCACCCAAGTCCTCATATCATCAGATTGGATAAATGTTCCAAAACTAATCTTCTCAGAACCTTTACCCAATGCAACAACTTAATGCTACTAATAAGAACATAACTGTAGAAAAAGGAATGAGAGTGGACCTCCTTGATGCTTAACCTGATGGTTTCTCTCTCTACTGTATTTAGAACTTAAACATTTCTGCTGTATGTTTCTGACCAATTAAAGGAGCTGTCTGATCAGAACTATTGAGGTTTTGAGCATATTTTCCTCAGGTTCGTATAGTTGAGGTAGCAGTATAGTACATTTGTTTGCTATTTTAATGCTGTTCGAAGGAATTGACAGCTGCTCGTTTTTCTTGCAGTGATCATTTGACTGCATTCAGAATAAAGAATTTTTCCAGCACCATTTTCTACCTCTCAACCTCTCAATGGAGTTTAATTCAGATAACTGTAAGGAGCTGCATTTTTGTAGGGCAGATCAGGGCAAGACTTATAACTGTTAATTTTGGTAAGGCAGATCAGGGCAGGACTTATACAGTCATTGGTCAGATACCAGTTATTGGGAAGTGTTGCCGAACAAAGAGACCTTGTAGTACAGGTTCATAGTTCTTTGAAATGGAGTCACAGGTAGACAGAGTAATGAAGGAGGTTTTTGGTCAGTGCATTGAGTATAAGAATTGGGAGGTCATGTTGTGGCTGTATAGGACATTGCTTAGACCGCTTTTGGAATACAATATTCAGTTCTGGTTTCCCTGATATAGGAAGGATGTTGTGAAACTTGAAAGATTCAGAAAAGACTTACAAGGATGTTGCCAGGGCTGGAGGGTTTGAGCTATAGGGCTGTTTTCCTGGAGTGTCGGAGGCTGAGAGATGGCCTTAAAGAGGTTTATAAAATCATGAAGGACATTCCCAAGGGGAGTTGAATCCAAAAGTAGAAGGCATAGGTTTAAGATAAGAGGAGAAAGATTTAAAAGGGAGTTAAGGGGTAACTTCTTCATGCAGAGAATGTTGTGTGTGTGGAAAGAGCTGTCAGAGGAAGTGATGCAGGCTAGTACAATTACAACAATTAAAAGGCATCTGGATGGGTCCAGGAATAGGAAGGGTTTAGGGGATATGGGCCAGATCAGTTGGACTGAAGGGTCTGTGTCTGTGCTGTACATCTTTATGGGGGATTGTACTATAGACCCCAAATGTCAGCAGGAAATTGAGAAACAAATTTATTAGGAGATCTCAGTTATCTGAAAGTATAATAGGCTGGTTATGGTTGGGGATTTTAACTTTTCAGACATAGACTGGGACTGCCATAGTGCTAAGGGCTTAGATGGAGAGGAATTTGATGATTCAGTATGTGGATGTACCTACCAGCGAAGGTGTAATACTTGACCGAGTCTTGGGGAAATAAGGCAGGGCAGGTGACAGATATCAGTGGGGGAGCACTTTGTGGCCAATGATTATAATTCTGTTAGCTTTAAAATAGTGATGTAAAAGGATAGACTGGATCTAAAAGTTAAAGTTCTAAATTGGAGGAAGGCCCATTTTGATGATATTAGGCAAGATTTTCAAAAGTTGACTGAGGGCAGATGTTTGCAGGTCAATGGACGGCTGGAAAATGGGAAGCCTTCAGAAATGATTTAATGACGGTCCAGAGACAGCATGTTCCTGTTAGGTTGAAAGGCAAGGCTGGTGGGTGTAGGGAATTCTGGATTGGTGCGGGTGTCCCAGAGATGTTTCCTAAAGTGCTCTGCGAGGAGGCGTCCAGTCTCCCCAATGTAGAGGAGACTGCATCGGGAGCAACGGATACAATAAATGATATTGGTGGATGTACAGGTAAAACTTGGATGGATGTAGAAGGCTCCTTTAGGGCCTTGGATGGAGGTGAGGGAGGAGGTGTGGGCGCAGGTTTTGCAATTCCTGCGGTGGCAGGGGAAGGTGCCAGGATGGGAGGATGGGTTGTAGGGGGGTGTGGACCGGACCAGGTAGTCACAGAGGGAACGGTCTTTGCGGAAAGGGGTGAGGAGGGAAATATATCCCTGGTGGTGGGGTCCGTTTGGAGGTGGCGGAATTGTCGGCGGATGGTTTGGTTTATGCGAAGGTTGGTAGGGTGGAAGGTGGGCACCAGGGGCGTTCTGTCCTTGTTACGATTGAAGGGGTGGGGTCTGAGGGCGGAGGTGTGGGATGTGGACAAGATGCTTTGGAGGGCATGATGGCAGTTTTGCAGGAGGTAGGGTGGGAAGAGGTGTAATCCAGGTAACTGTGGGAGTCGGTGGGTTTGGAAAAAATGTCGGTCATCATTAATGGAGATGGAGAGGTCCAGGAAGGGGAGGGAGGTGTCAGAGATGGTCCAGGTAAATTTAAGGTCAGGGTGGAATGTGTTGGTGAAGTTGATGAATTGCTCAACCTTCTCGCGGGAGCACGAGGTGGCGCCAATGCAGTCATCAATGTAACAGAGGAAGAGGTGGGGAGTGGTGCCAGTGTAATTACGGAAGCTGGACTGTTCTACGTAGCCAAAAAAGAGACAGGCATAGCTGGGGCCCATACGGGTGCCCATGGATACCCCTTTGGTCTGGAGGAAGTGGGAGGATTTGAAGGAGAAATTGTTAAGAGTGTCGGTGGAAGGGTACTGTTGGGGACGTCGGGAGAGGAAGAAACAGAGGGCTTGGAGGCCCTAGTCATGGCGGATGGAGGTGTAGAGGGACTGGATATCTATGGTGAAGATGAGGTATTGGGGGCCAGGGAAACAGAAATCTTGGAGGAGGTGGAGGGCGTGGGTGGTGTCTCGAACGTATGTGGGGAGTTCCTGGATTAAGGGAATAGGACAGTGTTGAGGTAGGTAGAAATGAGTTCGGTGGGGCAGGAGCATGCTGAGACAATGGGTCGGCCAGGGTGGTCAGGCTTGTGGATCTTGGGAAGGAGGTAGAACCGGGCAGTGCAGGGTATCCAGACTATGAGTTGGAAGCTGTCGGTGGGAGATGTCCTGAGGTGATGAGGTTCTGTATGGTCTGGGAGATGTTGATTTGGTGATGGGTGGTGGGGTCATGGTCGAGGGGGCTATAGGAAGAGGTGTCCTTGAGTTGGCGTCTGGCTTCAGCAGTGTAGAGGTCAGTGCGCCAGACTACCACTGCACCCCCTTTATCTGCTGGCTTGATGGTGAGGTTGGGATTGGAGCAGAGGGATTGGAGGGCTGCGAGTTGTGAGGGTGAGAGGTTGGAGTGGGGTAGACAGGTTGAGGCGGTTAATGTCCCGGCGGCACTTGGAAATGAAGAGGTCGAGGGCAGGTAATAGGCCAGCACAGGATGTCCAGGTGGATGGAGTGTGTTGGAGGTGGGCGAAGGGGTCCTCGGAAGGTGGGCGGGTGTCCTGATTGTGAAAGTAAGCGCGGAGGCGGCAGAAGAAGTGTTCGACGTCACGGTGTGTATTAAATTCATTGATGTGTGGGCGGAGGGGGATGAAGGTGAGTCCTTTTCTGAGGACTTGATTGTTCGTCCTCAGTGAGGGGGAGGTCTGGAGGGATGGCAACACTTGCTGAACAGCTACACTATCACAGATAAGCATAAACAGTGGACATTTTGGGTTTTGGTATTCCTCAATTACCTGCATTTGAGGAATGCAGGTAATTGCCTGAAAGAGAGTAGACTACAAGGAAATGCTATTGGGCTGATCGGAAATAAAGTGGTCGGGGCCTGGTATGAAGCATAAACACCAGCACAGACATGTTAATACATATTCTCTTCCTGCACAGCTGTTCTAGGTGATACTCTGAAGTTTGATTTTGACCCACATTTGCCATCTCCTAGCAAACGTGCTTGAGATTTATCACATGATTTGGGAGTTTTTTTTGACTTTTGTAAATGCTACTAGGATCTGATGCTTAACTAAATTAGTGTTTGTAGCTAAACGATGGATATTAAAATGGTTTTGTTCTGGGGAAACACAGAGGTTCATCACAAACAGCCCCAGGGAGACACTGCAGATAAGGCCATTGCTAATGACAGTGCAACTAAAGTAACAAATGCAAACAAGGCAAAGGACTTTTGAACCCAGCAGAATGAAGCGTTGTTAAATGACTCATTTTTTCTCTCTAAAATTCGAATCTCAGTAAATAACCTTTATTTTTAAATATAGTTTAACGTCAGTTCCATCCTGGACTTTTTAGTGACCATTCTGACTTCAAACTTGGTTCAAACCAAATATTTCCCAATGTGTATATGTGAGACAAGTAAACATTAATATTATCTGCGTTGCTGACGATAGTGCAGTGGTGAATGAAGCCGCGTGTTGATACATCTTCCTGCACACTCAGTCATTGACCGTGCTTTTCACATGTAGATAGCATAGCTGAGCCTTCCAGTAATGGATAAGACTCTCTAATCCATACAAACTTTAAGCCAACTGCTCTTGTTCCTAAAAAGGAATTTTGATAGTGGGTTTTTAAAAAAAATAGTTCTGTTAGCTCCCTCCCCTCCCCATCTGATTGTGAGTCAGTTGTACATGCTGAGTAGAATATGGTACAGAGTCTGACCACTTTAGATGCTATTTTCTAATAAAGCTATTCAGAAATGTTATTACACAACCTTAGAGCAGGTCACTTGTGCCATAAGAGTCCCACTGAACAGTTTGGAAGATCACTTGAATTGAAAGATTATTCAGCATCTTCAAACAGTACGTAAGGGAGGCAATGGCCTAGTGGTGTTCTCCCTAGACTGTTAATCCAGAAACTCAGCTAACGTTCAGGGCAGCATGATGGCTCATGGTTAGCATTGCTGCCTCAGTGCTAGGGACCCAGGTTCGATTCCAATCTCGGGTGACTATCTGTGCGAATTTCCGTTCACTGTTTTGAGAGTGTGGTGCTGGAAAAGCACAACAGGTCAGCATCCAAAGAGCAGGAGAATCGATGTTTCAGGCGTAAGCCCTTCATCAGGTTACGTGGATTGGCCATGTTCAATTGCCCAGAGTGATGCAGGCAAGGTGGATTAGCCAGAGGAATTAGACGGTAGCGGCGTGGGTCTGGGTGGGATGCTCTTTGGAGGGGCGGTGCGGGCTGATTGGCCGAATGGTCTGCTTCCACGTTGTAGTCATTCTATGAAATAGCCAGGGTGGAAAGTGCACAAGTTATTGACATGCAATGAGGATGTCCTTTGCTTTTATGGTATCCCTGTGGATGATAGCTGATGTTATCCTGGTCTAGAGCAGTTCAAGAAGTCAGTTTGTTATTACCATCTTGAGGGCAGTTACTGAGGGGTAACAAATCTGGCCTTGCCTTCAATGTACACATCCCATGAAAGATTTTTGTTTCAGACAAGCCCCATGCCAAAGTGGAAATTTTATTTTCCTTCTTCTGCTCCCTCACATCTGCATCAAATTCCCAGAAATAAAGATGGTTAACAGCTACTCCTTTGAGCTGTTCCAATCTCTCCTGCAAGTATGACGAGAGGGTTTTAGGGATAGATTTAAATTGGGATGTTGAAACATGATGGAAGACACACTGGTTATATGATGGATAGTCTGTGTGGCCATCGAAACATTGTCAATGAGATGAAAGAAAACACTTTCATAACTCCAAAAGCAGTTAATGGTAGTAGGATCGCATGGTTTCCATTGGCAGCGGTTTTTTCAACTTGATCACTTTCAACATTAAACACTCCTTAGATTTTGTCAATTGCACATACCTTACTGCAGTCAATTTGATTGGAATCTGCCTGGCATGTTCTGAAAGAGAATCCTGCTGCTCTTACTATGGGAATGCACTCACCTCCTCCTGATTTTTGTCCTGGATTTAATATTGATTGATTTATTTATTGTCACATGTATTTGCTACATGTATTTGTTATGATGTGGAGGAGTCGGTGTTGCACTGGGGTGGACAACATTAAAAATCACACAGCACCAGGTTATAGTTCAACAGGTTTATTTGGAAGCACTAGCTTTCGGAGTGCTGCTCTTTCATCAGGTAACTAGTGGGGCAGGATCATAAAACACAGAATATATAACAAAAGATCACAGTGTCATGCAATTAAAATGACATATAGAACAAACCTAGATTGCTGTTAAGTCTTTCATCTTTTTGAATGGGTTGCAGGTTTTGGTTCATTAATATGTAAATCCCAGAACTTCTTTTAAGTCACATTCTCAAGATAAGTTAAGGTTTTATAACAAAAGGTGACATCTCAGGCAATGCATTAAAGGTGTGAGGTTAGAGTCTGGCTGTATCCTAATCTTGAGTCAGACTGGTTCTATTTCCAAAGTAGGTTTGCAAATGTTTTATGGATTGACTGCCTGCAGGTTGTGTGCTTTTTGAGCAAAAATAGAATGTATCTGAAAATACAATTCTGCAAGTGCAAATTTTGCAAATATAAATCTGCAAATACAAACACTTCAGCGGTCAGGGACATTCGGCCTTGGATCTTCAGGTGATCATCCTCCAAGACTGACTTTGGGATATGCAACACTGCAGAGTGGGCCGAGCAGAGGGTGATAGCCAAGTTCGGTACCCATGGGGATGGCATCAACCGGGACCTTGGGTTCATGGTGACCTACAGGTGTCTACAGGTGACCCCACTACACTATGCACTCTCTCACACATACACACACACTCTAACATACTCACACCCTCACACAGACCCTCTCTCACACACATGCTCTCTCTCAGACACACACACACACATACACCCGCCACACTCAAACCCATGCTCACACCCTCTCACAGGCTTATACTCCATCACCTCACACACACACTCTACCAAGCACGCACACATGCAAACACACTCTCTCAAGAGCACTCACACTTACACACTCAGATACACACACACACACACACACACACACACACAAAGTCTATGGGGTTAATTTGCATTTGCAGAATTGTATTTGCAGATACAATCCCTCTAAACTGTTTCTATTCAAACATCCATCCAGATGCCTCTTAAATGTTGTAATTATTATAGCCTTCCTCTGGCAGCTCATTCCATACACGCACCACCCTCTGCGTGAAAAGTTGCCCTTTAGATTCCTATATATTTCTCCTCTCACCTTAAAGCTATGCCTCTCATTTTGGTCTCCCCCACCCAGGGAAAAGACCTTGCCTATTTATGCCCCTCATGATTTTATAAACCTCTATAAGGTCACCCCTCAGCCTCTGACGCTCCAGGGAAAACAGCCCCAGCCTGTTCAGCCTCTCCCTATGGCGCAAACCCTCAACCCTGGCAACAACCTTGTAATTCTAGAGGCAGTAATTACTGTTTTATAAGCTGTTGCATTGTTTTGGAACGTTGGGAAAAATGGATCAAAACAACAGCATTTTATAAAAGAAGTAAGGGAGACAAAGGCAATGACCACATGGTGGGAAGTGAATCAGTGGCGAAAGAAACCTGCACAGCTGTCTGATCCAACAGTGAACCTTCACAGCTACTGCCTCTGCTGTTAGATTTCAAGTACCTCTGGATATCAGTGTTGCTCTAACCAACAGCAAAATTCATAGCTGACCTTGGAGAAACCTGCGTGGGGAGATCACAGCAGGGGAGCAGCTCAGTGGCGAGTTTTATTTTTGTCGAATCTACAATAGTGAGTAGAGTGGATTCCTTTTGGTTATATGTTTTAATGGAGTTCTGTCTCTTGATTTTAGAATCTAACCTGATTATCTGATACTGTGGGCCAGGTAACCTTTCCCACTGTCAACCCTACTCTTTCCTAATAGCATGGAGGCAGAGACACTCCCAGTCCTACACCTGCCTCCAGCCCCATCATGTAACTCTGCTGAGGCTCCCTTTTCAAAAAAATGTGTGATGTGATTGTGAACAGAGTAAAGACAATATATTTATATTGTAGCGTTTCAGCTACAATGCCAAGGCTCTCCTGTTTAGGTCATTTCTATTTCATGATCGTGAGAATATTCTAGAATGATGCAGAATTGGTATCTTCCCAGTTTATTAGCCCTTACCAAGAAATCACAACCACAGCCCTGCTCCTGCACTGGTTTTGTTAAACTTCTTTTTTCAACTAAGTATTACCTTTCTCTGAGAGTAAACATTATAATGTCTATAATTAAGTAATCAGTTATACTTTCCTCTCTCAAGATTATTAATAAACAATATTTCGTGAGTCATAAAGATGTACAGCATAAAAACAGACCCTTCGGTTCAACTCATCCATGCTGACCAGATATCCGATATAAATCTAATCCTATTTACCAGCATTTGGTCCATATCCCTCTAAACCCGTTCTATTTGTATATCCATCCAAATGCCTTTTAGAGTCATAGAGGTGTACAGCATGGAAACAGACCCTTCAGTCCAACCCGTCCATGCCGACCAGATATCCCAACCCAATCTAATCCCACTTGCCAGCACCCGGCCCATATCTCTCCAAACACTTCCTATTCATATACCCATCCAAATGCCTCTTAAATGTTGTAATTGTACCAGCCTCCACCACTTCCTCTGGCAGCTCATTCCATACACACACTATCCTCTGTGTGAACAGTTGTCCCTTAGGTCCCTTTTAAAACTTTCCCCTTTCGCCCTAAACCTGTGCCCTCTAGTTCTGGACTCCCCCACCCCAGGGAAAAGACCTTGTCTACTTACCCTATCCATGTCCCTCATGATTTTATAAACCTCCATATGGTCACTCCTCAGCCTCCGACGCTCCAGCCTATTCAGCCTCTCCCTATAGCTCAAACTCTCCAAACCTGGCAATATCCTTGTAAATCTTTTCTGAACCCTTTCAAGTTTCACAACATCCTTCCTATAGGAGGGAGACCATATTTGCACACAGTATTCCAAAAGTGGCCTAACCAATGTCCTGTACAGCTGCAACATGATCTCTCAACTTCTATACTCAGCGCTCTGACCAATAAAGGAAAGCATAGTAAACGTCTTCTTCACTGTCCCATCTACGTGCAACTCCATGTTCGAGGAACTATGAACCTGTGCTCCAAGGTCTCTTTGTTCAGCACCACTCCCTAGGACCTTGCCATTGTTGTGACTTCATTATTCTTACTTAATGTGCATATCAATATATTTAAATTAGTGCTTTGTGATCTTCTGCAGTTGTTTATACAGTTTTGAAGTTATCAGCAACTTTTTACAGAATTATGTATTTTGTCTTAAGGTATCACCACATGGAAAAAAATGAAATAGATTCTTGTTCAGTATGGGAATCAAGGATTATGGGAAAGGATAGGTAAGTGGATATGAGGAATGTCGGACCAGCTGTGATTGATTGGTTGGTGGAGCAGGCTTGAGGGGCTGAATAGCCTACTCCAATTCCTAAAAGAAAGTAGACTATAAACGCTCTCCAGCTGCATGCACAGAATTCATCAACAAAATTCATCATCTTCTCCAATGTGTCAGTCCAGCCTATGGCCAACTCAGGAAAATAGTATTTGAGGATTAGAATCTAAAGCCCAAAGCTAAAGTTGTGGTTTAATAGACAGTAGTGATCCCCACATTGCTATATGGATTGGATATTTGGACAACCTACAGCAGACACCTCAAAGGATTGGAGATGGATCACTAGCAGTGCCTTTACATGATGTTCTGAATCTGGTGACGATAAAGATGGACTAACAGAACACTGTCTTGGAGGGCAACCTGCCCAACATAGACATCCCAATATCTCAAAATCAGCTCTCTTGAACAGGACATGTTGCTTGTATGGTTTACACCCAAAATAACTGCTCCATTCCCAACTTGATCATTGCCGGAGGTTCCTCGGAGGACTGAAGAAGCACTTCAGGGATGGCCTCAAAACTTTGATCTTGAGCAGGTCAAACATATCTGTTGCTCCATGGGTTCGCTGTCTTGTGGCCCACCAATAGGGCAAAGGTTCATTCCAGAAAGAATTGAATGTATTGCAAGACTTTGGGGATATGCAGAGGTGACATCAAAGTCTCAGAGGGAGCCTGCAATCCTCCAAAGAACACTTTTACCCAACCCTTCAAATGCCACCTGGCCCACATGTGGCAAAGTCGATAGATCAGATATTTCAGAGCCCAGTGAACTAGAATGAACCCAAGTCATTGTCATGGTTTCAGCAAAACTGGTTGATAACAGCTAAAGTTGGAAATATTACAGTATCATTCTTTGATTTAAAGTACCAACCTTGAAACAGTGTGGTTGCCTGCGCACTTTGAATTGAAGCCAGAAACGGGTACCTTTGAAGTAGTTTTGAGATGAGAAACAGATTTATCAAAAAGTTAGCTCCCAACCCAACACAAACCTGTCCTTTTCATTTCCTTAAAGCTCTCCTCAGCAGAATATTTATATATGAATTAGAATCACTACTGTGTGGAAACAGGCCCTTCGGCCTAACAAGTCCACACCGACCCTCTGAAGGGTATCCCACCCAAAACCATTCCCCATTAGTCTACATTTACTCTTGACTAATGCATCTAACCTGAACACTATGGGCAACTTGGCATGGCCAATTCACCATCTTTGGTGAACCTGCGCATCTTTGGTTTGTGAGAGGAAACCCACGCAGACACTGGGAGAATGTGCAAACTCCACACAATTGCCAAGGCTGGAATCAAACCCAGGTCCTTGGTGCTGTAAAGCAGCAGTACTAACCACTGTGCCACCCTGTGTGTGTAAGGAAGAAAAATGAGAGATTGCATTCATTGCATATTTATTGCTCTATGTTCAATAACCTTTAGAAGTTACGTTAAGCTAAGAGACACAGTGTCTGTATTGGTTCTAGGTGAAGCGTGTTTTTAAAAGGGTCGGCTCATTGAACTTTAAAATGAACACAGGCTCTACCAGCTTTGTTTTGTTCACAGTTAAAAAATGTAAACTTTCTCTTTTATTGACACCAATAAGATAAAAGGAGGGAAGCCAATGAAGAAAGAGATACACATAGAAGAGATCAGAATGTTTTGCTACATTCTTAATTATTTTAGGTATTTTTGAATGAAAGCAAGGAATTTAAATTTTCAAAGCACACAGAGGCTTTCTGAGTAGTGTGGTTAAGAACGACAAACAAAAGTAAGGAAATTTATTGAGAGTGGTCTGTCACAACTCTGAAATAGTGGAAAATATGAATGGGTGGTGGGTGTGATTGGAGTGAGGCAATTGGAGAAAATATGTTTGAGGCAGGAAAGGAAGGATCAAGAAGCCACTGAGACCAGCCCCAATACCTCCCCCATTGTTCCTGCTCAAAAATCAAGTCAATAACTCTCTAGAGTTTCTTGTCCTACCATTAATGAAACATTAGCTGTAAAGGAAGGAAAAGTAAATGGACAGAGCAACAAAAGAAGAGAAAGAGATTTGGGAAGAAAGCGAGAGCTAAGAAGGAGCAGATACAGAAAAATAGCAAAAGAGCAAGATTATCTTAGGCTTACCATGTGCAATTCCAGCAGTACGCAGCCATACTCTAGACTATACCCAGTAATCAATCTATTATTGTAATTGTCTTCTTTAATGCCCCCTACATATGACTGGATTATATCTGGCTAATTTGGAAGTAAAACTGAATGTGCCAGCTCATTCAGACACACTACCAAAATCTTTTTTGGGTGGAGTAATTCCAGACATTACAGATTTGTCAATTTACAATAAAACGTAATCAGTCCACATTACATTTAACTGGCTTCCTATTATCAATGTTTATGAGCACCTGATATCTTGGAGAATGCTAATTACTCACTCTGTTTAAAATAGTAAGTGATAACTCTTCATGTGGACTCAACTCTAGACAGCTACTTGGTCAACAGTAAGATCAGAGCAGACAATGACAATCTTTAATGCTACAACACAATCTTGGAGCCTGAGTTTCTAAAGGAAACCTGAACCAACAATTTTGTTTTACATGAGCTAATTTCCCACACTGAACGCACTAAAGGAGGGGTTTCCTCTGCCAGTGTCTGCCACCCAACTCTATTCTTTTAAAAGTCAGGCAAACTTCTGCTTTCTCTGTCTGGTTTCCCTTTTCTCTCCAGTTTAACTCAGGAGTATTTACCACTTCCCTTTTTTCTCTTGTGAAATCTTACAGACATCAGTCCACCTGAGTTTATGGGTCTGTGTGGTTATGTCTTAATGGTTATCAGCCAGAATGGCTTCCTGTCTCAGCACTGCTACTTCTCCTCCTTGGCATGAGTTCAGATTAATATGGGTATGGAGTCTATTTATGGGTAGCTCTATTTGACCAGAGAACATGGAACATAGAACAGTACAGCACAGTACAAGTCTTTTGGCCCACAATGTTGTGTCGAGCATTTATCTTAATGTAAGATCAACCTAATCTACACATCCCTCAATTTACTGCCATCCTTGTGCTTGTCCTGCAATCGCTTAAAAGTCCCTAATGTATCTGACTCTACGACCACTGCTGGCAGTGCATTCCATTCACCCACCAGTCTCTGCATAAAGAACTTACCACTGACATCTCTCCTATATCTTCCTCCAATCACCCTTGTGACAGCCATTTCTGCCCTGGGGAAAAGTCGATGGCTACCCACATATCATCTATTGCATCCTTTGCACCCGATGTGGCCTCCTCTATATTGGGGAGACAGGCCGGCTACTTGCGGAGCGTTTCAGAGAACACCTCTGGGACACCCGGACCAACCAACCCAACCACCCTGTAGCTCAACATTTCAATTCCCCCTCCCACTCCACCAAGGATATGCAGGTCTTTGGACTCCTCCATCGTCAGACCACAACAAAACGACGGTTGGAGGAAGAACGCCTCATCTGCCGGCTAGGAACCCTCCAACCACAAGGGATGAACTCAGATTTCACCAGTTTCCTCATTTCCCCCCCCACCCTGTCTCAGTCAAATCCATCAAATTCAGCACCGCCTCCCTAACCTGCAAACTTCTTCCCGACCTCTCCGTCCCCACCCCAGTCTGACCTATCACCCTCACCTTGACCTCTTTCCACCTATCACATTTCCGACCCCCCTCCCCCAAGTCCCTCCTCCCTACCTTTTATCTTAGCCTGCTGGACAAACTTTCCCCATTCCTGAAGAAGGGCTTATGCCCGAAACGTCGATTCTCCTGTTCCCTGGATGCTGCCTGACCTGCTGCGCTTTTCCAGCAACACATTTCCAGCTATGCCTCTCATTACCTTGTACACCTCTACCAAGTCACCTCTCTTCCTTCTTTTCTCTAGTGTGAAAAGGCCTAGCTCACTCAAACTCTCTTCATAAGACAAGCCTTCCAATCCAGCCAATGTCCTGGTAAATCCCCTCTGCACCTTCTGTCAAGCATCTACATCCTTCTTAAAATGAGGCAACCAGAACTGGACGCAGTATTCCAAGTGTGGTCTAACCAGGGTTTTATAGACTGTAGCAAAACCTTGCGACTCTTACACTCAAAGCTCCTGTTAGTGAAAGCCAAAACACAATATGCTTTCTGAACAACCTTGGTGGCAACTCTGAGGGACTTATACACCCCAAGATCCTGCTATTCCTCTATACTGCCAGGAATCCTGTCTTTAACCCTGTATTCAACATTCAAATTCGACCTTCCAAAATGAAACACTTCACATTTATCCAGGTTGAGCTCTATCTGCCACTTCTCAGCCCAGCTCTGCATCCTATCAATATCGTGTAGTAGCCTGACACTATCTACAATACCACTGACCTGTGTGTCATCGGCAAACATACTAACCCACCCTTCATCATCCAAGTCATTTATAAAACCTACAAAGAACAGAGGCCCAAGAGCAGATCCTTGCAGGACACCACTGGTCACCGACCTCCAGGTGGAATACTTTCCTTCCACTACCACTCACTGTTTTCTTTGGGCCAGCCAATTCTGTATCCAGACAGCCAAATTTCCCTGTATCCTATACCGCCTAACATTCTGAATGAGCCTACTGTAGCAAACTTTATCAAATGCCTTACTGAAATCCAAATCAACTTGTCTCATCACATCCTCAAAAAACTCAATAAGGCTTGTGAGGCATGACCTGCCCCTCTCAAAGCCATGCTGACTATCTCTAATCAAAGTATGTTTTTCCAAATAGTCATAAATCCTATCTCTTAGAATCCTTTCTAGTACTTTGCTTACCACAGACTTAAGACTGACTGGTCTGTAGTTCCCAGGGATTTCCATATTTCTGACCTTGGACAGAAGAACAATATTTGCCTCCTTCCAATCATCTGGTACTACTCCTGTGGAGAGTGACGATGCAAAGATCATCATTAGAGGCACAGTCATCTCATTTCTCACTTCTCATAGTAACCTTGGATATATCTGGTCTGGCCCTGGGAACTTATCTATCTTGATGCTTCCCAGAATTTCCAGCACGTCCACTTTCTTAATATTAGTCTGTTCAAGCCTATTAACCTGGTCCACGGTGTTCTCTCTATTAACAAGGTCTCTCTCAAATGAATATGAAGCAAAACACTCATTTAGGGCCTCCCCACTTCTTCAGACTCCAGGCATAAGTTTCCTTCACTATCCCAGATTGGCCCTACACTCACTCTGATCATTCTCTTATTCCTCACATACATGTAAAACGCCTTTTGGTTTTCCCTAATCCTCCCCACGAAGGCTTTTTTGTGCCCCCTCCTAATTCTCCTCAGTCCATTTTTGAGTTCTTTCCTAGCTACCCTGTAATCCTCTAAAGCTGTGCCAGATCCTTGATTCCTCAACCTTAAGTAAAGTCCCTTCCTCCTGTTGACAAGAAGCTTATCTTCTCTTGTCATCCAAAGCTCCTTCACCTTATTGTTCCTTGCCTGTCTCAGTGGGACAAAGTAATCCAACACTCGCAACAAGTGCTCCTTTAACAGCCTCCACATTTTTGTTGTGTATTTTCTATGGAATAACTGTTTTCAATTTATACTCCACAGCTCCTGTCTAATAGCAGTACAATTTCCCCTCCCCCAATTAAATACCTTCCCATACTGTCTGTTCCTATTCCTCTCCATGGCTATGGTAAAAGTGAGGCAATTGTGGTCACTGTCACCGAAATGCTCTCCCACCAAGAGATCTGACACCTGGCCTGGCTCATTGCCTAGCACCAAATTCAATATGGCTTCCCCCCTAGTCGGCCTATCTACATATCGAATCAGGAATCCTTCCTGGATTCCTGGACAAAATCGTTTCTTCAGGTCCTTCTTAAATCTTTCCTCTCTCACCTTAAACTTATCATTTGATTAGATTAGATTACTTACAGTGTGGAAACAGGCCCTTCGGCCCAACAAGTCCACACCGACCCGCCGAAGCGCAACCCACCCAGGCCCATTCCCCTACATTCACCCCTTCACCTAACACTATGGGCAATTTAGCACAGCCAATTCACCTAACTTGCACATTTTTGGATTGTGGGAGGAAACCGGAGCACCCAGAGGAAACCCACACAATCACGGGGAGAATGTGCAAACTCCACACAGAGAGTTGCCTGAGACAGGAATTTAACCCGGGTCTCTGGCACTGTGAGGCAACAGTGCTAACCACTGTGCCACCGTGCCACCCATAAAAGATGCTGCTGTGAATGAACTGGTTTATTAGATTACTTAGTGTGGAAACAGGCCTTTCGGCTCAACAAGTCCACACCAACCCGCCAAAGCGCAACCCCTTCACCTAACACTACGTTCTTTAATTCACTATGTTCTTTAATTTTGGATTCCCCCACCCTAGGAAAAATACCTTGACTAATCACCCTACCCATGTTCCTTATAATTATATAAACCTCAATAAGGTCACCCTCTGACTCCAACACCCCAGGGAAAAAGGCCCAGCCTATTCAGCCTCTCCTTACAGCTCAAGCCCTCCAGACGCAGCAACACTTTTGTAAATCTTTTCTGCACTCTCTGAAGTTTAACGACATGCTTCGTATAGAAGGCTGATCAGAATTATATGCAGTATTCCAAAAATGTCCTGTACAGCCGCATCATGCCATCCTATATTCAGTGCACTGACCAATGAAGGGTCACCCTGTCTATCCACAACTTCACTTCACTGTGCACCCCCAGATCTCTTTGGCAACACTCCCAGGACCTATCATTACCTGTGTAAGTTCTGCCCTGATTTGCCTTACTAGAATGCAACACTTGCCATTTATCTAAATTAAGCTCCATCTACCACTCCTTGCCCCACTGGTCTACTGATCAAGGCCTCTTTGTACTCTGAGTAAGCCTCCTTCACTGTCCACTACACCATATGTTTTGGTGTCATCTGCAAACTTACTAATCATACCTCCTATTTTCACATCCAGGTCATTTATAAAAATGGTGAAAAGCAGTGGACCAGCACCGATCCTTGTGGCACACTGCTGGTCACAGGCCTCCAGTCTGAAAAACAGCTTTCAACCACCACCTCCTACCTTCAAGCTAATTTTGTATCCAATTAGCTAGCTTCCCCGGATCCTATGTGATCTAACTAGTCTACCATGTGGAACCTTTTCGAACATTTTTCTGAAGTCCATATAGACAACATTTACTGTTCTGCCTTCCTTAATCTTCTTTGTCACCTCTTCGAAAAAAATCAATTGTTAGTGAGATACAATTTCGCAAGTTCAAAGCCATTGCTGTCTATCCCTAATCAATCCTTGCCTTTCGAAATGCATGTAAATCCTGTCCCTCAGAGTCCCCTCCAACAACTTACACATCATTGACGTAAGGCTATAGCTCCTTGACTTTCCATTATAGCCTTTCTTAAATAATGACATCATATTAGCCAACTTCCAGTCTTTCCGAACCTTACCTGTGGTTATCAATGATCCAGATATCTCAGCAAGAGACCAGCAATTTCTTCCCTAGCTTCCCACAAAGTTGTGGAATATACCTGATTAGGTTTCAGGGATTTATCTACCTCCATGTGGTTTAAGACCTACAGTACCTTCTCTTCAGTAATACAAACTCTTTTCGAGACATCAATATTTATTTCCCCAAGTTCTCCAGCATCCAAGTCCTTTTTCACAGTAAATACTGATACAAAATATTCATTTAGAATTTCACCTATCTCTTTTGATTTCACAAAGGTACAACCACACAAATCTTTAAGGGTCCCTATTCTCTCCCTAGTTAACCTTTTGCCCTTAATGTATTCATAGAATCCTTTTGGATTCTCCTTAATTCTATTTTCCAAAGCTAGCTCATGTCTCCTTTTTGCTCTCCTGATTCTTATCTTCAGCATACTCCTACTGCCATTATAATCTTCTCGGGATTCAGTCCATCCCTGCTGTCTATACAGTCAGTTCTGATATAACGCGGTAGTTCTGTTCTTGTGTAATTTTGTGTTGTAAGAAAATTGTGCAACAGCAGCACCATTTAAGCTAACGGGGCCAAATTGCATTATAGCCAGTACCGATACGGAAAGTTTGCGTTATTCTACAAATAATGGTCTAAAATTTGCAAACACATTAAAGCCAATTTGCATTAGAGAAACGTGCTTTATAGCAGAACAGACTGAACCTTATATTTGTCAATTTCTTCTTGACCAGAGCCTGAATTTCTATCATCATCCAGTATTCCTGACACCTACCAACTCTGCTTCCAATTTTCAGTGCTCCAATTTTAACTTAGCTGCTTCTCAATTTCCATCTCTAGATAATTTGCCACCCGTGTTACAATTTCTGTTTTCCTGATTTTCAAGCAGAACTCCACCTGTAAGTGCCTTGCTGCACTTGGTAATTCTTCCAATAATAGTGGCTTTAACTTTTTGTAAGTTACTTCATCTTGTTCTATGGAAGCATTGACATCAAATACAGATTTCTTAGCACTTTAATATCCTAGACCCAAGAAAATCATTTTGAAGTTTTGTTTAATTGCCTTTGAAGGATTAACGTTTCCGCCCCTCCAAATCCATTTTCTCATGAACCTTTTGGAGCTACCTCTTACTGAGTTCTGGATTTTGTTCTGACCAGGTCAGGCAAGTTGAATTGCTTTTTTCAATCTCCTTCATCATCCACAACGAGCATTTACGATATTTTAAGCATGAGGCTATCCCCTTCCTCTCCAATAAAAATGTAGTTGCCCAATGTATACTATATCGGTAAGGAGTCAAAGCAAGATTTTGTGGACTGAAAGAGTGAGTAACTATTTTACCTGCTAATGCAGAGTAAAAGATAATAAAGCTGTGACATCAAGCATTCATGCGCATGGGTATAAATTTTAAAAGAGAGGTAGTCATTGAGGTATAAAGGTTTTAACCTGAATCCATGATTGTTTAAGAAGAAAAGAACAAAGAACAATACAGCACAGCAACAGGCCCTTCACTCTTCCAAGCCTGTGCCAAATTGATTGATGTCTTGTATCCTTAGCAGTACGAGGATTGCAGATCTCTTCAAATTGTCAGCGTCCAGATATTTTTCTCCAAGTTGTGTTGTCACTGGATGCTTTGTCTTCCGAGAAGCAGAAAAAGAGAGCTTTCTTCAGTTCTGCAGTCATAAATCCATCTCCCCTGCTGTGCCAAAATCAGTTTACTGAAATATAAGCTGGGTTGTGTGACTACCTGAGTTCATTGTTTCCAAGTTTCATCACTGCAGGTGATGGATTTATTTCCAAAAAAAGGAAACTTATCATGTAGGTGTAAATCAAAATAGGAAATGAGGACCTGCTCACACCTATCTGAGAGAACTAATTCCAGTGTCTTTTAATAAATGTTAACTTCCATTCAGATGACATTTTTATCCTGTGATGGTTTCGTGACAAGCCTGTGTGGTGAGCAGATGACTGTGGAAATAATAAGTCAGTGTATCTTTTTAAAACCATTTCAGTCCACGAAAGTTCTAGGTATTAACATCAGATGATGAAAGTCAGAATAGTTCAATTTATCACCAGTGTGGCACTTCACATGTCAGCTTATTAGATGAGCACTTACAGTAATTCAGAAGAAAATTTGTTGCACGCTGTGATATTTATGACTTTGTTAAAATGTTAAGTGTACAATACTGGAATGTTTCATTACCATATATTACAAAGGAACTTCTTGTAATATCTTATTCAAGGTAAATTCTCCTTTTTTTCATTCTGGAACTATTGCTTTATGACCAAATGAGGCCTGATTTTAACTTTGTCGTTGAATGGGTTTCAGTAAATTACAGCTATTTGAAGACCTCTCTGTAGTTGAAATGCATACAGGACCCAACATGTATGCAAGGCCGTAAATTATATATGTGGTTAGTTTGTAGGATTGAATCAAACATTTTTCTAAATGCCTTGGTTTCACAAGCCATGCAAATCCTGACAAATTTGCTTAGACTCAACTGTTCCATTCAGTTGCTTGTTTATAACAAATGGTTTATTGTTTCTTCCTCTTCACAGAATAATTTGTATGTTTCATGCTGGTGGTGATTCAGGCATCTGAGCCATTTAATAGTATTCACCACCTCCACTTGATGGAAACTCTATTCCATCCAAAGGTTTGTACTGTTGTGTTTTGCTGGTGTGAATTACTGCAAACCCAAGTGTACAATGGCTCACATAACTACAAGTAGCAAAAGGATTCAAGTTGGATCTGTCCCAGTGGAGCAAATGGAGGTCTTGATGGATGTATTAAAAGAGGAATATGGCCGAAAAGAAAAATACAAAGGATTTGCAGTCATATTGCATCTCAGGTCAATTAATGTTTTTCTCAAGTGGAGTTACTGTAATAATTTAGGAAAAAGCAGCATTAATTTGCATACAGTAATTGGATTTTGTTTGATTTCTAAATATTGGCCAGGAAAGTCTTGTTTGTGTTTGATTTTTTAAAGATTAGGTTCTGAGGGCTGAGCATTGCTTGCTCAGGTAGCAGGTACTGCGAACCCTAATTGTCCTGGAGGAAGAGGTGGTGAACAAATTTCCTCTATGATTTGGAGGTGCCGGTGTTGGACTGGGGTGGACAAAGTTAAAAATCACACAACACCAGGTTATACTCCAGCAGGTTTATTTGGAGGCACTAGCTTCAGAAACGCTGCTTCTTCTGATGCACCTGATAAAGAAGCAGCACTTCAAAAGCTAGTGCCTCCAAATAAACCTGTTGGAGTATAACTTGGCCTTGTGTGAATTTTAACATTCGCTCTAGGCAATGTGGTTATGCACACTACTCTGATGTTCCATGCACAGTGAACAGTTCGAAAAGACACTATATCTTTATGACTCTATGCTGAGCAAGGGCCTCAGAAACCTGAACAGGCAATCAGTAAATTAGGGGGAATGCTGATGCTGAGCTTTCTTCTTGAGTGACTACAGTCCTTGCTGTACAACCATGGTGAATTCATTTGCTGCATTTGTCCTTCTAGGTGGTAAAGCTCATTGATTTTGAAAATGCTGTCGAACCAGCCTTTCTGACTTCCAGCAGTACAGCTTGCTCAGTGTTTAGCACTGCTGTCTCACAGCACCAGGGTTCGATTCTAGTCTTGGGCGACTGTCTGTGTGGAGTTTGCACATTCTCCCTGTATCTGCGTGGGTTTCCTCCAGGTGCTCTGGTTTCCTCCCACAATCCAAAGATGTGCAGGTTAGGTGAATTGGCCATGCTAAATAGCCCATAGTGTTCAGGGATGTGTAGGTTAGGTTCATTAGTCGAGGTAAATGTGTAGTAGGGTAGGGGAATGGGTCTGGGTGAGTTAGTCTTTGGAAGGTCGGTGTGGACTTGTTGAGCCTAATGGCCTGTTTCACACTGTAGAGATTCTATGAGATGGTTCACATTGCTATTGCAGTGTATCAGTGGTGGAAGGAATGAATGTTGAAGGTGGTAGAGGGGCTGCTTTGCTTTGGATGGTGTAGCTACACACAATCAGGCAGGTGTAGAGTATTCCATAACATATCTGACTTGTGTCTTATAAATGGTTCATAAGCACTGAGGAGGCAGGAAGGAAATTATTCTCACCTCCCATCTGGAGTTTACCTGTTTTGTTCATGTTGTATCAAGGCTATATTGATATCAAGAGCCAAGCGACTGTGCCAGAACCCAAACTAAGTGTCAGTGAGCAGGCTATTCCATTGCAAGTGCTGCTAGAAAGCACTGTCAACAACCATTTCCAAAGATGGAGAGGGGACAAATAAATCAGTAATTGGACAGTTGGATTTCTCATGTGTTTTTGCGGACTTTCTCTGGAAATTCTCTACACTGTCAAATAGTTGGCTAGGGGCCTGGCTGATTATGGAGTGCAAGTCTCCAGTGCTATTGTTGGAATGTTGTTGGGGCCTGAACCTTTAGAATCCAATGTCTTTAGTCATTTCGTGGTCTCATGTAGAATGAATTAAATTGGTTTAAGACTAGCATCTGAGACGCTGGGAGCTCAGGAGGAGATCAAGATGGATCATCATTCAGCACTTCTGCCAGAAGATTGCTGCAAATGCTTCAGCCTTGCCTTTTGCACTGATCTTTTGGGGTCCCATTTACTGAGGATAGGGTTGTTTGTGAACCCTCCACCTGCTGCTAGTTTGTTTAATTGTTCACTACTATTCATGTCTGGATGTGGTCGGACTGCAAAGCTTAGATTTGATCCATTAGTTCTGGGATCAGTTAGCTTTGTCTTTTACATTCTGCTTACAATATACAGCATGCATATTATCCTGTGTTGTAGTTTAACCAGCCGACACCTCACTTTTTAGGTATCCTGGTGATGTTCCTGGTATACATTCCAGTATTTCAATTGGACAGGGCAATATACTTGCCAAACATTGTAAGAAGCAAGTGATAGACAGACTTAAGTGAGCCCACAACCAATTGATCAGATCTAAGTTCTGCAGTTCTGCCACATCCAGTAGTGGCAGATAATTAAACACTCACTGGAGGAGGAGGATTCACCAAGATCCCCATCCTCAGTGATGGAAGAACCCAAAACATCAGTACAAAAGATCAGGTTGAAACATTCACAGCAATCTTCAGCCAGAAATGCCGAGTGATGATCCATCTCAGTCTCCTGCAGTGGTCCCTAACTTCTCAGATACCAATGTTCAACCAATTTGATTCACTCCGTGTGATATCAAGAAACGGATAGAGACATTGGATCCTGCAAAGGATATGGATCCTGTCGATATTCTGGCAATTGTACTGAAGGCATGTTCCAGAACTTGCTGCTCCCCTAGCCAAGCTCTTTTCAATTTGATTTGATTTATTATTGTCACGTGTGCGTAGGTACAGTGAAAAGTTTTGTCTTGCGTGTGGTACAGGCAAATCGTACCATACAAAGATCAAATGGTGATTGAACAGAGCGAGGGATACCTAGTTAAGGCTGCAAAGAAGGTGCAGAGAAAGCAAAATCAATATTAGATTTGAAATTTGAGAGGTCCATTCAGAAGCCTAATGACAACAGGGAAGAAGCTGATCTTGAGCCTGTTAGTATGTGTGTTTAAGTTTTTGTATCTTCTACCTGATGGAAAAAGTTGAAAGAGATTATATTCAGGGTGAGAGGGTCTTTGACAATGTTGGCTGCCTTTCCAAGACAGTAAGAAGTGTAGATGGAATCAATGAATGGAAGGTTGGCTCTTCCAGTACAGTCACAATACTAATAACTGCCTGACAAAGTTGAAAATTGCCCAGTCATGTCCTGTACACATCTAACTCAGTCAATTACAACCCCTCTACTCTCGATCAAGTGATGGAAGATGTCATCACTAGTGCTATCAAACAGCACAAGCACTAACCTGCTCAGCAATGCCCAGTTTGGATTCTGCCAGGGTGACTCACCTCCTGACCTCATTGCAGCCTTGGCTCAAACATGGGCAATAGAGCTGAACTCCAAAGGGGAAGTGAGAGTCAGAGCCCTTGACATCACGGCTGCATTCAGTCGAGTGAAGCATCAAATGCTATAGCAAAGCTGGAATCAATGGCAATCAGGGGGCAAACTCGCAGGCACATGGTAAAATGGTTGTGGAGTTGGAGATCAGTAATCTCAGTTCCAGGATAGCTCAACAGGTGCTCCTTAGTGTATGTCCAAGGCTCAGCTATCTTCATTTGTTTCATCAGTGACCTTCCCTTCATCATAAGGTCAGAAGTGAGGATGTTTGCCAATGATTGCACAATGTTCAGCACCAATCGCAACTCTTCAGATAGTGAAACAGTCCATGTTCAAAACCTGGACAATATCCAGGCCTGGGATAACAAGTCACAAATAACATTTGTGCCAGACAAATGCCAGGCAAAGACCATCTCCAGTAAGAGACAATCTAATTACAGCCCTTTGACATTCAGTGGTGCTACCATCACTGAATCACTATTATTAACATCCTGGGAGTTACTATTGACCAGAAACTCAACTGGACTCAGCACACAAACAAAGTGGCTACAAGACCAGGTCAGAGGTTAGGAATACTGTGGCGCATAAATCATCTGACTCCCCAAATCTGTCCATCATCTACAAAGCACAAATCAGGATTGTGATGGAACAATCCCTGTTTGCCTGGATGGGTGCAGCTCCAACAACACTTAAGAAACTTGACAGCATCATGGACAAAGCAGTCTGCTTGTTTGGCATCACATGCAGAAAGCATCCAAGTTCAGTAGCAGCAGTATGTGCCATCCACAAAATGCACTGCAGACAGACAAAGACCCACATGCACACATATATTTTGTGGGGTGAATTTGTACTTGCAGGGTTACATTGTACTTTGCTAAAAAACTGCATAAATTCATGTAAAACTCCGTTATCTCACTTTTTAGATTAGAATCAATCTAAACATCATGGCATAGACAGAGAACACAGGGGGATAACACCTTCAACATATTGTCTAGCTATCACCATTGTTAACAGCTAATCCGAGAATGCGACTTTTTTAAAAAAAACGTTTTGTGATTTACACATGAAAGAAGTGAAACAATCACTGTATTCTAACAGATGAAAGGCTTAACAGACAATCAATTTTTCAATGTATAATTTCAGTTACATCACACTGTAAATGTTTGCTATAAATTCTGTGTTAGGATTGAGCCCTCTACTACCACCTGATGAAGGAGCCTCGCTCCAAAAGCTCATGTGCTTCCAATTAAACCTGTTGGACTATAACCTGGTGTTGTGTGACTTTTAGCTAGAAGCTAGGGTTTGACCTCATACTGCAGGCTTAGCACATGAGAAAATGTAATTTCTGAATTTGGCTTTTTGCCAAGGAGTGTGGTTTTGGGATGTAACTGTATTGGAACAGTCAATTAGTAATCATTACTGCACCTATTATTGTGCACATTTACCAGATATAATTCTTTTCACTACTGTCTTTCCCCAAGACGTGTAGACAGAATACCTCGCTAACTTTTCTCTGATGTTGGTTACGTTGAGGTAGTGACAACTGTTTAGGATTTTTTTTCTCGCTTGGATGGCATGAAGATTTCCAGAACTAAACTGTTCTTCTGCTGGGAAGAATCTATTTTTTTTCTCCACCAAAACTTGATACACCCCCCACCAGCACTGTTTAGAGGAGTTGTCAACCACTCATAGGTGAGTTAATTTCTTCTGGTTATTGTTACATGTCTGCACATTTTTGCTGTTTTGTGTAATTTATTCAAGTTTCGAATCTCTATAGGGAGGGGTGTGGCAGGGGCTGAAGGACTTTTTGTTGAATTCACATTTTTTGCACAAATTGGCTACTTCTCAGAACCAACAGTTACTTAGAGAATGAGTAGAGGTCACACAGAACAGGACAAGATTTTGGAAGAAGGAGGATGATGAGGCCCGATGTACTGTTAGTTAGAGGCCATATCCAAACAGGAATTCAGGGAGCAAATCTTCAACTGACCCTTAGTGAGAAACAAGATGTATAACATTTGTATTTCAGTAAAATATCCTCTCTGAAATGTGACACCGACTACAGCTGGAATAGGACAAGGACTGGAACTGTGACAATGACTGTGGTAATGACTTTAAGACATCCATGTCTTTCCTGGCTGAAGCTGAAGGTAATAATAGTCAAGAGTGTGCCTCCTCCTGCCATTGCTGGGATTAATCTAACTGCAGGCAAGCCTGCAAATCAGCAGGGAGCAGGCCCCTGCCCTAAAACAGCCCACAGATCACTTGCTTGGGTCCTGGATCCTTGGAAACATCCCCAGCCATCGATGTGGCAGTGATCTTCACAGGAGTCATTGGCTTCTGTCTGGTTGTCAGTTGCTTTCAGGAAGAACAGCTGCTTTCCAGGCCCTGGTGAAGGCCCACCAGTGGCCCAATTGACAGAAGATCTGTTGGACTTTCCTCAGAAGGTGGCTGTCTCAGCTCATTGGGTTTGCAGCTGGTAGGTGAGACCCACGCTGCTTTCAGAAATTTTACTCCAGATATGAGCTGAAGGGTACTACTGTCCCTCCTCCATAAAACAAAAGATGTGGAATAGAAAGGAAGAGGAAAACCAGATTTTCAAAGAAAGAATTCTGCAATCCTGGAGGTATGCAAAATGGAAAAGTACAGGGATGAAAGAATTATGTGATATTTATGTTTCAAAAAGGGGAGGAAAATATGATCCTTAGTGTCAACTGATAGAAGAATAACCTATTGAAGCCTGTTATTGTTGCATGAATAAAACTTCGAACATCAATTGAATGTGGCAGTAGAGAAGGACTTGGGGCAATTTGACAAGGAGACTGATTTAAATTGAGACAGAAAGACAATGAATGAAGACAGCAAAGCTAAAAATGTGAAAGAAGATACAAGCGAATCTGCTTATAATTTCAAACATTTTTTAATAAATATTTTATATTTATATTTTATAAATAAAGGATTCTGGGTAATCCAAGATGGAGGACGGGAAAAATTTCTGGCTGTAAGAGCTGCTCCTTTTTTTGAGGTATTTTAGGTGTTGGAGGTGATTTCCTCGAATTCCAGGAGCAGCAATTACTGTTTTATATGCTGTTGCATTGTTTCGGAACTTTGGAAAAAAAAAGTCAAAACAACAGCAGTTTAAAAGGGAGAAGAGCAGACAAAGGAAGCACATGGTGAGGACAGTGCAGGAGAGACAGAGAGAGAGAGAGACAGAGAGAGAGAACCTGCACAGTTACCGCCTTTGCTGTTTGATTTCGTGTATCGCTGCACATCGGAGTGCATCTGGGAAAATTAACAAACTGAAATTCACAACTAATCTTGGAGGAATTGTTGGGCGAAGTTCACAGCACAGAATCAGATAAGTTAATTGTTGTTTTAAGTTTGTCCATGAGAAAGGTTGCAGTAGTGGGTATAGTGGATTCTTTCTTGGTTATATGTTTTTGGAGATAAGTCTCTTGGATAAACTTAAAATATAAGCCATTGCTATTAATTTAACCTGGGGCAGTGTTTGTAGAGGAATAAGACAGTGTTATTTTCTGGGTCTGTAGATTGTGAAGGAGCAAAAATGGCCTTTGCAGTGATATGTACTCTTGTCAGATGTGGGAGTTTAAAGAGCGTTTAAGGGTTACTGCGGATTATATCTGCCAAAAATGCTGTTGGATGCGATTCTTATCAGATCGAGTGGATCGGTTGGAGAGACAGATAGAAGCAATGAGGAATTTGCAACAGCAACAGTATGTGATGGATGGCACTTATAGGAAGGGGGGTAAGTCTCAGATACAGTCACATAGATGGGTTAACTCCAGCAAGGGTAAGAGAAGTAGGCAGCTAGTGCAGGAGTCTTTTGTGGATATACCCATTTCAAACAGGTATGCTGTTTTGGAAAATGTAGGGGGTGATGGATTCTCAAGGGAATGTAGCACGAACAGCCAAGTTTCTGGTATTGAGAAAGGCTCTAATACAACAAGGGCTTCCAAGAGATCAATTGTGTTAGGCAATTCTGTAGTCAGAGGTACAGACAGACGTTTCTGTGGCCAGCAGAGAAAAAGCAGAATGGTGTGTTGTTTCCCTGGTGCCAGGATCAAGGATACCTCAGAGAGGGCGCAGAATGTTCTCACAGGGGAGAGGGGTCAGCAAGAGGTAATTGTCCACATTGGAACCAATGACTTTGGAAGGAAAAAGGTTGAGATTCTGAAGGGAGATCACAGAGAGTTAGGCAGAAATTTAAAAAGGATGTCCTAAAGTGTAGTAATATCTGGATTACTCCCAGTGCTACGAGCTAGTGAGGGCAGGAATAGGAGGGTAGAGGAGATGAATGCATGGCTGAGGAGCTGGTGTATGGGAGAAGGATACACATTTTTGGATCATTGGAATCTCTTTTGGGGTAGAAGTGACCTGTACAAGAAGGACGGATTGCACCTAAATTGGAATGTGAGACTGTAGGGAAATGGATGGTGACATCTTGCAAAATATCCAGATTACAGAAGAGGAAGTGCTGGATGTGTTGAAACTGTTAAAGGTGGAAAAATCCCCAGGACCTGATCAGTGTACCCGAGAACTTTGTGGGAAGCTAGAGAAGTGATTGCTGGGCCTCTTGCTGAGATATTTGTATCATCAATAGTCACAGGTGAGGTGCCAGAAGACTGGAGGTTGGCAAACGTGGTGCCGCTGTTTAAGAAG
>NC_057719.1:64465003-64476073 GCF_004010195.1 Chiloscyllium plagiosum
CCCACCCCCACCCTTCTCTAGCTTATCTCTCCACGCTTCAGTCTCTCTGCCTTTATTCCTGATGAAGGGCTTTTGCCCGAAACATCGATTTTGCCTGTCTTCGGATGCTGCCTGAATTGCTGTGCTCTTCCAGCACCACTGATCCAGAATCTGGTTTCCAGCATCTGCAGTCATTGTTTTTACCTTTCTGTAAATGATACAAGGTACTGACTGAAAGAGCATCCATACACTGGAGTACTCTTTTCTCCATGTCTGACTTGTAACAGGAATGTGATCTTTCTTTGTGTATAATTCCTTATCTGAAAATACCGGAAAAGGTCCCTATTGAACAATCCATATTTCTGGCTTAACTGACTAAATGACATCAAGGCCTCCCCCTCGAACAATTTTCCCAGGCATGAGATTCCCTTATTCTCTCATAACTTAAAGCCGGAGTCCATTGCCCCAGGGCTTGGGCTCCCACCAATGGGATAAATGGCGAGGTCTTAAACTATTTACCCTCGTCTTGCCTCATTATCCTCCAGGCTTTCACTGTGTTTAAAATGAATGGACTCTTACACTTCTCGATCACGGATTTCATCTCATCCATAAATAATAAATTAAGTCGATGGCATCTTGACTGCAAGCCAAATCGTCTCCAAATTCTCTCAAACCCAGTCACCAACATATGCTGACAGGGCATTTATTTGATATTTCTTCAAATCCAGAAGATCCACCCCTCCCTCACTCTGCGAAAGCTGCAATTTAATAAATTTAATTAGGGGCGCATGTGGCACCAAATAAAGGGCCCTCGTCAAACACTGAGCCTCTGTAACACTTGTCTGGGTAACAACAATGGGAGCATTCTCATGGGATACAACAGGCGAGGAAGAACATTCATCTTAATCAGGGCTATTCAGCCCAACCATGATAATGGTAACCCCTCCCACCGGTGCAAATCCTGTTTTATCCTCTCTAGTAGTTGTACATAGTTAGCTTTATATAGCTGGTGGAAAGAAGGGGGTAATAAAAATTCCCAAATACAAAAAAATCTTTTGACAACCATCTAAACCGGAACTGCATTCCTTCCTTCAGATGAGGCACCTCCTCTAATCCTCCCACCGGCACCCGATTTTGTAAAGTTGACCCTGTAGCCCGAGAAACCATCAAATAAACGAATTGTTTGAGTCAGTTGAGGAACAGACTTCTTCGGATTGGCCAAGAACAAAAGGACGTTGTCAGCATATAAGTTGATGTTATGCTCCCCATTTCCACCCTTGGCACCACTATTGCAGGGTCCCTCCTTTACGCCTTGGTTAACAGCTGAATTACCAAGGTGAATAACTGTGGTGAGAGAGGACATCCTGTCGACTACCTCTCCCAATATTGAAGTTATCTGACTTAGCATCATTTGTAATGACTGCTGCTTTAGGATCATTATAGAATACTGCCACCCATCTGGCAAAGGATCACCCCAGACCAAAGCACTCTAGGACCCCAAACAGATATGGCCTTTTTTTTACATAAGTATTTTTATTGAAAAGCTTTTTAAATCTTTTACAAAGCATTTATATATAAAGAAAAGGAATAACACTATCAAAACAGAAAAAAAAGTACAAAAAAACAAGGCCATAGCATAGTACCATTATTAATAAACAACCCACTATTCTAGGAGAAAGTGAGGACTGCAGATGCTGGAGATCAGAGCTGAAAAATGTGTTGCTGGAAAAGCACCTTTTATGTTAGCCCTGCTTGGCACACCTTCTTCATTCCCCGAACGTCGATTCTCCTGCTCCTTGGATGCTGCCTGACCTGCTGCTCTTTTCCAGCAACACATTTTTCAACACACTCTTCTACCAAAACAAACACATCTACTTAACTAAAACTAAACTACCAACATATTGAATAAATACTAGCTTAAACTACATTCAAATAACTTAAATTAAATAATATCTCACTACTTTATTCTAACTTACTCATCACACCTCCACTGAGGCTTCCATTCCAGTACCCATATTCTTTTCCTTCCAGTCTCCTCCTCCCAGGGCCCCACAGGCACTCATAATGATTCCCACAGCTATACCACGGCCCTGACTAATATTGCTGATAAGTCAGCATCAATATAATTTTAAAAGGGCCATCATGTCCTATAAAACCGTTCCATTTTGTGGTGCATCATATTTGTGAGGTAGTCTTGGGGGAGATGCTCCATCACCAGTCTACGCCACCCCATAAGACCTGGTGGTTTTCTGGCGTCCAATTCACCAGAATGTTCTTCCTCGTGCACTGGGTAAGGAGGTTACACAGTCTCTTCCCATGTTCCCCTACGCAGGGCAAAAGAAGAATTACTGGATCCATGTTAATTAGATATGACCATTCTATCCGATCAAATGCTTTTTCTGCATCTAGGGAGACCACCAGACCCAGGATCAATCTTTGCTGGCATGCCTGATGTTGGAGGAGCTACAATCTTTGACAAAATCCATCTGATCTTCTTTTATAATATGGGGCAGGACCTTTTCCAACCTCCGAGCCAGCATCTTGGATAGAATTTTAAAATCTACATTCAATAGTGAAATTGGTCTATATGAAGCACATTCTTCAGGGTCTTTCCCCTTCTTCAAAAATGAGGAAGATATTAGCTTCCCTAAGGGCAGATGGCAGACAATCCTGTACATAAGAATAGCTCAACATATGAAGTGGCTCAACCAACACATTTATGAATTCCTTATAGAATTCACTTGGGAATCCATCCAGCCCCAGTGCTTTGCCACCCTAAAGATGCTTTATTGCTTCCTGCACTTCCTGTACTGTTATAGGCACATTCAATAGGGAAGCCTGTTCTGCATTTATACTGGGAGGTCCAGATTCTCAAAAAAGGACTGCATTCTCGCTGCACCCGTGTTCGACCCCCTCCGACCAACATAGTTCTGTGAAGTATTCCCTCAATCTAACTTTGATCTGCTTCAACTCATGAGTAATCGTACCAGCCTTCTCTCTAACAGACGTAATAGATTGGGAAGCCTTTTTCCTCCTAACCAAATATGCCAGATATCTACCTGACTTATCCCCGAATTCAAACAGTCTTTGTTCAGCAAAGGAGACCTCTTTTTCAGCCACTTGTGTGTACAATGAGTCGAGAGCCATCCAGGGGCTGTGACCCGCTGCAACTTGACCAGAAAGGGCCTTTAATAATATGTTTCCTCAGCTATCTGCAGCCGGGCCTCCAGCATCCATTGTTGCTCCTCCCTCTGCCTCCTTCTAGTCGCAGGATACAAAATGATCCGGCCTCGTAAATATGCCGTAATGGCCTCCCAAAGTACTGATGGATTACTGGCCGTACCAGAGTTGATATCCCAGGAGGCCCTGAACTCTCTTCTGATATACTCAACAAATTTGCCATCCCTTAACAGAAATGGGTCTGTGTGCCAGTGCCATGCATCCATTCCACTATCCTTGATTTTAACGTTTAAATACACTGGCGCATGATCTGAGACAGCTATATTCCCAATTTTGCATGCCAATGTTAGTCCAAACCATCAGCTGGCATTAAAAAATGCTAATTCATGAATGGCACTTGGTTGGGTTGGAGTAGAATGTAAAGTCTCTTCCATTAGAGTGGAGAGGCCTCCACACATCCACTAGTCCCAACTCCTCACACATGTCCACCAACTGCTTTAGACTGAGTGTGAGTACCCCCCGGGCCTCTTGGCATCCTGTCAACTTCAGGATGTATTAGGTGATTAAAATCCACACCTACAATTGTGCGGCGCTCCCCAAGATTCATTAATTTAGCCACTGCATCAATTAGAAATTTAAGAGGGTGCACCAGGGGACAATATACATTCAAGAATACACACTCTTCTCCATGTATTAGGGCTTTAAGAATAATAAACCGTCCATGTTTGTCCTTAATTTGCTCCGATATCTGGAAAGGGAGGCTCTTTCTTACCTGTATAGCCACCCCTCTACTCTTAGAGTTGAAGGAGGAGAAAAATACCCTGTCATAACCCCCCTGCTGCAGTTTCAGATGTTCCTTATCAGTTAGATGTGTCTCTTGCACCCTTTCCTTTCTAAGGCTTGACAGTACCTTCTTTCCTTGATTAGGGGAATGGCTTCCTTTTACAGTCCAGGTGCACTACCTGAACAAATCACTAGCCATGATCATCCAAGGGCAGCCTGTGGTTTCCCAGGAGGAGGAAGCTTATCTGAGGAGTGATGAGTGACAAAGACATTAACTCTATGAAGTCTAAAACTACTCCTATAAAAACTATTACAATTAAAAAACTAATCACTACATTTAACTAAAGCAAGCACCCAAATAACCCCCAATTTGCTTGAGATCTCCCCCCTTGCCCATAGGGGGCACTCCTCCCAATCCTTACTCCCATCTTAAGTCCCTCTAGCTGAGGCTGTGCCCTCGCCCCAGGCAATTCACAAATGAGGAAAACCTGTTATTTACATCCTGAGAGTTAACAATGGATGCCCATCGTCCCCCTCCACTCATCTTAACCACAGTTATAGCCACCCCCAATACAAAATCAAAAGGACAGCAGTAAAAACAAGTGGCCCTAGGTAATACCCAACTGACTGATGTATAAAATAATTCCAATTTTACAACAAGGCTGTACGTTTAAAGCCAATAACCACAAAAGGAAAAGGGGGAGAGAGATGTGGAAAAGGAGGCAATTACAAAAACCCATACCATTGTCCGCAACGATGCCCCCTCCCCTTCCACCCCGACTCAGGTCCTTCAATTCAAAGAATTCACAAAGTCCTTTGCCTTTTCTGGGGAGTCAAAGATATATACCATCTTTCTCCATGGGCGAAATGCAACATGGCCGGGTACCTCAAGGCATATTGAATGTTCGGGTCCTTTAATTCTTTCTTGACTTCATCAAATGCCCTTCTCTTCTTAATTAGGGCTCCTGAGAAATCCTGAAAAAACATTAGGTTTGAACCTTTTTACATTAAATCCTGTGAATTTCTTCCCAGTCTTCTTGCTGTTTCAACTATTAACTATTTTTCTTTATAATACAGGAGCTGCACTAGGACCATGCGGGTCGCGGGTCACAGGTCTGACCTGGCCCTGCACATTGCGATCTGGTGGGCCTGCTCCACGCTCACCAGGCCCGACTCCAACTCCAGCCCCAGCACCAGCACCTGGAACTACGGGAGCCACCCTGCAAGAAGCTGATGAGGTCCTTGCCTTCCTTGTATTCTAGAAGATCCGTGAGCCGTAAGTTTTTTTTCTCCTATTTTTATTCTCCAGGTGGTCGACTTGTTCCTGAAGGACTCGAACCTGGTCTTCCAGCATTTGGATCCTTCCTCCCAAGACCTCCACCACGCTCTCCCTCTGCTGCGTCCAGTCTTCGTTCCAGCAGCTGGATTTCCTGCTCATGTTTTTTCAGCATGGCAGATAGTGGCTCTACTGCTGCTTCAGTCTTCTTTCGGAGTTTGACAAACTCCGAGAGTAAATGCTGCTGTCCCATTAGATCCAAAGGGGCCACCCTGGGAGTTGGAGCACCGGCTGCAGGCACCCCCGATGCAGTAGGGGAGTGCTCTGTCTTCTGTGCTCCTTTAGACCCCTTTCCTGTATTCAATTTCATCCTGGCCTTAAAGCTGTTACACACAATTTCAGCAGCTCCAGATGATCAGCAAGTTTAAATTAGTACTTTTTTCTCCTGGTGGTAGTTGGTGAGGGGTGGTAAAGGTCCACCTTGCCCAGGGGTATGGCACAGAGCCCAGCACAGCAGGCCACTCAGACTGCCACCATCTTGGATCTTCCCACAATTTCAAAATGTTAATCACAAGAGGTTTGCTGTAGTAACTTCTGAATTCATGTGCTGAGGATGATAAAGCTTGATGCAGAATGGGGGGAAACATTTGTTTTTTTTAATGTACATGTTTTATTATTTTGTTTGACTTCCATCCTCCACTATTCATATAAATTAGGAACGAGAATAGACAAAATTCAATTCCGCTAGCTTGCTCCACCTGATGAAGGAGTAGCTCCAAAAGCTTGATTTCAGTTAAACCTGTTAGACTATAACCTAGTGTCATGTGACTTCTGATTTTGTCCATCTCAGCCCACATCGTGGTCACCTTTCAATAGATAGGGTCTGACCTGATTGTGGCCTCAACTCCATATTGCTATCCCTACCAACTTTCCATACCCTCTTTTATCAACTTTTCCCCTTTTGAAAACTCTATTTGCTTTTCTAGTCACTAGCTGTGCCTGCATATTAACATTTTGTGTTTCATGTGCCAGGCCACCCCAATCCCTCTGTACGTCAAAGTTAACTGTCTGTTGTTTTTCACTTTTCCCGTCAAAGCAAGCAAGTTCTCATTTTCCCACATTATACTCCAGCTGGCAAATTTCTGCCCACTTTTCTATATGTCCTCTTCACAACTTACTTTCCTACCTGTCTTTGTATTTTCCTCAAACAAAGCAATCGCACATTTAGTCCCTGCATTCAAATCATTTATAAAATTATAGAACATTGAGGCTCCAGCACTGATCTCTGTGGCTCACTAAACTTGCCATATCTTGCCATCCTAAAAAAGACTGATTTATGCCCATCATTTGCTTCCTATTAGTGAACCAATGCTCAAGCCATATTAAAATGTTATGCACAACACCATGAGCTCTTATTTTATGCAATATCCTTTGCTCTGGCACTTTGTCAAATGCATATTGAAAATCTAGGAACGTCCATTAGTTCCTTTTTATCTAACTTGCTTGTTACTTCCTCAAAAAAATCTCAATAAATTAGTCAAACTCAGTTCCCCTTTCACAAAATCATATTGATTCTGTTTGATTATGTCAAGTGCCTTCCTTCATAATACGTTCCCAGATTTTCCCTATGACTCATGTTCATAATAAATTTCCCACATTTTCCCGATGACCTGTGTTCAGCTAAGTGGCCTATACTTTCCTCCATGGTGACTCTAATTGTTTTAAGTTCCTTACTCTCTTTCACATTCCAATTCATTGTTATTTGTGGGAAGATATTTGCATCCTCTACAGCAAAGACAGACACAAAATATTTGTTTAATTCTTCTGAACTTTTCCTTATTTTCCCACACTCACTCTCTACCGGACTAATACTCACTTTACCTATTCTTTTCTTATGTAATTACCCATCTTCTTTTTATCTCTCTAGCTAGCTTTCTCTCATACTCTAATGTCTCCCTCCACATTAATCTTTTAATCGTTGCTGTTCTTTATACTCTGTTCAAACTTTTGACTTGTTACCACACCTTTGTTGAATTATACAGCTGTCTCTTTCATGTTAATAGTATCTTTAGTTTCTTATTCATTTGAATGTGGATTGCTGCATACTACAAAGAATATATAAACCATTGAACAGAGCTAGAGTGAATTAATGAATTTATCAATTTGCTGTACTAACTCTATTGAATGGTACAAATGTGCACTAAATACATGACTGGTGATTAGAAGGAGAAAGTAGGGTATAAATGGCACTTGATGTCATCTGTGTGTTAACACACTGACATGAGTCAGAGATGTAGTGCCATGATTCCCCCCACCCCATCATAAAAGCTGACCACAATATATGTCTGAGGTATATGTACAATATATGTACTACTTCTGCGTAGTACTGAGGTAGTGCTGCACTGTCAGAGGTGTCATCTTAGTGATGAGATGATAAACCAAGACCTTCTCTCATGTGAATAATATATAGAAAAGAACAGTGACGTTATTCCTGATATCCCTCAATCTTTATCTGTGAAATGCCATTACGGTAACTGATTAGTTCACTGTTATTGCTCTTTGTATAGCATGCTGTGTGGAAATTATCTGCCATGTTTCAAATCTTTTAACAGTGACCACTGTCATGACCCAGTATTTCCCTTTTCCTGTTCACAAATGCTTTATTATGGTTGAATTACTTGACAAATGTATTAAAAACTCCTGGTATTGTTTCTTGGCTCCTGCAGCTTTGGCGATCTTGAGGACACTGAAGTGCATTGGCCTCACTAAGAGGCCAACACTACAACCTCCCCAACTCACCCTCCATTCACACTGTATCCATTCTGCACATCCCTAAAAGCAGGGCTATGGGTTCATAGACACATTCTTGTGTCACTTCTCAAAATGGTTGTGCTTCCTGATATAGTGTAGATGGCCACTGCAAATAACAATGGTCAGTTGCATCTTTGTGTTCGACACAATACCTATTGGGATCCAGTCCCAGATTGACACAATCCTGGTGAATGGACACTTCTTGTTGATGTAGGTGCCATTGAACCCAGGCCCACAATAGTAGAGCAGAGAGTCTCTCCTTGCTGACTTTACCCACAATTGCTCTCTTCTTGTTCTGGAATTTGGTGGACTGCTTTGGTAAGCTCTCTCAGTCAAGCTGTTTGCCAATTTAGTCCAGGACTCAAACATGTATTCTGAACCAACTTATTTGGACTTATTAAGTCTCACTTGCTAGCCAGTTGAGATTTGAACCCAGATCTTTTGGCCCAGAGATAGGAATACTACCACTGAGCCACAAGAGACCAAAGCTCACTGCACCCAGGCAATCTACTATCCAAGTCCTAGCCCAACCTGTGTCGGCTTACATTCCAACATCAGATGTTCCCACTGTAGCTGAATGCAAGATCTGAATCCTCGATTAGGAACTGAACCTGGGCTGTGACAGTGAGTGACCTGAATTACAACCACTAGAACATGAAGAAAGATCAAGCCCCAGAGTTTTGTGAAGATGTAGAAAATAATTCTAACAAGCGAACACGAATACACATTTAAAATGGCAGTTGTATGACATTTAACAATTGAGTTCTGGATCATTTTATGCAAATACCTCATTGAAAATGAACTTTCTCTGGGACTCATCTGGAGATATCAAGTTTCACTTTGTTTAAGGATGGGCCAACAAAGACAGCCTATTGGATTTTCACAAAAACAAAAGCAAAATACTTGGATTCTAGACATTACGTGTTCATGAGGTACAATGTCGCCTGTAGTGTCTTATTGTTTGAGCTGTTTGTAAGGTGGTATCTGCCGCAATTGTCACATGACCATGACAAACCAAGTGCTGTGTACACCCCTGTAGTGATTGGAATGAGGGTCAGATGGATCTCATTGACTATGAGAGTCTTAAATGGAGTTGGTAACCAATCAGGGAGTGCCCTGACTGATATATACAGGAGAGTCAAGAAGTTCTCCTTAGTCTAGGGACTGGCTCTGAGCAATTTGGTTAGAGCCTATGTACTTTGCACATGTAAATAAAGGGTGATGGGATATTGGCCTCCGTGCTGTTATTTTAACTATCCCGCTTTTCAAAACTCATATTGTGAGTTCCCCAAGTTACTTACCGTGCAAACAACTGATTTTAAGCAATATTAAAACAGTTTATTAATCTAGTCAGTCCTGCTCTTGCCAGTCACTTTGCACACATTGTACACATGGGGGCTATGGCTCCACCCCACCTCCTCCCAGGGTCGACTTGTTGATGCACTCTGTAGTTCTGCTTTGAATTTTTCTCAGCTGACGCTGCTGATTTTAGCTTTTATTTATGCCTTGTGAAAGCCTATGAGCCTCTTCTGGAACGTTTTGGGTTATTAGTCCAAGCTGTCAACTTGCTTCTGCTGAGATGAATGGCTTTAACATCTTTCTGGATTAGTGGTGCTGGAAGAGCACAGCAGTTCAGGCAGCATCCGAGGAGCAGCAAAATCGACGTTCCGGGCAAAAGCCCTTCATCTGGAATAAAGCTTTATTCCTGAGGAAGGGCTTTTGCCCAAAACGTCGATTTTACTGCTCCTCAGATGCTGCCTGAACTGCTGTGCTCTTCCAGCACCACTAATCCAGAATCTGGTTTCCAGCATCTGCAGTCATTGTTTTTACCTAGTTGGCTTTAACATTTTGCCTAATATCTGGAATTTCAAGTTGTTGTTCTCGCCTTAGCCTGGGGCTGTCATATTAATTTGTCCTCCGTGCTGAGAATCCCTCAATTTTACCTTGGAGGGTTTCAGTTTTGGATCAGCTTCCAGTGCAACATTGTACAGATTTGTAAAGCATCAGAATCCATCTGGAACTTCATATTAGTTTGATGCTCTTGCTCTGCTGACTTGCACACATTTTTTATCCTTTATATAGAATGCTGCCACTCTCCTCTAAGGTGTAGATCAGGTTCGTCCAGCAGGCAGCCCATGGGCTATAGGGCAACCCCCTCTGGTGTCCTGCATGACCCACCATTGTCATTATTCAAAATACAAGTAGATGCACCTGCATGAATTTGCATGGAAGTTGCTCCCCCAGTCAGAGGGTGCTTCCCTCCAATGGTTAATGCTGATTCAATCTCTCATGAACCTATCAGCAGAAAATATGGGAGAGAAACATTCCTTGCTTGGAGAAGAGTCAATCAGGGCAAGTGATTATACATCTCAAACTCGGGCTGAAATTGAACAATGGTGAAGCTGAAGAATGGGGGAGTGGGGCTGAAGGAGTGACTATTTGAAGGGGTCATTGAATGAGGTTCAGTACGGCTTGAGTGTGTGTGTGTGTGTGTGTGTGTGTGTGTGTGTGCGCGCGCGCGCGCGAGGGCTGGATGAGCATGTGTGTGATTGAAGAGGTGGATCAATGAATGACTGAAGGAATGAGTGAGTGATTGAATGTCTGGAGGGATAGGTGAGTGAGTGGGTGACTGATTAATGGGTGGTGGGGTATGAGTGATGAGGAATTTGAGTGAGTGAATGACTTGAGGGTTGGTGAACAACAGTGGGGTGGTGGGGTTTCATCTGAACAGTTGGTGTTGTGATCTTTCTCCTCCCTCTCTTTCTTTCTCTCCTCAGTCCCACTCCTTCTTCCCTCTGACTGCTCCTTCTCATCTCTCTTTCTCTCTCTCCTTCCCCTCTCTCACCTTCTTCTTTTTCTCTCTCTCTCCCATTCTTTGCTTTTCTCTCTCTCCCCCCTTCTCTCTCTGCCTCGTTCTCATTTCTCTCTGTCCTTCTCCTTTCTCTCTCTCGCTCTCTCATTCACTCTATCTTTCTCCTTCGCTCACTCTCTCCTCTCCTTCCTTCTATCTCTCCTATTTCTCTTTCCCACTTTCTTCTTTC
>NC_057719.1:64476809-64496646 GCF_004010195.1 Chiloscyllium plagiosum
CGCTGCCGGGGGGGGTGGCTTGCTGGGGGGGGGGGGGGGGGGGGGGGGAGGTGGGGTCTGGTAGGGCATGGGGACTGGGATGCTGGGGCAGTGGTGATGGTGCTAGAGGTGGTGATGGTGATGGACAGCTCACCTGCATGGTTCTACCAGCTATGGGTTGCCGTGTACTATGGAAGGTCTGAGAGGGAGATTATACAGCTTTGCTCTCAGCCAGATTCCTTGCACTAATAGTTTAACTGCATTAAAGGGAAACAATACTGAATGAGATAATGTTAAACGTGACTCCCTGTTCCTGTAAAAGAAATATGCAGAGCTATGAGGAAGAGAAAAGCAATGAGAGTGATGCAGTCACTCAAGCTGACACAAACAAGGTGGACCAGTTGATGAGCTTTTGTGTTGGCATGTTTGGCAAGTCTATAAATCAAAACTTAATCGAACAATGTCGGTTGCAAAAACAATTTGAAGCAGACGTGTCTCTAAGATCAATTGGCTCTCTGGTTTGGGCTATAAGCAGAATGGAATAAAATAAATTATTCAATTATTTCATGTTTTATTATTTCATGTATATAATATTCTCAGAAGCAACACCATTTTAAATAATTTATTGCCTTATTCACAACACTTTGTTGCTGCAGGTTTGCAATTAAATTCTATCCCAATCTTATTTGGGTCTTGGACATTATTGATGATATGGAGCTGCCAGTTTTGGATTGGGGTGGACAAAGTAAAAAATCACACAACACCAGGTTGTAGTCCAACAGGTTTATTTGAAAGTACTGCTGCTCCGTCCTCAGGTAACTAGGGGACACGATCATAGCACACAGAATTTAAAGTAAAAGTTCAAAGTGTCATACAACTGATGTGATGTATCGAACAAACCTCGATTGCTGATAAGTCTTTAATCACCTAGAATGGGAATGCAAGTTTTGATTGATGTAAATGCCAGAACTTCTTTCAAGTCACAGCCCCAAGATAACTTAAGGTTTTATCCGTATTAAAAAAAAGTGACATCTCAGCTCAGACACCTGTAATGCATTGTTTCTGCTCCGATGTCACCTTTTCTTTATACTAAGTGATAGTCCAATATTTTGTGATTTTTTTTATTTAATAAATATATTTTAATCATACAAACTATCTTTATACATAGTCACAAACGCAGCTCAGTTCTGTACAAGAGCATATCAAGGAAACAAACAAACCTTGAAGTTTGACTCGATTCAAACAAACCAGAGGCATCTCCTACTTGAACAAGGTGATGTTTACATGCATTTGAGGCACCAGGAGGGTCTGGTAACTGAATGGACCCCATTTAACTTCTGCAGGAAGACCTTAGACGGTGGTTTTTCCCCACTGTGCCTTAGCAGCAGCTGCCCCTCAACACACAGTCCTGGATACTGGAATATGCCAGTCTGTGACAATTGGTCGAGGTAAATTCTTTGTTCCATGTTTCAGTGAGAACAATGAGCATCTTTCACTGAACTGAAGGTCCTGCAGCCCCACTCGATGTGTGTGTTCCAAGGAACAGACTGTAGAGTACAGAGTCCTGCATTGCCAACTTCTCAGGACGAACCTCGATGAAAAACAATGCATCTTTCTCCAAACTTCCTTTGCAATGGAGGTAGTGAGGACCACCGATGCTGGAAGTCAGAGTTGATAAAATGTGGAGCTGGAAAAAAACACAACAGGTCAAGCCGAGTCAGAAGGCAGGATCCTTCATCGACTCTCCTGTTGTTCTGATGCTCTTCCTCTGCAAAGGCACATTCCAGCAGGAGATGTGTGACAGTCTCAACACCACTGCCCCCACCCCTGCACTGCTTCGAGGGCAAAAATGAAGGATCTCACAGATAGTGCCCTTCCACTGCCAGCCAAGCAACGCCTCGTGATTCCTAGCTTTTCTCCGATACGTTCCCTACGCATTGCAACACATCTCTCAAGCTCACGACAAACCTCCAGCTTGTCCCAATCCATTACAGTAAGAGCAAGTTTCTAATAAAGTCAATATGTCTTGTAGAGAAACTGCTTATTCTGGGGAACTGTATTTACCCAAGAATGTGGTGGATGCTGGGACAGTGATTAAATTTGAGGAGATAGTCAGGCTTTTAATTAGCCCATGGGTTAAAGCATTACGGCGAGGAGGCAAGGAAGTGGAGTGGAGTGGAGTGTTGGGGCTGAGATGATTGTATTAAATGGCGTAACAGGCTACAGGGCTTGAATTGCCTACTTCTGCTCCTGGTTCTTATGCTTTGAGGGGAAAAGTGGTGGGATGAGGTAGGTACAATTTTCTGCAGAATTTAATATGGTCTGGCTGTGGAAAATCTGTGGATAGCGATATTATCAGATCTCAGCTTCATGCATACACAGAGCAAAGGTCATGTAGAGAAGCTTTGAAGATAAAGGGGATATAGGATAGAGGTGTTTAAACTCATAAAGGATTTTGATGGGGTAAAAAAGAGAAACTGTTTTCAATAAGGTGATGAGTTGATAACTAGACAATTAAGATTTAAAGTAATTGGCAAATAAAAAAAAGTGAATCAAGGAAAAACATTTTCATGCAGTGAGCTGGAGATAAAATAACTCACTTCCTAAAATGGGAACAGCTTAATTGATAATTGTCAGAGAGAAGTTGACTAAACAATTGAAGGGCTCAAGATTGCAGGAATAGTGGCAAAGAGTAGGAAAAACTGGACTAAACTTTGGAGGAGCTGACATAGAGTTGACAGGCTGAATAGCCTCATCCTGTGAAGTGTTAATCTACAATTCCATGAATGTTAACATGGACTCACCAATGAAGTGTTTCCTAGTGTTTAAATGGCAGGGTGCTGTGAAAGTTTCCTCCCTCACTTAAGTTGTATTCCCATTGCAAAAGTGTAAGGTTCTTGAATTGTAAAGACATTTTAATGAAAGCGGAGCGTACTGTAACGTATGTAATTCAGTGGAAAATTTAGAAGCACTAACGTGAATTTAGAAAGAGAAAATAACATTGCAGAAATTTGCCAGAAAGGGCACATAACTAAATAAACCTGGAAACTATTCCCGTATTTCCAAATGAATGTGGAGATGTTACCGAGACAAATATTGGGTTTTCTTCTCAAAATAAATAAATCGATTACACAGCATATGCTTTGGTTAATATTTGACAGATCCAAGATAAAGATAATTTTCTCAGTACCTAATCTCATTTATCTGATTCACCAATATTACCACACTAAGATTTGACAAAGTTTTAACATACATTTTAGATACTTGTATAGTGAATATAGCCCAGAGTGAAATAAAATAAATATGAAAATGTTGTTCCTTCATGGTTTTGGTGCTAAATGTTTCATTGCTGTTGGAGCTAAAAGCTGAAATGACTTAAAATAGATTTATTGGAATTAGCTTTAGTTTTGTAGCAAGAGTCATAGAGATGTACAGCACAGAAACAGACCCTTCAGTCCAACTCATCCATGCTGACTAGATATCCCAAACTATTCTAGTCCCACCTGCCAGCACCTGGCCTATATCTCTCCAAACCCTTCCTATTCATACACCCATCCAGATGACTTTTAAATGTTGCAATTGTACCAGCCTCCACCACTTCCTCTGGCAGCTTATTACATACACGCACCACACTCTGCATGAAAAGGTTGCCTCTTAGGTCTCCCTCATATCTTTCCAGTCTCACCCTAAACCTGTGCCCTCTAGTTCTGGACTCCCCTACACCATGAAAAAGACCTTGTGTATTTACCCTTTCCAAGTCTCTCATGATTTTATAAACCTCTATAAGGTCACCCCTCAGCCACCGACGCTCCAAGGAAAACCAACCCAGCCTTTTAACCTCTCCCTATAGCTCAAATCCTCTAACCGTGGTAATATCCTTGTAAATCTTTTCTGAACACTTTCATGGTTTCACAACATCCTTCTGATAGGAAAGAGACCAGAATTGCCCACATTATTCCAATAGTGGCCTAACCAATGTCCTGTACAGCCGCAACATAACCTCCCAACTCAATACTCTGACCAATAAAGAAAAGCATATCAAACACCTACTTCACTAGCCTATCTACCTGCGACTCTACTTTCAAGGAGCTATGAACCTGCACCCCAAGGTCTCTTTGTTCAGTATCACTCCCTAGGACCTTACCATTAAGTGTATAAGTTCTGCTAAGCTTTTCTTTCCTACAATGCAACACCTCACATTTATCTAAATTAAACTCCATCTGCCACTCCTCAGCCCATTGGCCCATCTGATCAAGGTCTCGTTGTAATCTGAGGTAACCCTTTTCGCTGTTCACTACACCTCCAATTTTGGTGTCATCTGCAAACTTACTAACTATACCTCCTGTGTTCACATCCATTTATATAAATGATGAAATGTAGTGGACCCAGCGTCGATCCTTGTGGCACTCTACTGGTCACAGGCCTCCAGTCTGAAAAACAACATTCCACCACCACCCCCTGTCTTCTACTTTGAGCCAGTTCTGTATCCAAATGGCTAGTTCTTCCTGTATTCCATGAGATCTAACCTTGCTACAGTCTCCCATGAGGAACCTCGTTGAACGTCTTACTGATGTCCATATAGATCACTTCCACTGCTCTGCCCCCATCAATCCTATTTGTTACTTCCTCATGTACACACCCATGTGACAATCCCTAATCAGTCCTTGTCTTTCCAAATACATGTACATCCTGTTCCTCAGGATTCCTTGCAACAACTTGTCCACCACTGACGTCAGGCTCACTGGTCTATGGTTCCCTGGCTTGTCCTTACCACCTTTCTTAAACAGTGGCACCACATTTGCCAACCTCCAGTCTTCCAGCACCTCACCTGTGACTATCGATGATACAAATATCTCAGCAAGGGGCCCAGCAATCACTTCCCTAGCTTCCCACAGAGTTCTAGGGTACACCTGATCAAGTCCTGGGGATTTATCCACCTTCATGCATTTCAAGACATCCAGCACTTCCTCCTCTGCAATCTGGACATTTTTCACAATATCACTATCTATATCCCTACATTCTATAAATTCCATGTCCTTCTCTGCAGAAAACACTGATGCAAAATACTCGTTTAGTATCTCCCCCATTTCCTGTGGCTCCACACAAAGGCCGCCTTGCTGATCTTTGAGGGGCCCTATTCTCTCCCTAGTTACCTTTTTGTCCTTAATGTATTTGTAAAAACCCTTTGGATTCTCCTTAACTCTATTTGTCAAAGCTATTTCATGTCCCCTTTTTGACCTCCTGATTTCCCTCTTAAGTATACTCCTACTGCCTTTATTCTCTTTTGAGGATTCCCTCGATCTATCCTGTCTATACCTGACATATACTTCCTTCTTTTTCTTAACCAAAACTTCAATTTCTCTAGTCATCCAGCAATCCCTACATCTACCAGCCTTTCCTTTCACCCTTTCAGGAATATACCATCTCTTGACTCTCGTTATCTCATTTCTGAAGGCTTCCCATTTTCTAGTGGTCTCTTTACCTTGCGAACATCTGCCCCCAATCAGCTTTTGAAAATTCTTGCCAAAACCATCGAAATTAGCCTTCCTCCAATTTAGAACTTTGCCTTTCAGATCTAGTCTATCGTTTTCCATAATTATTTTAAAACTAATAGAATTGTGGTCGCTGGCCCCAAAGTGCTCCCCCACTGACACCTCAGTCACCTGCCCTGCCTTATTAGGTCAAGCTTTGCACCTTCTCTAGTAGGTACATCCACATACTGAATCAGAAAATTTTCTTGTACACACTTAACATATTCCTTTCCATCTAACCCCATAACACTATGGCAGTCCCAGTCCATGTTTGGAAAGTTAAAACCCCCTACTATAACCACGCTATTACTTTTACAGATAACTGAAACCTCCTTACAAATTTGTTTCTCAGTTTCCCTCTGATTATTAGGGGGTCTACAATACAATCCCAATAAGGTGATCATACCTTTCTTATTTCTCAGTTCCACCCAAATAACTTCCCTGGATGTATTTCCAGGAATATCCTCCCTCAGCACAGCTGTAATGCTATCCCTTATCAAAAACACCATCCCCCTCCTCTTTTACCTCCCTTTCTATCCTTCCTGTAGCATTTATATCCTAGAACATTAAGCTGCCAGTACTGTCCATCCCTGAACCATGTTTCTGTAATTGCTATGATATGATTTAGCAAAATAAGAAAGAAAAGTCATCTTGGCTTTGAAGAAGGCCAATGGACTGAGGAGTGGCAGTTGGAGTTAAATTTAGATAAATATGAGGTTTTGCAGTTTGGAAAGGCAAATCAGGGCAGAACTTATACACTTAGTGGTAAGGTCCTGGGAAGTGTTGCTGAACAAAGGGACCTTTGGAGTGCAGGTTCGTAGCTCCTTGAAAGTGAGTCCCAGGTAGGTAGGATAGTGAAGAAGGCGTTTGGTGTGCTTTCTATATTGGTCAGAGCATTGAGTATAAGAGTTAGGACATGTTTCGGCTGTACAAGACAATGTTTCGGACACTTTTGCAATATTGTGTGCAGTCTGGTCTCCCTGTTATAGGAAGGATGTTGTGAAACTTGAAACATATTCATGCAGAGGGTGGTGCGTGTATGGAATGAGTTGCCTGAGGATGTGGTGGAGGCTGGTGCAATTACACCATTTAAAAAACATCAGGATGGGTATATGAATAGGAAGGGTTTAGAGGGATATGGGCCAAGTGCTGGCAAATGGGACTAGATTAGGTTAAGATATCTGGTCGGTTGGACCAAAGAGTCTGTTTCTGTGCTGTACATCTCTACGTCTCTAAGGAACTTTGTTTACTTTATACTTATTTATACCCTCCCCTCTGATGCCCAGATCACATGCCCGTTGACAACAATCTTCTTATTATCTCCAACATTGATTTTCTTTGTTTTTTCCTTTCCTGTGTGGATTCAGGGATCTCCTCATTTGTTCCACTGCCAGATGGTGCCAGACCTGCTGAGTATCTTTAGCATTTCACTGTTCTCTGTGTTTTTTTAATGCCCTCTTGCTTCCTTTCCAATTCATGTCACTATGTGTCTCAAACACCAGAATTCAGATGTTCTTGTTTTCACGTCAGCATGATACTATTGACCACATTAAATAGGTCAGCATTTTCTAATCAGCAGATTGCTTTTGTAGTTTCGCAATAACTCCGTCATTGTTAAACACTCACTTTGTAATCATCATCCTCATCCAGTTTATTTGTTATTCTGGTATCTGCTATCATCAGACTCTCCAAATCAAACAATTGCTTCATTCAAAGATTACTTTTCATTGGAGCTCCACTATTTCAGTTTATTTGACCATTTAGTTTCAAGCCGTCATCCAAACTAATGCGTTTTACCTGTCCTGAGACTGTCTGGCAATCTTATCTATCGACAATCTGTCTTGTATTATTGGTTATTGTTCAGTGTTCATGGCTGATTAATCCAGATTTTTTTTGCAATAAATTTAAAATGTCTGTGATATAAAACGTTTTTCTTTTGCTCCTCTTCTGATCATCGCTCATTTTGTTAACTTATTAACTCCCACTGCCACTTTTAGTTCTGAATAAATGTGTGAATAAAACTAATGGTTTTCCATCAATTCTGACTCTCTGTAGGATCTCCGTTATGTTCTTATGCATTGTTCTGTCCAGTGCTTTCTTATAATCTACAAATCTGTTCATTTTAATGGTTAAGATGCATTTTTACACAGCCTCAGGGTGCACTAAAATATTCTTCAACCAGTCTGAAATGTCATTATTGTTGTAATGCGGTGAATATGTGCATAGCAAGCTCCCAGAAACACCAAAGTGGTGATAACCACATAGTCTGTCTTAGTAATATTGGTCATGGGATAACCAACTCCCCAAAGATGCTTTATAAGGATTGCAATTGGACAAAAGAATTGATACAGGTTAAGGGCGAACAAAAGTTTAGTTAAGATCGATGTGGAGAAAAGGTAAATGCAAATATGGGATAGTATATCTAAACACAAAGTGATGAAATTATATCATATGATATGATCATGACCTTACCCTCTTACAGTTTTGTTACAAGATAGAGTCTCAGTTAGATATTGTTACAGTTGGTTATTTTCTCCAATGGCAGTTTGATGGCAGAACATTATCACCCCTCCAGTCTCCAGAAGTGGCGATGGCCTAGCGGCATTTTCACTGGACTGTTAATGCAGAGATTCAGGCACTGTTCTAGGGACCTAGGTTAGAATTTCAATATGGCAGATGAGGAAATTTGAATTCAATAAAAATCAGGACTTAAGAGTCTAATGATAACCATATCAATTGTTGGGAAAACCCACTTGGTTCAGTAATGTCCTTTAGGGAAGAAAAATGCTGTTTTTACCTGATTTGGACTACATGTGACTCCAGACCCACAGCAATGTAGTTGACTCTTAACTATATTTAAGAATGGTCAATAAATGCTGGAGATGCCCATATCCTATAAGTGAATTTAAAAAAAAAGTGGTGAGATGGGGAAATAATTGGGTGAGTTGGCCCTGGTGAGATACTCACTCGTTAATTAAGTTCTGAGTAAAAATGCTCATAGGGCATCCACTCCACTCACCATCTACTGTGGCCATTCAATGCTCAATTAATGGCCAGTTAAGGGTCTCAACCTCTGCTATCCTGACATGTTTCCTGACTGGGAAACCAGGGCGACTTGCCTGCCGAATTGGGAGAGGCCTCCAGTTGTTTCAACCTAGGGGTAATCAGAGGCACCTTTGTGGGGCAAGAGGGTGGTGTATGGAAGTCTTTTCCTTGACCTTGCTTCAAACCCACCCCTCTCCCAATGAGCCCCACCCTGTCAGAGGGCCAAAAATAGCTTACTTTTTTGCCACTGGGTTCCTTGAGGTGTATGGCTGAATCAATTATTTCTGATTGGCTGGTACTTTTTGGTGACTCGGGAACCCAGCTTGTGTTTGGCTGAGAAGTAGGCAGGTTTGCCTCCTGACAGCTCTTAACAAACTGATTGGTGAGTTCCCTCAGCACTGAGGGAGGCACATCATGCATCAACTAACACACTTGCCCCAACACTGAATAAAATCAGAAAACAGAGCCCAATACCTTTTGCTCTACCACAGCAGACTTTTAAATATTCTGTGACAATGCTACTTGACCAGAATGGCATCAATAACAGAGCAATATTACAGTAGGTTTTAAGGCTATTAATTGGTATGTCAGAATTGTCTGGCAACAAGATGCTCTCCGGTTCCTATAATTTCTTTGTAAATATTGTAACATACTGTTAAGCATTTCTAAATTAACACGATGTAGCTGGGATTCAGACAGTTGCAGTTGTATCAAAGAATATCTATTTTATTTTCATATTTCCAGGAGTAAGGGCTATTTGCAAGATGAAACACAGTAGACTGAAAGTACCATGAGCACAAAAAGTAATGTCAAAAAACTAGAATTTTCCAGGCATACCCCAAAATTCCTCAATAGATCCATTTCAGATCTATTCCAGCAGGTGATAGAACACCATTTCTACAGCTTGTCTCCATTGTGCGCAGCACAAAATATGATGCAATTTTGGGTAAGTCTGATGTGGAATCTTTGAAAGGTCAGTGGTTCACTGGACTTTCAGTGAAGCCCTTCTGCTTTTCAGGTTTGAGACGTTTTCATTTAACTCGGTAAAGGTAGCAGCCTTCTTGCCTTTAGGTTGGGAAAATAGTTCAAGGTTGACGTTTCAGTGTAGTCCAGAGGGAATGTTGCACATTCAGAGACGCTGTCTTCCAGTGCAGACATTATATGACCATCTAGGCAGGAGAACAGGAACCATCAATAATGGAAGGAGAGCACGGTGTTTTTTTCTGTGTCATTGCCAACATCGCGCCATCACCTGCCACTATGGGAAGCAAGCTCCATGATCAGTTTCCTCGCTGTTGTTTAGAGATCTTGCTGTGCACAATTTGGTTGCCATGCTCACCAACATAACAGCTCTGATGAAATTTTCAAAGTGCTACTTCAATGGCTCTAAATCCTACTGAGCTGTTCTGAGGCTGTAAAATGTGTTACATAAATGCTATGTTTATATATTGCTTTTTTTTAACCCCCTTCTGATCTATGTCCAATATGTCTGAAAGGACTTGTGGATTTTCAATGAGGTGGGGTGCAGGATCAAACACAACGTGCTTCTGTCAGTGCTAAATACCACATAGAAAGGTTAATTCCACAAAGGTCCTTGAAACTAACTTGTGGAATGCAACCAGGATTCACACTTTCTTCACAGTAAAGTAGGGGAATGAAATGAAGAGATGAAAATTATCACCACATGGAGCAAAGTGAGCGAGTAAACTACACAGTTTATGAAAAAGAAACATTCACCTTTCAGAGATTGCTGTGAAAGGTCACAGTAATTGATTCAGGCCACAAAACCCTCATCTCAACATCTATTTAATTTTGGACTAAAGTCACATATATATTATGTTAGACTGATCACTCAGAAAATAAAAATGTCAATTGCTGCAGCAAAAAGAAATATTGGCCTAGAGTTTCCAATGACCAGACCATCGTTATTCCAGTGTTGGTGGGAGTAGCGCCTGGGGACCCTACAGATTTCAAAGGAATTTCCAGGGAAATCGAAGATTCTGCTGGGTAATTCGTCTATGTCAGGTAACCTCCAAAAGTATCCATTAAATCAGAAATTTCGGAGCATTCTCCTGCAGTTTAAAAAGTAGTTACTTGAGAAACATTACAAAGGAAGTATGCAACAAATGGAAGGAGAGAGTAGCTATGGTGAAACAAGAAATGGGCAAGTCGATTTTCACTCCCACTTCATTGAAGGTGACAACCTTGTTATCAGGTGTGAGACACTGTATGTGACACAGGATTAGCCTATTCCTCACTCCTGCGCTGTGGTAATTACCTGAGCCATCTTCTATTTCCAAGATTCGGAGATGCCGGTGTTGGTCTGGGGTGTACAAAGTTAAAAATCACACAACACCAGGTTATAGTCCAACAGGTTTAATTGGAAGCACACCAGCTTTCGGAGCAACGCTCCTTCATCAGGTGATTGTGATGATTTTTAACTTTCTATTTCCAAGTAACACTACGTGCACAGCTTCTAATTGGTGCAGACAATGAGTCTGGTCATGTTGCTGAATAAACTTCAAGTAGCTGGATTGTGCCGTAACACCTGTTCCTTGTATAAAAAGTTTGTGGAAAAAAACATCTTTGTTCATGAGTCAATGAAGCTGTGATTGGTTCTTAATGTGTCAGAAATCCTGTGATAAAAGGGAATGGTGATTCCCTGAGTGGGAAATCTTTTGACAGAGTGTCTCACTGTCAGAACTTTCAAACAAGCACAAAGATGTCGCCAGGCTGGTGGGAAGAAGGATTCTCCCTGTTACATACTTCTGGCAACTGGAGTCTTACCTTCTCGTCGGGTTGCCTTCATTGCTGGTGCCTGCCCTTTGGAGTTTTGGTGAGGGTGGTATTGGGGTACATTTGTGACTAGAGGACCCCAAGATGCTGAAAGTGTCCTGACCAGATGCCGGCTAACCCTCCTTTTGGTTAAACTCACACATGCCTTAGAATTGTATGCAGGGCAATGGTGGAGGGGCTGGGAACCTTCTCCCAACAGGAGAAATGTTTGGAGGCCTCTCCGTGATTCCTCACTTTCTGGGTCCCTTGAGAGGAAAAGGCACCTGGAGTAAGGTCAAGGTCCGTTCATGGCCTGTTGCCTTGCTGCTGATGCTGAGCACTAACAGCTATGCCATCTGCTCTCAGATCTCACAATCTCTCCCTTTCTCTCATTTCACCAGAACTCAGCCTATAATAGCATGGAGAGAGAGAGAAGATGGTGGGGTGCCCATCATTTCTATACGTCCTACCAAGGGAGAGAATCCTTGCCTGACAGGATCGTGGCTGGACAGGATCGTGACAGGATCGACCCTGACCTTAAATTTACCTGGACCATCTCTGACACCTCCCTCCCCTTCCTGGACCTCTCCAACTCCATTAATGAAGACCGACTTGATACCGACATTTTTTACAAACCCACCGACTCCCACAGCTACCTGGATTACACCTCTTCCCACCCTACCTCCTGCAAAAATGCCATCCCGTATTCCCAATTCCTCCGCCTCTGGCGTATCTGCTCCCAAGAGGACCAGTTCCACCACAGAACACACCATATGGCCTCCTTCTTTAGAGATCGCAATTTCCCTTTCCACCTGGTTAAAGATGCCCTCCAACACTTCTCATCCACATTACGCACCTCCGCCCTCAGACTCCACCCCTCCAACCGTAATAAGGACAGAACGCCCCTGGTGCTCACCTTCCACCCTACCAACCTTCACATAAATCAAATTATCTGCCGACATTTCCGCCACCTCCAAACAGACCCCACCGCCAGGGATATATTTCCCTCCCCACCCCTTTCCGCCTTCCGCAAAGACCGTTCCCTCCGTGACTACCTGGTCAGGTCCACGCCCCCCTACAACCCATCCTCCATCCTGGCACCTTCCCCTGCCACCGCAGGAATTGCAAAACCTGCGCCCACACCACCTCCCTCACCTCCATTTAAGGCCCTAAAGGAGCCTTCCACGTCCATCAAAGTTTTACCTGCACATCCACCAATATCATTTATTGTATCCGTTGCTCCCAATGCGGTCTCCTCTACATTGGGGAGACTGGACGCCTCCTAGCAGAGCGCTTTAGGGAACATCTCTGGGACACCCCCACCAATCAACCACTCCGTCCTGTGGCCCAACATTTCAACTCCCCCTCCCACTCTGCCGAGGACATGGAGGTCCTGGGCCTCCTTCACCGCCGCTCCTTCACCACTAGACGCCTGGAGGAAGAATGCCTCATCTTCTGCCTTGGAACACTTCAACGCCAGGGCATCAATGTGGAATTCAACAGTTTTCTCATTTCCCCTTCCCCCACCTCACCCCAGTTCCAAAATTCCAGCTCAGCACTGTCCCTATGACTTGTCCTACCTGCCTATCTTCTTTTCCACCTATCCACTCCACCCTCCTCCCCTGACCCATCACCTTCATCCCCTCCCCACTCACCTATTGTACTCTATGCTACTTTCTCCCCGCTCTCACCCTCCTCTAGCTTATCTCTCCATTCTTCAGGCTCTCTGCCTGTATTCCTGATGAAGGGCTTTTGCCCGAAACGTTGATTTTACTGTTCCTCGGATGCTGCCTGAACTGCTGTGCTCTTCCAGCACCACTAATCCAGGATCGTGGCTGGTCAAGTGGTGACGCCAATGCCTCTATGTCCCGGAAACCAAGAAATTTTCTTTATCAAGTGCATTACCATTACCAGCACTGTAAATGCATTTTTGAACGACTCAAATTTGCCACCCTGTTTCGTAGTTCATTCTCCTCCTCTCTTGTCTCTAGCAGCCAGCAGCAGAATCTGCATCATCTCCACCTTGAGATCAGTCCCTCAGGACAACACCTCCTCTTCCACAGGTCTGAGGGTACACCAGCAAGGTTGGCACCGGCATACTCTATCAGCTCTGATACTGGTATCTTGAGCATTAGCTGGAGTAGAATCACAGTAACATACTGGTGCCACATCACTGATATGTCTCCACAGCTGGCTGAGGGAGGAATGCCCCAGGTCACTGGCACTCAGAGGACTGATGGAGACTAGCCTAGTCCAAGCAAGAGGGGATCTCATAATGTTGGCCATTAGTAACGTCAATGAATGCAGAAGCAACAACAGGAATAGTGAATACGTTTATCACAGACAGTTGGGACATTGAATCAAAGGTGAAGGAATCTATCAATGTTGCATCTGACATGTGAGAATGTGGCTGTCTCAGGACACTCCAGGGATGCCAGGCCCCTCAATCTTCACTTTGCCTGCCATCCCCAAACCTGTGGGATTTTTAGTCAAGGAGAGTGAGCCTCCATTGGGCAGGACACTCTCAGCATTTCTGAATCTCCAGCCACAAACGTCTCTCTAGGCTTGTTCACCCAAATCGTCCAGGCTAAATAATTCCTCCAACCTGGCTGTGGACTCCAGGACTGCATCGAGATATAATGGGAGGGCAACAGAAAATAAAACACACAGGTGGTATATAGGTGTTACTGCATTGCAAATGCAACCTCACATTTGTAACTCTTCCAATAGATAAAGTAATCAAAACTGTTCACATTATTCCAGCTGTGGTTTAACCAGTGCCTTTATTGGTTTCACAGGACTTGTGTATTGTTAGATTCCATTCTATTTGAAATAAAGGCCAACATTCCATTTGCCTTTCCAATTAGCCCATAATTTGGATGTTAATATATGGAACCTGTCTGACTGTCGAGTTAGCTACAGCAGCAGATTCACTGGAGATCATTTCAGAGTTAAGCAGCCTCTTCATACACCCTCAGAGGATAGAGGTTATAGAGGGGGGGCATCTCTCAGGACCATCCTGGATAGCAACAGATTTTAGCCATTCTTTAAACCTTACATCATGACTGCGACAAAGACTCAGATCCAGATATTTTATTGTAAAAGATGAAGTCAAATTACTTTTACTTAGAAACGGAAAAATACTTAGAGTTAATTACTCTAAATATCAAACTTTACCTCCAAAAGTGTAATGTTACGACACTAATTTTTTCGCATTTCTTTATTGTGATTTGTGTTGAATAAAAAGATTCTTCAAACTTTAGAAGTGAAGTGGGAGATGGCAGGGGGCAGGGTGACACTAAGCACATGGTCACACAAGATGGCTGCTGAACCATCAGTTGGCCACTTGACACATAAGATGGCTGCCAAGCCACAATATGGAGAGAGATAGCAGAGCAAATGCAGACACTGTCTGGGGCCACCAGAATGCCAGCACAATGCACTCACAACCTGGTTGATTAGTTTAAGGTAGGTGGGGGAGACAATTCACATGAGTAACGTACACTGCTCGCCGAAGTGTCTGGTCCAGCCAACACCTTTGATAGAAATGCTAACAGCTTGACTCGGATCAATACAGAGTGCTAAAAGCCAGGTCTGCAGTAATCATCCTTCTCAAGAAGAGCGCTTAGCGCCCATTACTACAGCAATGGACTTCCACGCAGACATTGAAACTGACAATGTCTGTGCTGAAACTAACAACAACCGCGCTGAAATCAACAAAGGCTGTGTTGGAACTGACAATGACTGCACCAAAACTATCAATTATTCTGCAATGATTACCATAAACAAACCATGCTACAAAGACAAGGTATATAAAAATATCTTGACATGTGCTCCAGGTTGAGAGAAGATTCGCAGCTGACCATTGTGCTGTTGGTATCTTTCTCTCCCCGAAGCTCTGGTATTTCCTTGAACAATAAACTCTGTCATTGAACCCCGTTCTGACTCCAAGGCTGGTGATTTTCCCCATAACAGTTGGCATTGTGAACAGGGTTCTTATTAATGGTGCCCTGGTCGAAGGCCACGAGCAGGGAGCTGGGGCAAGAACCAATTTGTCCTTGCAAATGGGAAGGGTCAAACCGGGTCAAACACGCAGTTTAAAAGGTATACCGATTGTAATGTCTGATTTGCTGCACTACTGAGTTAAAAATTCTTTTTACTGCATGTCTGTGGAGAATAAGTGCTTAACAGTATTAACTTCTGTAAGAACCTGCTGCTTGTGCTGAAACAGCCAGAGGACAGGGCAATGCCTGCTGCCCTAAACCGGTTGTTAAGAGGGGTAGTCCCCATGCGAAGGTTGGGATTTGAAGTGGGAATTGAGGCACCGAGGGCACTCGGAGTTGTGAAGCACAAGTGGCAAAGTCAGGTAACATTGGACTCTGTCGGGACGAACAATGCAGAGTCCAGTTAAAGTTTAAGTTAAAAGTTGGGTGCTGTTTGTACTTTAACTTCCAATGTGGTGAGGAAATGGAGCTGATCACTCTGACCAAGAGCTAAACGTTAATGGAGCACATGTTACCAAGGTGGGGAGCATGGACACTGTGAGTAACCGTGATACCCTGTCAGTCCGTAGTAGAACGACAGAGCTTGAATAATGGCGGTGGGCGGAAAGGTAAAGAGTCACACCGGTAGAGAGCACGCTGGGCTACAGGAAGGTTTCTGGGCCTATCGGGAGGCGTTGGGTCAATAGAGGTGGCCGGGAGGGTAGAGAAGTCCCACCGGTAGAGAGCAAACTTTGCTAGGAGGCTGCTATGGCCTTATGGATGATGCTGGGACAGTATTATTGGCCAGGGAGTGGAGAAGTCCCCACTGGTTAGGAACACTTTACTGTTGGTGGTATCCGGGGGTACACAATCTGCTAAATGGCAGATCAAAGTTTTAAGGGGGATACTGAAGGTTCCCTTATTGAGAAATACAAGGCAGACAGACAAGGGTACACAGAGCAAGTGAAGAAAAGTGGTTGGTACCCAATCCCAGACATTAGCATAACAGAGAGAATGGATGGATGAGCAGAAACAGAAACTAACTAAAAAGTTAGTATACCAATTAGCAAGCCTAATTGAACAAGTGAGTGCCTCCACAAGTCGGTGGAGAAAGGACCAGGAATAAGTTAAAGAGCTGGAGGGCAGGATAAAATTTCTAGAGTACACATTAAAAAAAACTACAAGAGGAGAGAGAAATTGACTGTCTCCCCTCCTACAAAACCATCCAGCAGGGACCAACTGCTCCCTCTGTTGGACAAACCGTACAAGAGTATAACTTAGTGCCCATTACCAGAGGATGAACAGAATCACAACCTAAAGCGAATTATAAACTCTTCATCCCAGGGGAGAGGCAGCAGATTATGGCCTCCCTGGGCAAAATACAGCCCCAGAGCGCAAACACCAGGTTCTGGGAAGAGCTGGATTGTGTATGGGTAAGGCACCAACTACACCTGAGGGACTTTCACCAGCTGGTCCGGGCAGCTTGCCCAGCGGACAAGTGGAGGCAGGTAGTTGGTGGACCCAACGCCACAGTAGTCCAAGACTTTTGGGCAGGACAATGGATACATGCCATTGCCCTCACAGCTGAGATAGATGCCCAGCAGACCCCCTTCACCGACTTTAAAGAGGAAATCCAGAGGGTGCTAGGAAATGCTCCCACGAACTGGAGCAGGATCATGACCACTAGGCAACTTAAAGAGAAAGGAGCCTCTGAATATGGGGAACGATTATTTAGGGTCTATCAGGAATGCTCAGGGTAAGCAAACCCAGATCAGGGGGGACCGGGCATTCATCCAAGCTTTTAAAGATGGGCTCTCTATCGCCCACCAAGCCATCCTGAAAATAGGAGTAATTATGTCAATGGGATTATGATGACCTAGTCGAGTGGGCTAGCAGGATGCAGGAGGCAGAAGCTCCTGCAATAAAGGCAAGACCTGACAAAGCACCCTCCTGGAATGCAGGCAAGAGTAGAATGAAATGATCCTGTCACAACTGTGGCTGGCAGGAACACTTTGCTAGAGAGTGTAGGGTCCCACGAGCAGGAGATAGACGAGGGAACAATGTAAAATACTGCAGCCACTGCAAAAGAACAGGACACATGGAAACAGTATGCTGGGAAAAGCATGGGGCACCCCCAAACACCATCCGGAACAACACGGAACCGCGGGAATCTTGTGGTCAGCAGAGCTGACAACCAGTTGCCCGCATTCATGAGGATAAAGGAGAGGGGAGAATTTACGTATCTGCAGTAATAGGAGGGAGGAAATGTGAAATGATAGTAGACACAAGAGCAGCTTTATCCATTACAAGCTTACCCTTACCCCACACAAATAAAATGGTTCACTTAATTGGGGTAGGAGGGGATAGAAACCCAGCTTACCTAAGCAAAACGACCCTCGTAGAAATAAGCAATATATATATCCCCATGAGATTCTATGCATGCCAAAATAACGAGGGCAACATAATGGGCAACAATCTCATGAAATAATATAATGTTCTAATTGATTATGCAAAAGGGAAATTGATTTGGCCCAGACAGGACGGTCAGAAGACTGAGATTGGGAAACTTATCTCCAGCATCTGCAGTCCTCACTTTCTCCTCAAACTTACAAGTCACCTTGAAACTATCAATGTGGCTACCGTCACCAACAGGGACTGGAAGCTCGAAAAGGGGGTATTCGGAGCCATCTGCACCTCCATCCCTGGAGCTTGGGTGGGAACATAGTTAGATACATAGACCCGATAAGGGTTCCCAGACCGGAGCATAAGCCCCACTGGCAATGCCCAATAAAACCCGAAGCAGAACAAGCAGTTGTGGGGATAGTGCAAAGACTAGTGACACAGGGAATCCTGAAAAAAACCACAAGTACAACTAATTCCCCGACGTGGCCAGTACTAAAGCCTGATGGGAGCTACATTGATTATACAGGACTAAAAATGTCACTCCTAAATTGTACCCCATTGTAGCAGGCCCCTCCACCATATTAAACTGCTTGGCCCCTAAGCACAAAATGTTTACTGTTTTAGTCATAGCCAATGGCTTCCGGTCTATTCCGTTACACCCTGAGTCCGAGAACAAATTTGCTTTTATAGTAAGGGGCAGACAGTACACGTGGACTCGCCTGCCACAATGGTTCCACAACAGGCCCACTATTTTTCACAGGGTGACGAGCGACATTCTGAAGAGAGTAGATTTTCAGAAGGCAGCACTGCCCTCCAATATGTAAATGATATTCTGATTGCCTCAGAGAACGGGCCAGGACACCAGGAAGCTTTATGTCTAGTATTGCAGGAATTGGCAACTGCAGGGTGAAAGGCCCCACAAAGGCACAGATTGGCAAAACACAAGTCTTATACCTGGGACACCTCATATCCCAGGGACTCAAAGAAATGTCCAACAACCGTAAGAAGGCAATCCAACAGATACCACGACCTGCCACTGTCACGGGGGTCAGAAACGTCATGGGGCTATTCAACTACAGTCAGAGCTTTATATCTGAGTTCGCAAAATTGGCTGAACCGATCCAGAGATTAGCTAAAGGAGGCAAGCCCGCCTTGGAAACTGTAACCTTGGGGCCAGAACAGGAGGAGGCATACAGTCAGCTTAAAACTTGACTCATATCGACCCCCGGGCTAGGGCTTCCAGATCCCAGCAAGGATTTTTACATCCACTGTAATAATGAGGGAAGGTTTTACTCTGCAGTGGTCACCCAAGACCACTGTAGCAGGAGAAGGCCCGTAGGGTACTACTCAACCACAGAAGGGCCAGGAGTCACTGGCTGCCCAGGTGTATAGCAGCCTTAGACTGTGCTGCTTGGGCTGTTAGGGTTAGCGAGCCCATAGTAATGACAGGGAGTGTCATCCTCCACACTAAGGTAAAAACAATGACAGCAGATGCTGGAAACCAGATTCTGGATTAGTGGTGCTGGAAGAACACAGCAGTTCAGGCAGCATCCAAGGAGCTTCGAAATCGACGTTTCGGGCAAAAGCCCTTCATTAGGAATATTCCTGATGAAGGGCTTTTGCCCAAAACGTCAATTTTGAAGCTCCTTGGATGCTGCCTGAACTGCTGTGCTCTTCCAGCACCACTAATCCAGAATCCTCCACACTAAACACACCGTAGTAGAGATGCTCAACACAGTGAAACTGAGGGCCATCTCCAATATGAGAAGGGCAAAGGGAGAGGCAGTTCTTTTACCCCCCAAGTCAGTCCGTGGTAATAGTCAGGGATATGGGAGAAAACCCAGCTGAGGGAATTCCAGATGCAGGGGAACCACACACCTGTGGGGATATAGATGGGGATGAGGATAGGAGGAGAGTAAAAGATAGCCCCTACACATAGCAGAGGAGACCCTCTTCATGGACGGGTCACGAAAATACGTAGCCGGGTCACCCCAAACAGGATGGGCTGTGGTAAATGAAAATGTGTTGCTGGAAAATCACAGCAGGTCAGGCAGCATTCAACGAGCAGGATAATCGATGTTTCGGGCATGAGCCCTTCTTCAGGAATGAGGAAAGTGTGTC
>NC_057719.1:64497244-64512587 GCF_004010195.1 Chiloscyllium plagiosum
AGGGAGAGGCTGAACAGACTGGGGCTGTTTTCCCTGGAGCGTCGGAGGCTGAGGGGTGACCTTATAGAGGTTTACAAAATTATGAGGGGCATGGATAGGATAAATAGGCAAAGTCTTTTCCCTGGGGTCGGGGAGACCAGAACTAGAGTGCATAGGTTTAGGGTGAGAGGGGAAAGATATAAAAGAGACCTAAGGGGCAACTTTTTCACACAGAGGGTGGTACGTGTATGGAATGAGCTGCCAGAGGAAGTGGTGGAGGCTGGTACAATTGCAATATTTAAGAAGCATTTGGATGGGTATATGAATATGAAGGGTTTGGAGGGATATGGGCCGGGTGCTGGCAGGTGGAACTAGATTGGGTTGGGATATCTGGTCGGCATGGACGGGTTGGACTGAAGGGTCTGTTTCCATGCTGGACATCTCTATGACTCTATGACCTCCCAAACCTGTTTTTGACAGGGATAATTGCACCCCTTACTGTACCATGCCCCGGGGGGGCATATTTGGAGAAGGATTGTGACTTGCTCCATCAGTCAGGAGTTCTGTGCTGACTGGCAGGCCCCCACCACTTTGGGATCAACATTTGGGATATGGATTCCTGGGATCTCTATCTTTGGGGAGGTGCAGCAGGGGTCATCAGTGCTGAAAACTGAAATTATCTTGTAAGTGGCCTGACTATCCTCGGCAATAGTACTTCGAAAGCTCTGGAAGCAATTAACACAGAGCAGGCTGAACTCAGGCTCTACATACAGCAGATATGTAATGTGGTGGATTATCAATTAGCACAGCAAGGGAGAGTTTGTACAATTGTTGGTGATAATTATATTACCTATGTTATCGATGCCTCTTATAATATTACAGAAGCCATCAAAAATATCCGAGACCAGCTGGACAGTTTTCGATAGGGAGCCACAATTACAGACAGCTGGCTAAATTGGTTGCTGGGCAAATCTTGGGAACCCTATCTGGCACACGGGATAGTTCTCCTCATCGCACTCATGCTGGTATTCTGTGTGGGCCTCGGGTGTTTCAAGCTCTGCTGTAAGGCATTGCTGTCGAGAACTGTACCAGCAGCAAGTGTTACCATGGAAGAAGCTGGAAATGTGTTGCTGGAAAAGCGCAGCAGGTCAGGCAGCATCCAGGGAACAGGAGAATCGACGTTTCGGGCATAAGCCCTTCTTCAGGAAAATTAACACAGAGCAGGCTGCGATAGGGAAGAACCCCAACGGAATTGGCACTCTATGATACCCCTCGGGAGGAGGAACTTCTGGAGGTGACCTCCCTCTACGTGTAAATTGGGTGGACTGCAGGAAATCTCTGAAGTCGCTTCCTTGACCACAAAAGGGGGAGTGATGAGGGAAATGACACGGGGTCAGGGTGACACTAGCACCTGAACACACAAGATGGCAGCTGAACCATCAGTTGGCCACTTGACACATAAGATGGCTGCTGGACCTCAATGTGGAGAGAGACAGCAGAACATATACAGACACTGCCTGAGGCCACCAGAATGCCAGCACAATGCAGTCACAACCTAGTTGATTAGTTTAAGGCGGGTGGGGGAGAATACATATGGGTAATCTACACTGCCCGCCGAAGTGCCTGGGTCCAGCCAACGCCTTTGATAGAAATGCTGACAGCTTGATACGGACTCAATACAGAGCGCTAAAAGCCAGGGCTGCAGTAATCGTCCTTCTCAGGAAGAGCGATTAGCGCCCATTACTACAGCAATGGACTTCCGTGCAGACATTGAAACTGAAAATGTCTACCCTGAAGCTGACAACGACTGCGCTGAAATTAACAAAGGCTGCACTGGAACTGATAATGACTGTATCGAATCTATCAATGATTCTGCAATGATTATCATAAACAAACCATGTTACAAAGACAATCATCTCATCACTGTCCTGTTGTATCACGAGATGTATAAAAGTATCTTGACATGTGCCCCAGGTCGAGAGAAGAACCGCAACTGACCACTGTGCTATTGATGTCTTTCTGTTCCCAGAGCTCCAGTATTTCCTTGTGCAATAAACTCTATCATTGAATCCTGACTCTGACTCTGAGACTGGTGATTTTTCTCATAACAGAAGGCTGTGTAAGCCAAGTCATTAAGTGTATTTAAAACAGAGATAGATAGGTTCTTGTTTGGTAAATGGGGTCAAGGGATTATGGAGTGAAGGCAGGAGAATGGGGTTGAGAAAATTATCAGTCATGATTGAATGGTGTAGCAGACTCGATGGGCTGAGTGGCCTAATTCTGTTCCTACCTTATGGTCTAGATACAAATGCAAACATGTTTCATTAATATCAGGACAGGGCTTACTTAAATATAATTTTATGAATATTTTTGAACCAACAGTAGATTAAAAACTGTTAACAATATGAGGTACAACCTTGCAAATCATTAACATATTAAAAAAATAAATTGTGCATCAAGAAAGTGAACCATGAGGTCACAACATGCTGTGCATGTTAATCTAAAGTGGGCTGGTTTAGCAGAAATGAAGGTAAATGAAGTTGAATGAGAAGAAGAAAGAATACAAGGTCTCATGGTGATTAGAAATTCTTTTAAAAAGTATCTGTGTTCGGATGAAAGAATGTCTTTGTTTACATCAAGTATTGAAACTTAGTAGTGGACTGAATTGTTGCAGTAACTCTCAAAAAGTTAAGTTTTGTTTAAAACAGACACAGTGAATCAGATGTGATAATTCACTAAAGTTATGACGTTGTGGTGTAAGTATCATATGGCTGATAATATGGCTGATTGGAATGACATAAGAGTGGTGAAAAGCAAGAGCAACTTTAGGTTTTATGTCAGAATTCATTAAAAGCAAGAGATAAGCCTCATTCCAAGGAGACGGAAACAGGTCCTGATGAATTAACTGATTAAAGTTGCTGTGATGGATGGCCCCTTTGTGATGTTTGCTCGTGGTCAAACTAATCATTCGCTGGAGATTGGATAGTGTTAAGGTTTCAGTGAGCAGCTTTCTTGTCTAGAAAAGGTATTAAAAAAAACCCCTTGCCTCAGCAAAATTAGCCAGCTTGTCGAAGATGTCACCAAATCAACACCTGGAAGATAGAGTAGGCTGATCGACTGTTCTTGTCTGAAGGTCAGACCAGTGATATCAAAGGGTTCATTTGTAAGTATTGTACAGGTAAGATGTTTCACTTTCTGTTGTAGTATACTTTGCTTTATAAAGAACATTGGATGTATTCTGTCCATAGAATTGCCTTGGATTATTGTTACTCAAAGTAAACCCTACAGACTAGAAAATCAAAGCTTGAAAGAACAAAATGTGCAGTGAAGTATGATGGGAACATAAAAGTCAATGAATGAAGCTACAGAAAACATTCATTTTGCTACAATTCTGGGTTTAGGGAGTTGGGACTAGCAGTAAGATTAAGTGGTAAATGGACCCTAATTCCTTCTTTGTTCCCTTCAGTATGACGAGACCCTCCTGATACGTGTCCAGCACCAGTAGTTTCTGCACTGGCAGGCTTGTGGTCAGAAAGTAGAGGTGCTGGCCAAGTTCTGTTGTTGAATAAGCTGCAGATACTGCCTTTGAAGATCAATCTGCTAGCTCTGGAACCCAAGAATTCTGCTACAGCTAGTGGTTCAGGAGCTGGCTCTTATGTCTCTGATTTAGCTGCAGTTGTTGACATAGCAGTCGGCTGCACTGAGTTACATCAATCCGGAATCCGATTATACTTTGCTGAAATGAAGTAGTGCGGTAATGAAATGTCTGAATGCTGAAAGTTTGACTCCAGGAATCTCCCATTATTTGCGATTCTCAACGTGAGCCTCACAATGCCAGTGAGGTTGTGGAGATGGCGGAGCTTCTGTTGACAACACTGCAAGCTCACCACCCCCTCCACGTTCAATGGACCCTCCTTGCATTGCAACAACATTGGCATCACAGGCTGCATTCGCCTTAGTCACAGACAAAGTCAAAGTATCGAATGCATTATCACGACTACCCTCACAGGCAGAAAGGTCACCCTCAGGATACTGCATCCCTCCTTCTCTGCTGGTGTACCATCACATTGGTGCAATGTGCTTGTTTCCCTCCCATTCTCACTTCTAACAAGTCTCCCAGACACTGGTCCCACTGAGGCACATTTGCATCCGATGTGCCTGTAGTATCTGTCAGAGGAGAAAGAAATGTGCACTTCATCTTTGTCACTAAGTCATTCCAGTGCAAATAGTGTAAGCTTCATTCAACTGTTCATCTCACCCACATTTGAACGCCATGCCTGTTATAAAGGACATTTTATCTTTCTCATGTTAATTTTTACCACCTTAGTTATCCAAGAAACCCTGAATTTGTTTTTCCAACTTTTCTCACCTTGACTCCACCTGAACCATCTGGTCTTTGAAGGTGGGTTGTTGTTCGTTCCTGTTTTTCCTGCTGACCTCTTGTCCCAATCAATCCTGCCCAGTTCTGTTCTTGACCCTGGATGGAGAATTTTATGAACACAGTTTCATCATCTTGAAGGAGATTGCCTTTTACAACATGTTGTAAGCTCAGTAAACAGCAGTGATCTTTCTGCATCTACCAGTTTAATTGTACAAAGTTGGATGAAATTAGAGCTATCTCCAAGGCAACTGCATTTTACGATGTCATTAATAATGATGAATAGTAAATACTTTGTGTAATTACATAACATGGTAACCCAGAAATCAGTGAATAGTAAATACTTTGGGTAATTACTTGACATAGTAACCCAGAAAACAGGATTTAAAGTTTCATAAATTAATTTATATTTTGATAAATGAATAAATACATATATCTTGGTAGCTTGCACAAAAACATGCAATTTCTTTCGGTATTGGTTGACCATCATGGGGACAGTATGATTTGCAGAAGAATGTAGGAGCATCAGAACAGGAGTAGGCCATATAGCCCCTTGTTCCATCATTCAATAATATCATGGCTGATCTGTGGCCTAATTCATATTCCTGCCTTTGGCCTATACCACTTTGCTTAACAAATACGTCTCTCTGATTTAAAATGAACAAATGTTCTAACATCTACAGGCCTTATGGAGGTTTACAAAAACATGAGAAGCATAGATAGGATAAATAGACAAGGTCTTTTCCCTGGGGTGGAGGAGTCCAGAACTAGAGGGCATAGGTTTGGGGCGAGAGGGGAAACATATAAAATGAATGTAAGGGGCAACTTTTTCACACAGAGGTTGGTGTGTGTATGGAATGAGCTGCCAGAGAAAGTGGTGGAGGCTGGTAGAGTTTTAAACATTTAAAAGGCACCTGGATGGGTATATGAACTGAAAGGGTTTAGAGGGATATGGGCTAAGTGCTGGCAAATAGGACTAGATTAGGTTAGGATATCTGATCAGCATGGACATGTTGGACCGAAGGGTCATTTCCGTGCTGTACATCTCTATGACTCTATGACTCTATTTGTGGAAGTCAGTCCCATATATCTAGCACCCTTTTTGTGTTGAAGTGCCTGTTAACATCTCTCCTGAATAATCTGGCCCTAATTCTCAGACTACTCCCCCTAGTTCTAGACTCTGCTTGAAGCTCTTTCTGAGTAATACTTTTCTTGGGGCTCTGGTCTTTGACAGTCCAAACTCTATGCTGCATTCCACCTCAGAAAAAAATATGTTCACATCCTCATCCATGAAATTTTGAAATCACTTCTTTATTACAATCCCTTACACTGCCATCCTCAGCAGACGAAAATATAAATATAAATAACTTGCTTACCCCCAGCAAGTTACAAAGATAACCATCGAACATCATTGCATTTCTGAAATAAACAAGAACTAATTAAACAGCAATGATATGACTACAATTATATTCAAACTTTATAATACGTGCAAAAATGAATTAAACGTATAGAAATAATTATACTTACAATAATACTAGAGGAGTAACATTAAATCTTTGGAAAAATATGTAAAATAAAGCACTAGTGTAGCTAAGAATTGCTGAAGATACTTCTATCATGTCTGCTTCAGTTTAAATGCTGACGATGGTGCCCTCAAGGGCTACCTGTCCTTCAAATGTCATGGGATGGGTGTTGGGGTGGAGGGGTGTGGTCTGCCTTCCCTTATACTGCATGGGAAGACCTTGGGAGATAGCTTTGACACTGCTTTCAGGGACTGGCCCGTGGGTTGGTCTCTTCAACAGAGAGATTCAGACTGTTTTTTATAGTATCAGTATCATCTGTGAGGTATATAAGAGACATTGTAAAATCTGGGCTTTGGTCTTAAGTGAAATGATTATCAAAGTTAATGGGAACACCTTGCCATCACTCAAGTTGCACACTTATGACCACTTTGTATGTGTTAGTCCATGCTTATTTGTGGCTGCACACATCTCTGGAAGCAAAGGTTTATTTCACCTCTCTGCCTTACAGGAGGGGTGCGCCCTCATATAAGGAAGAGTGATGTCCAAAGTTCCCTCCAAAATGTGTGTGCAGCCACTTTGAGCATCCACAAATGAAGATCAGTGTGCCATTGCCATTTGTAGCATTGATTTCCGATTCCAGAATCACTACCGTGGACAGAACTCAGAGGTCTGCGAGGAAGAAAAAATATTGTGGGAATGCTGGTGATGTCCATTGCTCCATTAGTGTCCAAACTCTGCCTCTGAGCACATTCTCCAGTGGGAAAATACGTTTTTAAGCACTTACTGCATTACTTTAGACATTGGAGTGAAGTCTACTTAAGCATTACACACTGTGAACATTGTATGTGAAATTCTAAATGCTTCAGTGTAAACAATGATGGGTGGGTGGGTGGGTGAGAAGGAGCAGCCCATAGAACAGACAAGGTTGCCATTCTTGAATGTGGGAGTGGCAGGCATTGTAAACCATTTAAACGATTGATAATAGTAACTTTTATTGAACAACAGGAGAGGTGTAGAAAAATCTCACAAATAAAGTGTATTTTTTTTGCACATAATAGGGGCTGCTTGCCTTCATGACAACAACAACAAAAAATCAATATTCAGTGAACAATATGTTCACTTCACTCAGATCTCTTGCAAGCAGCTATCAATGAAGTTCTGAATGGCTTTTTGTACCTGATGCTGCAACTTTGTATCATGGTGGCAGTGATGTTCCTCTTACTCAATGTCCTCATCTTTCTCATTGGAAACTGCTACTATGCCGGCTCCTCAGAGTCCATCACATACCCCCAGGATTATATGGCACACTCCATCTAGACTGTACTGCAAGGCACCTCCCCAGCATTGGAATGTAATCTTGAATGGCCTGTTCCACAGTGGTTCTGGTGGAAGAATGGGCTGTAGTTAACTTACATTCTGCCTCAGTCAAGGGTTCCTTCAAGGAATCATCAGCCAAGGTTGGAGAGGTAGCACTTGTCTCCTAGCAGCATCCTTGTTCGAAATTTGACTGCTAGAATGAGGCAAAAACTTGAGAGTTATCAAGAATGTAGGCATTATGGCAGCTTCCAGGATATCTGGTGCAAACCTCTAAACTGTGGGAATAATGATCATAGTTGAGTTGGACATAGATCAAGTGGAAACCTTTCACATTAATCCATTCAGTTGCATTTTAATATGGCATTTTCAACACAATGTATCTTGTACCTGGGGGAGGCCAGCAATGTTAGAAAATTCCACAGTCTGAACTGTCATGTTGACCTCATCATGGCAAGACGAGATTAAATAGTGTAATCTTGCTCAAACTGCATTTGTAACATTCTTTATATAATCATTCTTGGAGTAAGTGATGGCCTGGTGGTATTATCACTCAACTATTAAAGCAAAGACACAGGTAATGTTCTGGGGAGTTGTGTTCACATTCTGCCCTTACAATTGGTGAAATTTGGAAATAAGAGTTTAATGATGACCACAAAGCCATTGCCTATTGTCAGGAAAACCCACTGGGTTCACTAATGTCCTTTAGAAAAGGAAACTGCTATCCTTACCCGGTCTGGCCCACCAGTGACTCCAGACTCACACCAATGCAGTTGATTCTTACCTGCTCTCTGGGCAATTAGGGAGCAGCACTAAATGTTGGTCAGCCAGTGATCCCCACATCCCATGGATGAATTGTTTAAAAAGCTGTTTAAGATGCATGCTCTGCTGTCACCTTCTGAGTACAAATACTACTCCAGGAAATGATACAGTTTTATTATTGTTGTCCTGGGACATAGAACATTACAATGCAGTACAGGCTCTTCAGCCCTTGATGTTGCATCGACTTGTGAAATCAATCTAAAGCCCATCTAATGTACATTATTTCATTTTCATCCATATGTTTATCCAGTTGAAAGAGTGTGATGCTGGAAAAGAACAGCGGTCAGGCAGTGTCTGAGGAGCAGGAGAATCAATGTTTCAAGCATAAGCCCTTCATCAGGAATGAGGATGCTGCCTGACCTCCTGCGCTTTTCCAGCACCACACTCTTCGACTCTGATCTCCTGCATCTGCAGTCCTCATTTTCTCCTTTATATTTACCCAATGACCATTTAAATACCCTTAATTCTGGTGGGCTGAAAATGTGTTGCTGGAAAAGCGCAGCAGGTCAGGCAGCATCCAGGGAACAGGAGAATCGACGTTTCGGGCATAAGCCCTTCTTCAGGAATGGCTTCAGGAATTCCTGAAGAAGGGCTTATGCCCGAAACGTCAATTCTCCTGTTCCCTGGATGCTGCCTGACCTGCTGCGCTTTTCCAGCAACACATTTTCAGCTCTGATCTCCAGCATCTGCAGATCTCATTTTCTCCTTTATATTTACCCAATGACCATTTAAATACCCTTAATTCTGGTGAGACCACTACTGTTGCAGGTAGGGCATTCCATGTCCTTACTACTCTCTGAGTAAAGAACCTATCTCTGACATTTGTCCTATATCTATCACCCCTCAATTTAAAGCTATGTCCATTCGTGCTAGCCATAGCCATCCGAGGAAAAAGGGCTCTCACTGTCACCCTATCATCTTACATGCCTATATTAAGTCACCGCTTAACATTCTTCTCTCTAATGAAAACAGCCTCAAGTCCCTCAGCCTTTCCTCAGAAGACCTTCCCTCCATACTAGGCAACAACCTGGTAAATCCCCTCTGCATCCTTTCCAAAGCTTCCACATCCTTCCTATAATGTGGCAACCAGAACTGCACGAAATAGTCCAAGTGAGGTTGCACTAGAGTTTTGTACAGCTACAACATGGCCTCATGACTCCGAAACACAATCCCTTTACCAATACAAGCTAACACATCATATGCCTTCTTAACAACTCTATCAACCTGGATCACAACTTTCTGGGATCTATGCACGTGGACACCGAGAGCTCTCTGCTCATCCATACGACCAAGAGTCTTACCATTAGCCCAGTACTCTGTATTCCTGTTACTCCTTCTAAAGTGAATCGCCTCACACTTTTCCACATTAAACTCCATTGCCAACTCTCAGCCCAGCTCTGCAGCTTATCTATGTCCCTCTATAACCTGCAACATCCTTCGACACTGTCCAGAACTCCATTGATATTAGTATCATCAGCAAATTTACTAACCCATCCTTTTACGCCCTCATCCAGGTCATTTATAAAAATATAAATATAAAAATATAAGCAGTGGCCCCAAAATAGATCCTTGTGGTACACCACTAGTAATTGAAGTCCAGGATGAACATTTTCCATCAACCACCTCTGTTTTCTTACAGCTAGCCAATTTCTGATCCAAACCTCATTCCGATGCCTCCATATTTTCTGCAATAGCCTACCATGGGGAACCTTATCAAATGCTTTACTGAAATCCATATACAACTTTCCCCATTCCTGAAGAAGGGCTTATGCCCGAAACGTCGATTCTTCTGTTCCCTGGATGCTGCCTGACCTGCTGCGCTTTTCCAGCAACACATTTCCAGCTCTGATCTCCAGCATCTGCAGACCTCACTTTCTCCCCGAAATCCATATACACCACATCAACTGCTTTACCCTCATCAATTTGTTTGGTCACCTTCTCAAAGAACTCAATAAGGTTTGTGAAGCACGGAATCGTGTTGACTATCCCTAATCAAATTATTCCTTTCTAAATGATTATATATCCTATTTGTTATAATCCTTTCCAAAACTTTGCCCACAACAGAAGTAAGGCTCACTGGTCTATAATTACCAGGGTTGTCTCTACTCCCCTTCTTGAACAAGGGGACAACATTTGCTCTCCTCCAGTCTTCTGGCACTATTCCTGTAGACAATGACGACATAACGATCAAAGCCAAAGGCTCTGCAATCTCCTCCCTGACTTCCCAGAGAATCTGAGGATAAATCGCATCCAGCCCAGGGGATTTATCTATTTTCACACTTTCCAGAATTGCTAACACCTCCTTCCTTGTAAATCTCAATCTCATCTAGTCTGTATCTCAGTATTCTCCTAAACATTGTCTTTTTCTTGTGTGAATACCAACAAAACATATTTATTTAGTATCTCTCCTAACTCTTCAGACTCCACGCACAAATTCCCATTACTGTCCTTGACTGGCCCTAATCTTACTCTAGTCATTCTTTTATTCCTGATATACCTATAGAAAGCTTTAGGGTTTTCCTTGATCCTACCTGCCAAAGTCTTCTCATGTTCCCTCCTGGCTCTTCTTAGCTCTCTCTTTAGGTCCTTCTGGCTAACTTGCAACTCTCAAGCACACTAACTGAGCCTTCACTTCTCAACTTTACATAAGTCTTCTTCTTCCCCTTGACAAGAGATTCAACTTCTTTAGTAAACCACGGTTCCCTTGCTCAGTGACTTCCTCCCTGCCTGACAGGTACATACTTATCAACGGCATACAGTAACTGTTCCTTGAATAACCTCCACATTTCTATTGTGCCCATCCCTGCAGTTTCCTTCCCCATCCTATGCATTCTAAATCTCGCCTAATCGTATCATGATTTTCTTTCCCCCAGCTATAATTCTTGCCCTGCGATATATACCTTTCCCTTTTCATCACTAAAGTAACATAACCAAATTGTGGTCACTATCACCAAAGTGCTCACCTACCTCCAAATCAAACACCTGGCCTGGTTCATTACCTGGTACCAAATCCAAAGTGGCATTGCCTCTTGTTGGCCTATCTACGTACTGTCTCAGGAAACTCTCCTGCACACATTGGACAAAAACTGACCCATCTAAGGTACTCGAACTATAGCATTTCCAGTCAATATTTGGAAAGTTAAAAATCCCCATAACAACTACTCGGTTACTTTCTCTCCTATCCAGAATCGTCTTTACAATCCTTTCCTCTACATCTCAGGAACGTTTCAGAGGCCTCTAGAAAACTCCCAGCAGGGTGACCTCTCCTTTCCTGTTTCTAACCTCAGCCCATACTGCCTCAGTAGACGAGTCCTCATCAAATGTCCTTTCTGCCACTGTGACACAGTGCTTGACTAACAATTCCACACCTCCACCTCTTTTACCACCTTCCCTGATCCTACTGAAACATCTAAAACCCAGAACCTGCAACAACCATTCCTGTCCCTACTATATCGATGTTTCTGAAATGGCCACAACATCAAAATTCCAGGTACCAATCCATGCTGTAAGTTCACCCACCTTATTCCGAATGCTCCTGGCTTTGAAGTAGATACACTTGAAACCACTTTCCTGCCTGCCGATATATTCCTGCGACCTTGAAACTTTATTCATGACTTCACTGATGTCAACATCCTGGACAGTGGAGATACAAGAGTCGAAGAGTGTGGTGTTGGAAATATATAGCGGGTCAGGCAGGATCCTAGGAGCAGGAGAGCAGGATGCTGTCTGACTTGCTGTGCTTTTCCAACACCACACTCTTTGACTCTGATCTCCAGCATCTGTAGTCCTCACTTTCTCCCACTGGAGCTACAAATTCAGGTTCCCATCCCCCTGCTTAATTAACTTAAACCTTCCTGAAGAGCATTAGCAAATTTCCCTCCTCTGGTTTAGGTGTAGACCATCCCGTTTGTAGAGGTCCCATCTACCCCAGAATGAGCCCCAATTATCCAGATATCTGAATCCCTCCCTCCCGTACCACCCCTGTAGCCATGTGTTCAACTGCTCCCTCTCCCTATTCCTTGCCTTGCTAGCACGTGGCATGGATAACAGCTCTGTTTGTTCTAGCTCTAAGCTTCTACTCTAGCTCTCTGAAGTTCTGCCTTACATCCCCATCCCTTTTCCTCCCTATGTCATTGGTGCTTATGTAGACCATGACTTGGGGCTGCTCTCTTTCCCTCTTAAGGATCCTGAAAACACGATCCAAGACATCATGAACCCTAGCATCTGAGAAGCAACACACCAACTGCGAGTCTCTCTCATTCCCACAGAATCTCCTATTTGTCCCCCTAACTATAGAGTCCCCAGTGACTAATGCTCTCCTCTTCTCTCCCATTCCCTTCTGAGCAACAGGGACAGACTCTGTGCCAGAGACCTGTACCCCATGGCTTACCCCTGGTAGATCATCGTCCCCAACAGTATCCAAACCAGTATACTTGTTATGCAGGGGAATGGACACAGGGGATCCCTGCACTGCCTGCTTCTTACTCCTTCTAACAGTCACCCAGGTATCTTCATTTCCTGGAGTAACTACCTCCCTGTAGCTTTTATCTATAACTGTCACTGCCTTCCGAACAATCTAAGTGCATCCAGTTCCAGCTCCAGTTCCCTGACACGGTTTTCAAGGAGCTGGAATTGGATGCACTGCCTGCAGGAGTACTCAGCTGGGACACTAATGATGTCCCTCACCTCAAACATCCCACAGGAACAACATTGCACTGTGTGCACTGCCATCTTCACCCTGACTCAGTACTAATCTTCAGTCATCAGCAAGAAATCGTTGACCTTCTGAGATGTTAGACTCATGCAGATATAAGCAGGGTAAAAACAATGACTGCAGATGCTGGAAGCCAGATTCTGGATTAGTGGTGCTGGAAGAGCACAGCAGTTCAGGCAGCATCCAAGGAGCTTCGAAATCGACGTTTCAGGCAAAAGCCCAGGAGCAGCGAAATCGACTTTTGCCCGAAATGTCATTTTCGCTGCTCCTCGGATGCTGCCTAAACTGCTGTTATCTTCCAGCACCATTAACCCAGATATAAGCAGCACAGGTCATATACAATATTGCCCCCCCCGTACCCGCGGGGGTTACGTTCCAAGACTACAGCAGAAGCCCAAAATCATGGATGAAGTGAACCCATTCATTTAAATGGGAAATGTACCTTCCCGGTAGCTTCCTGGTCCCTGGTTCTGGAACGTTCCCTCTATTATGCTCGGGCTGTGGTAAACCGCGGGTAACTGAAACTGCGGGATATGGGGATTGCCATGTATGTGCAAATACATTGGGATATTGTAACTGTCCCCAACTTGTAACTTTCCCCAACACAGTATGGACTGGACCTTGGTAATCCCCCTTAGTGGCTACTGCAAACACCTCCAAGGCTGACCATGGTCCATACTCCGAGAGATCCCTGGACTAGTCAGACTTGATTTGCTGGACTGATCATGGCCCAATCGTCACAATGGAAGAACATTGACCGTAGATCCTAACTTTATTAAGTGCCTAAGCAAAAGTGAGGACTGCAGATGCTGGAAACCAGAGTTCAGATCAGAGTGGTGCTGGAAAAGCACAGCAGGTCAGGCAGCATCCAAGGAGCAGGAAAATTGACATTTCGGGCAAGGTGACACCCCATGACAGACAATAGCCTAATTTCACTCGATTAAAGTCTGCTCCTTCTTAGATTTTCAGATACAGCCTTTGGTTGAAGCATATGTGTTGTGTTTATCATGTAAGCTGCTGGCACATGCTGTACTTGTGATATTGATATAACATGGTACCATACAGCAACATGTCCAATTCCCTGTGTGCACTAAAACACAAGGCAAGACAGAGATGCTGTGAGCCTGTGAGTTCTGAATGAATAGGTAATGGGAGAAAGTGAGGACTGAAGATGTTGGAGATCAGAGTCAGAAGGTGTGGTGCTGGAAAAGCACAGCCAATCAAGCAGCACCTCAGGAGCAGGAGAGTCAACGTTTCAAGCTATGCTCTTTATCAGGTAGGAAAGTTCAAAAGAGTGGTGATGAATTGGACGGTTGGATCTGGGATGGGGGGAAGGGGAGATGAGGAAACTGGTGAAATCAACATTGATCCCATGTGGTTGGAGGGTCCCAAAGCAGAGGATAAGACATTCTTCCTCCAGGTGTTGGGTGGCTAGAATTTGACAGTGGAGGAGGCCCAGGATGTCCTTGGCAGAGTGGGAGGGGGAGTTGAAGTGTTCGGCCACAGGGTGGTGGCATTGTTTAGTGCATGTGTCCCAGAGATGTTCTCTGAAACATTTCACAAGTCTCAAGTCTCCCCAATGTAGAGGAGACCACAATGGACACAGTAGGTAAGGAGTTTGGAGGTGCAGGAAAATTTCTGTTGGATGTGGAAGGGTTTTTTAGGGCCTTGGGTGGAGGTGAGGGGGGAGGTGGGGGCGCAGGCTTTACTCCTCTTGTGGTGACAAGGGAAGGTGCCAGGAGTGGAGGGTGAATTAGTGGGGGACGTGGACCTGACAACGGAGTGGTGGAGGGAATGGTCTCTGCGGAATGCAGATAGGGGTGGGGAAGGAAATGGCGGAGGATGATGTGTTGTATTTAGGTGTTGGTCAACAATGCCCTCCAGTGCATTTCCTCCACTTCCTGCACCTCAGCCCTTGAACCTCATCCTTCCATTCACAATAAGGACAGAACCCCCCCCATCAGGGCCTCACCTTCCACCTCACCAACCTCCAGATACATCGCATCAACCTCCGCCATTTCTACCACTTACAAACAGATCCCACCACCATGGATATATTTCCCTCTCCACCCCTATCTGTGTTCCACAGAGACCCTTCTCTCCACAACTCCCTTGTTTAGTTCACCCTCCTCCTCCCCCCCAACACACCCTCCACTTCCAGCATCTTCCCTTGCCACCACCTGCTCCACCACCTCCCCCCTCACTTCCATCCAAGGTCCCAAAGGATCCTTCCACATCCTGCAGAGATTTTCCTGCACCTCCAAATACCTCACCTATTGTGTCTGTTGCTCTCGATGTGGTCTCCTCTACATTGGGGAGACAGTAAGCCAACTTTCAGAACGTTTCAGAGAACATCTCTGGGACACATGCACTAAATAATCCCACCATTCTGTGGCCGAACACTTCAAATCCCCTCCCACTCTGCCAAGGACATGGAAGTCCTGGGCCTTCTCCACCTCCAAATCCAAACCATCCGAAGCCTGGAGGAAGAATGCCTCATCTTCCACCTTGAGACCCACCAACCATATAGGACAAATGTTGGTTTCACCAGTTTCTTCTTCCCACCTTATCCCAGATCCATCCGTCCAACTCACCCCAGCCCTCTGCTACCTG
>NC_057719.1:64512727-64518997 GCF_004010195.1 Chiloscyllium plagiosum
TGATGAATAGGCAATGCCCTAATAGGCAAGACAAAGTACTGTTGCTGCGAGTGTCCAAGAAAGCACAAAGTGAATTAGCATTAAGGAAGAATTTAAGGTTCATCCATGCATATGCTTGAGATGTGTGTTTGTTATCCTGAACTTAATGTAATCTGTAGGATCTTTACCCCATAAGCCATGAGTCAGCTCCAAAGTGATGTGCTGAAGAGTCTTCGGAGGTAGGCAAGACTGGCGGTGGGGATCTGGTGAGGTTGGTGTTTTGATGGTGCCAATATCTTTGGATGGATATTGAAGGCAGTCACTGTCCATGTTCTGTGAGATATTGGGAATTATTGGCAACATGGAGACTGAGAAGAGACTGGTAAACTGTAACTGTCTGATTACTGCTCACACCTTTGAGTCAAATTGGTACCACCTAGTCTCTCACACCTATCTGGAAGAGTTACACCCTGAATATGTGAGTTGTAATTTGCTAATAATGAGATGCAAATGCCTCTCGTGATAGAAACATCCCTCAACTATTTCCCCCTGCTTACTGCCTCTCCGCCAATTGGATCCAATTTACCACATAGCTTTGGATACCATGGGCTCTTACTTTCTTCCCCAGCATGCCATATGGAATCTTAGGAAAAGCATTGCTAAATTCCATGGAGAGCACATCAAATGCATTACATCCATCAACACTCCTGGTTATCTCCTCAAAACATTCAATCAAATTTGTCAAACACAACCTTCCCTTGACAGATCCATTCCTGTCCATCCTTGAATAACTTGCATCACTCCAAGTGCAGATATATTCTGTTCTTCAGAATTCTTTCTAATAACTTCCCCACCAGCAGGATTAGACTGACTGGTTTGTAATTTTTTTGGTCTATTGTTTCCTCCCTATTTTAATAATGCTACAATATTAGCAGTCCTCCAGTCCTCTGGCACCTCATTTATGGCTCGGGAGGATTTGAAAATTACTGCAATGGCCCGTTGCCATCCCCTCTCCCCAATATTTCCCGCCTTGCCTCCTTCAACAGCCTGGGATATGTTTCACCTGGGCCTCAGATTTATCCACTGTGCTGGACACCAAACCTTCTAACACCTCCTCTCTTTCTATGTTAATTTCCTCTAATAGTCACAATCCTCCACCCTAAGGGGTTTCCTTTATTCTATCGCCAATGCTTTTTCATGTACTCTCTCAGTTTTCCTAGTTTCCTCTTGAAGTGCCCCCATACACTTCCTGTACTCCTCTCAGGACTCTGCCTTAGTATCTGCTAAGTTTGTCATCTTTTCTTAATCCTAACATTTATGCCCCTTGTCATCCAGGTTTTTGGTTGTTGGCCCCAGCCTTTGTCTTCATGGGATCACATTTGTCCTGTACTTGAATGCCTCCCCATTTGCTCTGATACAGTTTTATGTGAAAGTAGCTGCTCCCAGTCCACAAATTTCTTTGCAAAGTTAGCCTCTCCCTGGTTTAGAACTTTTATTCCCACCCCATCCTTATTCTTTTCTGTAACTACCCAAAATTTAATTGGATTTTGGTCACCCCAAATTGCTCACCTTCTGTTCGACTTTCCACCTACCTAGGCTTATTTCCAGTATTGAGTTCAGACCTGCCCTGTCCCTGTTGGGCTTACTACGTACTGGCTAAAAAAAGTTCTCCTGAAATTAATTTAAGAATCTCTACCTTGCACACTAAAAGCATCCTAGTTAATTTTGGGCATGTTAAAATCTACTACTACTGCCTTAGTATCAAACTTCTCTGAAATGTAAATTACACATTTCATCTTCTATATATCTCTGACTGTTTGTTTGGCCTTGTTTGGGTGCACTTCCAACAGTGTGTTTACCCCTATATGTTTTTGTTACTTACACTCATTTGACCTCATTTCCTGAGCCTTCTTCACTGCTCTAATTGATTCCTTGATCAATTATGTGACCTCCTCTTCTGCTTGTATTCTTGCTCTCTAGCTTGTCTGAATACCCTATCTACAGGAATGTTGAGCTGCTAACTCTGCCCATCTATCAGTCAAGTCTTGGTTATCGCTATGTTATCATACTCCCATGTGCTAATCTGTGCCCTCAGCTTTACTCCTCAAGCTCTTTGTATTAAAATATATTCCATTTAAACTTGTTAACTTCTTTCTTGTGAGAATTTTTTTAAAGAATGGGTTGATATTGTTGTGATGTGATTGGTTAGTGATGCTTATATTTGTAAAGAAAGAAAACATTTATTAGCTTTCTAGTTGTAAACAACATAGTTTTGATGCAAATTTTAAGAAATTCAAATTGCATTAATATTTGAATTCAGTTCATCAACATTTGAAAAAAGAACCGTTAATGGTTTGAACTTTCAGAAGGATTTCAATAAGGACGCATATAACAGTTTGGGGAAATTGAGGACTGCAGATACTGGAGAGTCAGAGTCAAAAGATTTGATGCTGGAAAAGCACAGCAGGTCAGGCAACATCTGAGGAGCAGGAAAGTTGATGTTTATGCCTGAAACATTGTCTGTCCTGCTCCTTGGATGCTGCCTGACCTGCTGTATTTTTCCAGCACTGCACTTTTTGACTCCCACAACAATTTAGCACGTAAAATTCAAGCACATGTGTTCGGGGATAATGTGCTGACTTGGATAGAGAACAAATCAGCAGGCAGGAAGCATAGAACAGAAATTATTGGAAAATATTAGCCTATTATAACGGGTGTTATTGAGGAAGTTAGAAAGCCACAAAGGGATCAGTTCCATGTTTGACTTCTCTTTCAATGCATACTGGGGACTCAAGGGTTAAACATTCCACTGCCAAAGAGCTCAGTGCACTATCAATTGTAAGTCTGTCTTCTTCCAGTATAGACAGTACATCTCAATCGGGGGTGGGGGGGGCTGACTGTATACCAGAAAAGGAATCCAGTGAATCCACACATGTGGATTCCTCTGCAGCCTCAGGTAAAGGTATTTGTCATCCCCAAACAAAACTGATAGCCTTAACCACAACCCTGTTAAACTGCCTCCTGCTCCCATTGTCTTACTTCCCCTCCATATTAGCATAGGTATGCGAATCCCCCATTGAGAACAGACAAAACCCTTCTGTTTTAATCACTTCCCATCAACACATAATCATGAAGGATATGACAATCAGTCCCTATAATCCATTCACAAGTTATCACAGGACATCAACATTCATCAGATTTTGTAAATTCATAATTGTCTATCTTAAACTATGTAATGACAATCGACCATGTAACTGATAGACCTTTTGTTTAATTCCTATAAAAAATACTGCCTTTGTGTGTAGGGCAGAGATTTATGAAGAGGTGTCACCACAAGTAGATGAACAACCACTTCTGGTCACATTGAGAATCTTTCGCCGGATGTCCGATAATAAAGCATCTACCTTTGTGCAGAAACTGGTATCGTCCGAATTTGTGAAAAACATACATCAACATTATAGCAAAACATTTAGAAATGCATAATATGATCAAGCAGAGTCAGCATGGCTTCATGAAGGACAAATCATTCCTGACAAATTCTTTGAGAAGGTAATGAACAGGATAGATAAACCCATGAGCTGTGAGTGTAATACATTTGGAATTTCAGAATGTGTTTGATAAAATACGACACATTAGGTCATTCAATAAGGTAAGAGCTCATGGTGTTGGAGTTGGAACATAGCTAACTGAATATAAGACAGAGAGGTGGGATAAAGGGTGTGTTTTTAGGAGCAGTCTGTAACGAGTGGTGTGCCATAAGGATCCATGCTGAGTTTGCAATTATTTACAATAGATTTTAATGGTTTGAAAAGTGAATGTACTATAGCCAAATTATGACAAAAAAATTTGGTGGGACGGCAAGTGGTGAGGATAAAACAAGGAGTCTGCGGAGAGATATGAATGGGGCTAATGAAAGGGCAAAACTTGACAGATGGAATAAAACATGTAAAGTTATGTACATTGGCAGGAAGAATATAGGACCTCAAAGGAGTACAGATTCATAGTTCCTTGAAAGTGGAGTCGCAAGTAGATAGGATAGTGAAGACAGCATTTGGTATGCTTTCCTTTTTGGTCAGTGCATTGAGTACAGGAGTTGGAAGGTCATGCTGCAGCTGTACAGGACATTGGTTAGGCCTCTTTTGGAGTAATGTGTACAATTCTGATTACCCTCCCATATGAAGGATTTTGTGAAATTTGAAAAGGCTCAGAAAAGGTGTACAAGATGTTGCCTGGGTTGGAGGTTCTGAGCTAAAGGGAAAGGCTGAATAGGCTGGGGCTGCTTTCCCTGGAGCATTGGACTCTGAGGGATGACCTTATAGAGGTTTATAAAATCATAAGGGGCATGGACAGGATAAATAGACAAAGCCTTTTCCCTGGGGTGGGGGAGTCCAGAACTAGAGGGCATAGGTTTAGGGTGAGAGGTGAAAGATTTACAAGGGGGCAACTTTTCCACGCAAAGGGTGGTGTGTGTATGGAATGAGCTGCCAGAGGAAGTGGAGGCTGGTACAATTATAACATTTAAGAGGCTTCTCGATGGGGATATGAATGGGAAGTGTTCAGAAGGATAAGGGCCAAATGCTGGCGAATGGGAATAGATTTATCTAGGATATCTGGTCAGACATGGATGAGTTGGACTGAAGGGTCCATTCTGTGCATCCCTAAATAGAGAAAAACTGCAGAAAGTTATGGACTTATTAAATTTTAACTTATGAAAATTTGCATCAAAATGTGTTGTTTGCTTTTAGTCCTTGCCTATAAATCTTAAAAGGCTAGCACCCAAGTTCAGCAGATATTAGGGTAGGCAAATGGAATTTTGTCTTTTATTTCAAAGGAATTGGAGCATACGTGGTGGGCGGCACGGTGGCACAGTGGTTAGCACTGCTGCCTCACAGCGCCAGAGAGCCGGGTTCAATTCCCACCTCAGGCGACTCTCTGTGTGGAGTTTGCACATTCTCCCTGTGTCTGCGAGGGTTTCCTCTGGCTGCTCCGGTTTCCTCCCACAGTCCAAAAATGTGCAGGTTAGGTGAATTGGCCAAGTTAAATTTCCCGTAGTGTTAGGTGAAGGGATAAATGTAGGGGAATGAGTCTGGGTGGGTTGCGCTTCGGTGGGTCGGTGTAGACTTGTTGGGCCGAAGGGCCTGTTTCCACACTGTAAGTAATCTAATCTAATAAAAGAAGAGAGGTTTGCTTTACCTACACAAGGGACTAGTCAGACCACAGCTGGAATGCTATAAATAGTTTGCGCCCTTTATCTAAGGAAAGATAGACTGACATTGGTGGAAGCTCAGATAGGGGTCATCAGGTATGGAAGGACTGTTTAATGAGGAGATGTCGAACATGTTGGATTATAAAAGAATGAGAGCCAATCTTATTGAAACATACAACACTCTTAGGTGATATGACAGGTAGGTTGTAGGCAGAAATATTGCTTTTCCAGTGTAAAATCTGACCAGAAAGCATAATCTCAGAATAAATCGTTACACATTTAAGACCGAGATGAGAAGGAATTTATTCTCTTAGAGGGTACTGAATTTGTGTAATTCCTTACTACACAGGGCCATTGAGGCTGGATTGTTAAGTATATTCAAGGCTGAGATAGAGAGCTTTATAATCAGTAAGGGAATCAAGGGTTATTGGGAATTAGGTAGGAAATTGGAATTAAGGATCCTCTGACATGGAGCAGACACAGTTGGTTCTATGTTATATGGTTTTAAAAATTAGTAGTTGTAATAGCATACCGAAAATGATTGTGTGAATAAAATTCAAATGCAGACCTGATAAATAAATTGACAAGAAAGATGTTCTGCATAGAATGTTTGAGGAGCTAAGCACTAAATTGAAAAGCAGATGTCAAATATTATAGTGTAATTAGATAGATGTATATGTAGCTAAAAGCCTGGTTGGGGTTAAAGTTAGTTCTGGTTTGTGGACCACTTTCACCAATTATGGGAAAAGTAGGGACTATACCATTGGGACAACCATGAGTGAGTCATGCTGTGACCAGCATTCTTGTAAACTGCTTAACTAGGGAAGTAGATAGGGTTCTAAACTAAGTAGGTAAAAACAAAGACTGCAGATGCTGGAAACCAGATTCTGGATTAGTGGTGCTGGAAGAGCACAGCAGTTCAGGCTGCATCCAAGGAGCAGCGAAATCGACGTTTCGGGCAAAAGCCCTTCAGGAATAAAGGCAGAGAGCCTGAAGTGTGGAGAGATCAGCTAGAGGAGGGTGGGGGTGAGGAGAAAGTAGCATAGAGTACAATGGGTGAGTGGAGGAGGGGATGAAGGTGATAG
>NC_057719.1:64519295-64539040 GCF_004010195.1 Chiloscyllium plagiosum
GGGGTGTGGACCTGACCAGGTAGTCACGGAGGGAACGGTCTTTGCGGAAGGTGGAGAGGGGTGGGGAGGGAAATATATCCCTGGTGGTGGGGTCTGTTTGGAGGTGGTGGAAATGTCGGCGGATGATTTGGTTTATGGGAAGGTTGGTAGGGTGGAAGGTGAGCACCAGGGGGGTTCTGTCCTTGTTGCGGTTGGAGGGGTTGGGTCTGAGGGCGGAGGTGCGGGATGTGGACGAGATGTGTTGGAGGGCATCTTTAACCACGTGGGAAGGGAAATTGCGTTCTCTAAAGGGGGAGGCCATCTGGTGTGTTCTGTGGTGGAACTGCTCCTCCTGGGAGCAGATATGGCGGAGGCGGAGGAATTGGGAATACGGGGTGGCATTTTTGCAAGAGGTAGGGTGGGAAGAGGTGTAATCCAGGTAGCTGTGGGAGTCGGTGGGTTTGTAAAAAATGTCAGTGTCAAGTCGGTCGTCATTAATGGAGATGGAGAGGTCCAGAAAGGGGAGGGAGGTGTCAGAGAGGGTCCAGGTAAATTTAAGGTCAGAGTGGAATGTGTTGGTGAAGTTGATGAATTGTTCAACCTCCTCGCGGGAGCACGAGGTGGCGCCAAAGCAGTCATCAATGTAGTGGAGGAAGAGGTGGGGAGTGGTGCCGGTGTAATTACGGAAATCAACTGTTCTACGCAGCCAACAAAGAGACAGGCATAGCTGGGGCCCATACGTGTGCCCATAGCTACCCCTTTGGTCTGGAGGAAGTGGGAGGATTCGACGGAGAAATTGTTAAGGGTGAGGACCAGTTCGGCCAAACATATGAGAGTGTCGGTGGAAGGGTACTGTTGGGGACGTCTGGAGAGGAAGGCTCTCTGCCTTTATTCCTGATGAAGGGCTTTTGCCTGAAACGTCGATTTCGCTGCTCCTTGGATGCTGCCTGAACTGCTGTGCTCTTCCAGCACCACTAATCCAGATTCTAAACTAAGTAATGAGGTCAACAAATTAAATATAAACATATGTGCTATATTAAAGCATGAGATAAGACAGGCAATTAGTAACAAGAAATGAGGGTTCAAAAATGGCAGGCGTGGGCAGAAAAGCAACTAGGAATGCATAAATAATCAAGACTGAATGTTATGAAGACAATGGAAAATCAAAAATAAATGCTTTCATAAATGATAGCTTGCATTGAAATAGATAAATGTGATCTCATGGAGATATGGTTCCAGGATGATAAGGTCAATAATGTCTTAGATTAGATTAGATTGCAGCGTGGAAACAGGTCCTTCGGCCCAACAAGTCCACACCGTCCCGCCGAAGCGCAACCCACCCATACCCCTACATTTACCCCTTACCTCACACTATGGGCAATTTAGTATGGCCAATTCACCTGACCTGCACATCTTTGGAATGTGGGAGGAAACCGAAGCACCCGCGGGAAACCCACGCAGACACGGGGAGAACGTGCAAACTCCACACAGTCAGTCGCCTGAGGCGGGAATTGAACCCGGGTCTCTGGCGCTGTGAGGCAGCAGTGCTAACCACTGTGCCACCGTGCCGCCCATAATATTGAGGGATGTATGCCATTGAAGAAAAATAGAAGCTTGGTGAAAGGAAGGTTTGCACTGTTAATTAGAGATGGTATTTGTGCATTAGTTTGAGACCTTGATTATGGATATTAGGATGTAGAATTGGTTTGAGAGGAGATGAAGTATAGTAGAAGAAAGAAGTCACCGTTGAGAGTGGTCTATAGGACCTCTAAATGTAGGACATTTGTTTTGATTGGTTCTGGTTTGGATGTTGAACTGTTCCAAGCCAGTTGTAGATGTGCTTTCCAGGGTGTGTACTTTCCTGGATACTATCCCCCTGGCGGACCTCATTACAATCATTACACTCCTAATTCACATGTGTGTATGTGAATTACCAGTAACAAAAGATAAAATCAAAGACTCCGTTGATGCAATTTGATTCTATTATCATTCAAACGACCGGGATGCATTATTTTGAGACCCTTTTGCTGACTCAAGTCCACATACCGGCAGCAACTACGATGGCTCGCCAGCCTGAATCCTGAAGAAAATCTTAAGTATTTAGCCGAGGCTTGGTTTTGTTTTAGGGTTTTGCTGTGCACTGACCTAGAGTCCCTCTGTTCAGGATATGCCCTGAGTGAGACTATGCAGTTGTCCTCGCACAAGTGGTGTTCCTCAAGTTCAGTCGCACTGATGACGGTATCCACTTCAATTGACATACCCTGTAATCCACATTTTCTATTGGCGAAGCCAGTTGTAGTGCTTGTTTGAAGCCCATTTGAGCTTCAGCTAATAGGCGTATTTGCATGGCTACATCATTAATTCCACATACCAAACAGTCTCTCAGTATCTCACTAAGATTTCAACCAAAGTCACATGCCTCTGCCAATCATCTTAATCTCATCAAAAATCCCGACATGGATTCCCCTGGGTCTCAAACTGCTGAGAAAAACCCATAGCATCACAGAATTAGAGACAGCTTGGGATCATAATATTCCTTAACTAAATCTGTCAAATTTTGAAAGGTTTTTTTTCCTTTCTTTTTTTTCTATTTTTTTCTTTTTTTTAATTTAACCCCCACACTACCACCTAAGTGCGATAGTGCTTATTTTTTCCCCAGCACCCATGGTGTGTGTGTGCAGGTGTGAGACAAAAGAAAGACACAAAGTGCACAAATCTTTATTCAGTTTCCACCACCACGAAGATAGGAAAACAGCCGGGTGGCCAGTGACAAGCAGTGCCCTTCACATCAGAGGGCAGTGCTGTGTGATCAAAACAGTGAAGGGGAGGGTAGGGACTAAATCAAAATAGAGTTGGAGGGGGAAATAATGCACTCCACTCCCTGCGGCGCCCACCTCTCCCTGAACAACTCCAGGGTGTTGGTGGACACCGCGTGCTCCTTCTCCAAGGACACCCGGGCCCTAACGTAACCGCGGAAGAGGGGCAGGCAGTCGGCCCTAACGACCCCCTCCACGGCCCGCTGCCTCAACCTGTTGATGGCCAGTTTGGCCAGGCCCAGGAGCAAACCCACAAGGAGGTCTTCAGACCTGCCCTTCCTCCTCCGTACCGGGTGCCCGAAGATCAGGAGCGTGGGACTGAAGTGCAACCAAAAGCAGAGGAGGAGGTTTTTCAGAAAATCAAAAAGGGAGTGCAAACGCCCACACCCAATATACACGTGGTCCACGGACTCCACAGCGCCACAGAACAAGCAGTTGGGCTGGGAGTCCGTGAACCACCGCAATCTGCGGTTGCAGGGGACCGCTGCATGCAGCCCCCTCCACCCCAGATCCCCGAGAGAAAGGGGGAGGACTCCCACATAGAGAGCCCTCCACTGGGGATCCCCACTGCCCGGTGGCAAATGGGAACCCCAAGGCGTGTCCGGACGGTGGATGAGGGAGAAGAGGTGGATGCTGTGCAGCAGCAGTCTATATAAGGCCCGCCTTTTTACCCCCGGAAGGGAACAAAATTAAAATTCCGGAGGCGGCTCAGGTTGTGGGGCACAGGCTCCCGCGGGAAGTACGGGACCTTGGGGCCAATGTGAAATTCCGTCCGGGCTGAGGTGAGCGCGGATGGGATCTCACCGCATACCTGAGCGTCCTCCAACTAGTGCACTACGTCGGGTCCGAGCACCGCTGTTTTAAGGTGTCGGATGCCAGTGGCCACGTACTGGATGTCTACCGCTGCCCTGCTCGCTATGTCCTGTGGCAGCATCCAGCCCAGGCCCCCGGCACCCAGCACGTCCCCGACCCTGGTCACCCTCGCCGCCACGGCCCTCCCCTCCGAGAGCCACTCGAACCCGCGAGTACGGAGGTGCGGATTCCTGAGCAACGGCTCCCTGACGACAGCCGCTACTCCAGCCGGAGGGTAGGCACGACGCGATTCAACCATGTTCCAGACAGTGATCAGGTCCTGGTAAAAGGCAGACAGCGTCTTGAGAGCGACCTCCAAACCGTCATGGTCGACGAACAGGAGCTGCGTGTCGTAGTTGAGGCTACGCACCTGGCGGACAAAATACGTCGCCAGGGCGCACCACCTAGGAGGAGGCTCGACTTAAAGGTATCGCTGCAAGGTCTGAAGGTGGAACGTCGCGACTTGGGTGCGACACTCCTGTTTATATCTGTCAGCCAGGGCTCCCTATTGAACTAGGTTAACAGTCCCAATTGGGGAACTCATATTCTAAAAGGTTAACCTGGCTGACCTCATTACAATCATTGCACTCCTAATTCATTTGTTTGTATGACTGTACCAGTAACAACAGAGAAAATCAAAGACTCCGTTGATGCAATTTGATTCTATTATCATTCAAACAATTGGGATGCATTGTTTTGGTTTTTAATCTATTTTGTCCTTCTCATCCTGGATACTTCCTTTGTTTTATTGGAGATGATCCTCATAAATGAGACCATAGCTTCTCATATCCTTCAGATCAGTTTCACTGGCCTAGGTTATGGTCTCTCACCAGATAAACAAACTGCACATCTTTCTTTAAATTGCCTTTGTTAAATGCATCAAAACTGTACCACTACCTGAAAATAAATACTTAGCATATAAACACTGTGGAGATCGGAGGATAAGAATTTTGCAACAAGTAACTCAGCCCCACTCTCCCCAAAATCTACCTATACTCTACAAAACACAAGTCAGGAGTGTGATGGAATACTCCCCACTCGCCTGGATGGGTGCAGCTCCAACAACACTCAAGAAGCTTGACATCTAGGACCAAGCAGCTCATTAGTTTGACCCTCATTCGTCACCTTAAATACTCACTCCTTACACAGTTGGAGTATGGTATAGTTGTTGATTAGAATCCCTACAGTGTGGAAACAGGCCATTTAGCCCAACATGTCCACACTGATCCTCCAAAGAGTAACCCACCCAGACCCATTCCCCTACATTTAACCCTGACTAATGCACCTAACACTACAGACAATTTAGCATGGCCAATCCACCTAACCTGCACACCTTTGGACTGTGTGAGGAAACTGGAGCACCTGAAGGAAACCCACTCAGACACAGGGAGAATGTGCAAACTCCACACAGACAGTTGCCCAAGGCTGGAATCAAACCTGGGTCCCTGGTGCTGTGGGGCAAGCAGTGCTAACCACTAATTCACTGCGTCGCTGTATGGTGTATCCACACTTTACAAGATACATTGCAGCAACTCACCAAGGTTCCTTTGGCAGAACCAAGATGCAACCTAATGCCCAGCATGAGAGCAGCAAATGCATAGAAACTACACCACCTGCAGGTTTCCCTCCAAATTGCACACTATCCTGGCTTGGGGTTATACCACCATTCCTTCACTGTTGCTGGGTCAAATTCCTGAACTCCCAGTCAAAATTTCTGTGTTTGTCCCTACACATCAAGAATTTCAGTGGTTGTTAAGGGCAATTACGGATGGCTTATAAATGCCTGTCTAACAGCAATGCGTACAAACCGTGAAAGAAAAATAAGTTATACTTTTGTCATTTCTCTATCATTACTTTGTCATTTAACCCTGTCCGCCCTGTTCCTATCCTGCCTTTTCTTTTTATCCAAGTGCCTATAAACTATCTAGGGGGGCCAGTTGGCTGATGATTAGTGTGTGCTTCAGTATAGTGTCAACAGCATGAATTTGACTCTTGTTTTGGCTGAGGTAGTTAGACAGCTGGGAGTGTAAGATGGTGACGAACCACCACTACTTAAAATATTGTCAAAAGGTAGCTTAGGATAAAGCATGTGAAGACAATGAACATTATCACAGGACCTGCCTTGGGCCCAGAATACACAACATGACAATAGACTGAATCTTCCCATCCCCTGAATTATGTGGACATTGGTGACAAAGTTGCCAGAATTATGTGAGATTTGATAGTGAGGTGCTTCCCGCTGTTGAGAGTAAAATGTTCTAATGTGTGACCAAGTGTTGAATGGCTAGTGAGCTGCACATGGCCTACTTGCATCCACTAACATGCACTAACATCCTCATTATCACATCATCTTGCTTCACTGACTTGCAGCTTCCCATCTCTCTCCTGCTGAATAGGAACCAGATGCCAACAGTTCCTAACATGAAAGTCAAAGCAGTAACCAGTGATTCCAGCTTACTGTTTGCGCATTTAGACCTCCATCAGTCACAGATATCTAGGGGTATACTCTCACAGTCGGCGCCTGTACATACAAAGTAGAGATGCAGGATGCCAAATACTCTCTGTCCGACATTTCCCGGAACAAATTAAAGAAATTTCAGGGCATCTACAGGCTTGCAGTGCTTGAGCAGGTGCAAGGAAGATGTTAAAGATGGCGCTGGTGCCAGGAATCGTGAGAGGTCCCAGTGGTGATCAGTATCTCTACCTGTGGCGAGTGGGAGAATGTGACTCACGATGCACATGGAGCATGGTGCATAGATAATAAGGTGGGCTTGGGAATATAGCACAAGAAAACTCTTTTGGGTTCACAGAAAGAATCTCACTGAAACTCATAAAATTGACACTTAGATGCTTTTTGGTAAGATTTTGTACAATGCTTGTCTCTTTTATTCCTCAATAATTTAATTCTGTGGTCCTTCTTGACTCTCCTGATTCTTATTTTTGCTTAAGGTGACCTGTTCTACAATCTTTGTCTATAACGACTACTAACACATGTTTGATAACAATTCTCATATTTTGTCCGTAGTTAAAGTTTGGACAGAAAATGTCTCTGCTTATAATTAGCCACAAATGTGTTGCACATTTTGGACAAATTCATTATGGACCTCTGATAAAATAAGAAATTATTTCTCCAATAACTTGGAGAATTCAGAAGCACAAAGCTGCATAATCCATCAACTCTTACAAAACATTCCCATTCTTTGAACAAATATTTACTCCTTTCCCAACATTACAACTGCTTCTTTTCAGAGGAGAACTGGAATTGAGTATCACATTTACTTGTTAATAGGAAATAATATTTTTCCTTGAAGCATGGATTTTCTTGCTGGGTGAGTAATGATTCTTTCATGATAATGTCAAATCTAAAAGACTGGTGTTAGATGACCTTTAGGTTGTTCCATCATGCTGAGTCAACATGCTGTACACAGTCTCTCGAGTCAGTCGTCAGGTTGTAACGTCTTTTGTCCTCAGATACTGTGTGTAGTAACATCAGTGAAAAGGGCAGCAGCATTTTAAAAGAGATAATTTGTTCATAGTCACATACTAAAGGAGTACATTTTGTGAAGAAATTCATTCTTTATGGTAGAGTGTAGTAAATTCTGTCTTTTCACATGTGTTCGACGAGTGTTGGATTTAATCTTGAAGCTGTGAATTGATGAAGCCCAATATTCCTACCATGTGTACAACTGTGAAAAGATGCAGATCATCATTCTTCAGAAAATTCAGGAGATTTAGACTACTTGTGTTGCTATGGATACACAAATATCACACAGAGTTATGTGTAAAATCGTAATGCAATGGGCAGAAAGATGGATTTGGAGTAATTGGACTCAAATGTGCGCCTTCTAAGGTTAACTGATGACAGCATGATTGATCTTCTATAACAATTACATCCATTAGTGCTATGAAGCTTTTTTCATATTCACAAACTGACTTGATGTCATTCTTATCCAGGAAGATTATTTTGGTTTAAATGTTGACAACATTGCAGTTGATTTCAGATCTTCAAGCTACAGGTTGTTCTGATATAATGTGCATTCCTTTAATGCGAATTTGCTGTAATGCGATTGACGAACTGAGAACACTGTTTCTAAAGCATGAACTTTTAAAACATGTGTTGTCTATAACAGCGATTACAGTGCCAACACCTTAAGCACTGTTTCTAAAGCGTGATTTTTCTATAATGCAGCATTGCACAAGAATACAACCATTGTGATATAGAAGAACTACCTGTATTATCTATTCTAGGTGCTACCTGCTAATATTGATCATGGCATCACAAGAATTGACAACACCATTTAAACTGAGCCATAGAGCTTGGTAATTATTTTCTTATACAAAGGTGGGAGATAGACGATAGAATTCTCCTAAAATATTTCATGCCTCCATAAAACAATTCCTGGACAACACCAAGGTTTGAGCTGACGAGGTGCAAGTTTCATTTGTGCAACACAGTTCAAACATTGACTGCCTCCAAAATTAGATTGTTTAACCATCTCGCCTTAACATTCAATTACTGTACGTTCAATTACATTCAATTACTGTACTTCCAATGCTGTTGCCCACAATTGCATAAACGTCATATTAAAAAAGAAAAGAACTTTTATCAAGGAGGTTTGGTGAATCATTAACAAGATTTGCAACAGTAATCTATCAAGGTTCCGTGGACAACCTGCCAAATCTGTGACCACTACTACCTAGAAGAAAAAAGCCGTCAGGTACATGGGAACACCACCACCTGTAGGTTCCCCTCCAAGTCACTCAGAATCCTGGCTTGGAAATGTATTGCTGATCTTTCAGTCTCACTGGGTTGAAACCCTGGAACTTGCTCACAAACACCATTGTGGTTGCTACCTACACCAAGTGGACTGCAGGAGTTCAAGAAGGGAGCACATTGTCATCTTCTCAAAAGCAACTAGGGAAGAGCAATAAACGCTGGCATAGCCAGCGATGCCGAAATTATATGAATGAATTTTTTTAAAAACTGCAACAGGTAAAATGATATTTTTACATGTATCCAAAGCTTTCAAAGCATTCTTTTAATTGTCTCCTCAACTGCCAGATCATTCAAGTAAACTGGTCAGTCAGTGCCTAAAACAGATCATTCAGCCAATTATTGCATTGATATTTATGATGTTCACTGAACCCATATCTTTTTGCCATGTTTCCAATATTACAAAGGTGACTACACTTCAAATGTACTTAATATCATAGAGTTATACAGTATGGAAACAGACCCTTTGGTCCAACTCGTCCATGTTGACCAGATATCCTAAATTAATCTATTTGCCAACACCTGGCCCATATCCCTCTAAACCCTTCCCATTTGTGTACCCATCTGTGTACCCATCCAGATGTCTTTTAATTGATTGTAAAGTGCTTATGGCATTTAGAGATGAAAAATATTTTGTAAATACATTTTTTTTTAAAAAAAGAATAAATTCTGTGTGGTTCTGAAGTTTTGTTTTTATCTCTCTTATTTCAATCGCAAGTTTTTTTTAATATTTTGCTGTCTGTTAGCATAATAAGTAGATTTATTGAGCCGAAGACAACAATTTCAAAACTCATATATTAAATAGGCTTCTGGATATTAATTATTTTATCATCAGACAATTATTGAAGTTTCTCCCAAGAGATCATTCTGAGCTTCCTGCATCATTGCAGCTAAAGTATGTGATATTTACAGTAGTAGTAAGGAACTATAATACCTTCAACATGTAACAGACAGAAATCAAAATTCAACAACCTTAACTAAAAATATTGAACAAACAGCTACTCAATCAGCTCGAGAAATGTTGTTATACCTCCGTAATTGAATTCACTGCACTTCAAAAGTAATTTATTGGGTGTGAACACTACTTTAGAGAATTTTGATTGTGCATACAATGCTAGGAAAATGACTTTCATTTACATATCACTTTATATCATCCCAGGTTACACCAAGGCACAAACAATGAAATGGTTTTGAAAAGCAATCACTGTTTTAATGTGAAAAATGTAACAGAAAAAAACATACACAGTAAGGCCATACTGTTATGGTCCCAGCTGATGTTAACACTGGACACGTTAAATTTCAAAGTGAAAGCTAGCTTGTTGGATCCTAGTTTTCATTTAATATGGAGGTAATTTACTGTGCACATTTATAAGAGGCTGTCAGCATACTATCATAAAAAGAATAAAGTAGTTATTACACAAGAAGAAAAAAATGAACTATGTTACCCTAAATAAAAAAGTTGGAAAAGCTTAATTACAAAAATCAATAAAAGGCTGAATTCATTCTATTCCATTTATCTGTGCAATATCCTTAAAAACATCCAAATTGCAAAGAGTCACACTATCTCCACACTAAGACTTCTCTCTTAGAACGGCATGGCTGCAACTGGTTTCTTTTTTGGTGAATTTCTGCACATTCAATACATGCTATTGTTCTTCTTTGGTGGTCAGTTAGCTCAGCTGGCTCAGTGAGGACTGCAGATGCTGGAGATCAAACACACAGGTTCCCGAAACTCAGTTTCCAGCAGTTTTGTTTTGCTGGATTTCTTATTAGACTGTTTAACACTTCAGCCTTTACTCCCTTGCACACCCATGCAGCATTTCATTGAGGGTCATGAGTCATAGAGGTGTACAGCACGGAAACAGGCCCTTCGGTCCAACTTGTCCATGCTGACCTGACTGACTTTCTGAATTATTTTGATATTTTGTGTCCTGAACACATCACAATTTTTTTCTAAACTTCTTCATGCACTGGAATATCTCCCACTCTTCCCTTCAATGGTGTAAAACATCATAAAATACACAGGTTTTCAAATTTCTGGGCACCAATCCACAAGAACAATTGTTTCTTAATTGTGTGCCAAATTAGAATCAAGATGCAGTTCAAGCATTTCTTTTTGCTTTTTCTGTTTCCATGGCTGTAGGATAAATGATGCTGGTAGTATCTGCTTTAATATGATTGTGAGATTCTTTCCGTTGTCCAGATTTAGTAGGAACAACCCGTGCTTTATAAAAAGCTACATCTAAGGTGCTTTTACTTTATGTGATAAATCTATAGCACTGTCTGACTCCATTTATTATCCAAGCAACATGTTGATGATAGTATTCAAGATTGATGTACCTTGAATTTTTTTCTTCTAAATTTAGTTTAATTTCAAATGTAAAGTGATGATCAATATAAAATTAATTTGCTCAGTAAGAATGATAAAGCTATGGTGCTTAAGTGTTTATTATTAGCAAGAGTTTTTTTTAACATCTCCCCAGCTAATCCAATGCACCTTTGTTTTATGTTACAGGTTATATGACATCGCTGTGAGCAAACGCAGAAGTTAGGCATTATTTTACCATTCTTTAATTGCTCAGCAATGGCTGTTTGGCGAAGTATTGACTTTTCTGGCACAATGTTCACAATCTGTCTGTATCATATTCATTAAGTAGCTAAATCTGGTGTTGATTAACAGATTGGATCATTTGAAGTATTTGTTTATAGCGTAAAAATGCAGACAACCTGCAATGTTAGTTTGTAAACACGCAAAGAAGGCAAACTGAATAACGTGAGTTACATCAACTCTGTCCCACTGGTGATAATTTGGAACCAATACCACATCTAGTCGTTGAGGTGAATAGCTTGGTTGCAGGGAAGCAACTAAGTTAAAGGGGAGGAAGATAAACACTTGAAGAATAAAGGACTAGAAGGATACCTTGATAGGTTTTTATGAAAATGGGTGGGAGGAGGTTTGAATGGAGCAAAAATGCTGCTTTATGCTGATTTGGCTGAATAGTTTGTTTCTGAGTTGTAAATTTGAGCTAATTCTATATCTACAAGTCCTGCTCCTTCATCGTCTTCAATCAAATCTCTTCAAGGTCTATGCTTTAGCAAAAGGTCCCAACTGTATGAACATATCGAAAAGGAACTTGGAGATGTGTTCTTACCTTTGACTTTTTTCTAGACAGTGTTGAACTTTTGCAATCCTGAAGCTGTACACATCCCAGCAAATGGCTATTATTTCATCAAACTGCTGAGTTGAGACCCATAGTTGCTGGAAACATGTCAGAAGACAGGTCATCTCTGTAGCATACCCTGCTTTTGAGTAGCTTTAGTATCCATGCTAATGATGTGACTGGTGAAGTCACACTTTTCATTTGTATTTTCCAAAGGTTTTTTTTAGGTATGGACTCAATGATAATGATGCCACTGAATGTTAAGTGGGAGGCGGAAGGTTAGAATCTCTCATTGGCACTATTGCTTGGCAATTATGAGGCATGCATTCTACTTGTCACTTACCAATTAAAGGTTGGATATACGCCAAGCCTTGAAACAAGCAGGCATGAGCTACTTTGATATCTAGGATATGCGAATGGGAACTGAACACTGTGAAATCATCAGTGAACATCCTCATTCTGACCCTATGCCAGAGTCACTGGTGAAGCAATTGAAGATGATTAAGCCTAGGACACTGTTCTGAGCATTTCCTAGGTGAAAGTGGGGACTGCAGATGCTAGAGATCAGAGCCCAGATTAGAGTGGTGCGGGACAAGCACAGCAGGTCAGACAGCATCTGAGGAGCAGGAAAATCGACATTTTGCGCAAAAGCCCTTCATCAGGAATTTCCTGTCAAAGTGTCCAGGAGCTGAAGTGTTTGACCTCAGTCACAAATTTCTTTTATTGCGCCAGGTATGGCTCCCAAGCACTGTAAGAAATTTCATCCTTATCGCTGTTGAACTGTTTTATTTGGGGACCTTGGTTTCACATTTGGAATTCACCTAGTGTCCCTGTTGAGATCAAAATTGCAATGAGATCTAGCACCTAATGGTTCCGACAGAACCCAAGTGAGCGTTGGTGAGCTGATTATAGGTTATTGCGGCAAGTGTACTTTCTATGATTCCTTTAATCACTTTGCTGATAACCAAGAGTAGACACGTCTGGCAAGTGATTGACCGGACTGGATTTCTCCTGGGTTGAATGGGTAAAACATTTCAGTTCTTGTCGTTTTTTTTATCATTCTTAAATGGGCAAAATTTCTTTGGACAATCTTCAGCATCAATGGGTAGGTAAAAACAATGACTGCAGATGCTGGAAACCAGATCCTGGATTAGTGGTGCTGGAAGAGCACAGCAGTTCAGGCAGCATCCGAGGAGCAGTAAAATCGACGTTTCGGGCAAAAGCCCTTCATCAGGAATACAGGCAGAGAGCCTGAAGGGTGGAGAGATAAGTGAGAGGAGGGTGGGGGTGGGGAGAAAGTAGCATAGAGTACAATAGGTGAGTGGGGGAGGGGATGAAGGTGATAGGTCAGGGAGGAGAGGGTGGAGTGGATAGGTGGAAAAGAAGATAGGCAGGTAGGACAAGTCATGGGGACAGTGCTGAGCTGGAAGTTTGGAACTGGGATGAGGTGGGGGAAGGGGAAATGAGGAAACTGTTGAAGTCCACATTGATGGCCTGGGGTTGAAGTGTTCCGAGGCGGAAGATGAGGCGTTCTTCCTCCAGTTGTCTGGTGGTGAGGGAGCGGCGGTGAAGGAGGCCCAGGACCTCCATGTCCTCGGCAGAGTGGGTCCTTTGCAATTCTGAGTGTGGCCCTCAGCTGAGGCAGGGCTGACTGTAGAGAGGTTAGGTGCCGGTGCATTGCTGCAAGCGTGGAGCGGAGGATCTTGAAGGAGAACCGTTGCTGGTGTTTGTGAATGCTGTGCTCTTCCAGCACCACTAATCCAGGATCAATGGGTAGATGCCGGTGTTGTATTCCAACAGTTTTGCTGGAGGCGTGGCCAATTTTAAAACCTTGATCTACAGCTTTCAGCTAGAATACAGCACAAAACCCATAAATATTGCTGATTCTTACTTTCAGGCGGAGTGAATCTCTGCAAACAGTACAAATATGTTCTCCAGAAAGTATCAGAAATATTAAATTTCCACACATATCTGTTTAATGATTGGTGTTAGAGTTTGTTGTTCTCTAGATATTTATTCAAGGAGGATCCGTTGATTTAATGTCCACAACTGCATGTCTAAGTTAAGATAATGCAGGTAATAATGGGAAGGTCTCTCCATGACTGAACAGATTCTGAAATTAAAAAAAACCCAGTAAATCTCGATGAATGTTCGAATACTTCTTTTCTTGGATAAAATAGTGCCTCTAGGGTTTGGAGTTTGAACAGCGTCCTTTTTTGACCTGATGAAGAATTATGATGGACTTATATCGGCTGGCGTTGGCGAATAAAATTAGACGGAGACAATGCCTCTTTCAGAGAAAAAAAAGCCGTTGTTTTGCTACCAGGTTTTCTTAAATATTGCTCTGGAAGAAAAGAAAAAGTGCTTTTGAATAGAGTCACTGGAGAGGAGAAGCTGTTTTGCTGGCGCCGTGTTCCAGTAATGCAGTCAAATAAATCCGTGCTGTTCTGGGTGATGCAGGGGAGCCCATGCAGAAGCAGCGTGTGGAGATATTCACCGTGGGCGAAGGGAGAATTCGCAGTGAAAGACTAGAGGTGGGCAAACACCCAGAGTGAAAGGTGCAGCAGGACTGAAAGGAGAGGGATGGAATGGGTGAAATGAAAGTAGTTTCTCTCTCTCTCTCTTCTTTTCTGTCTCCCCTTTACACTGTCGTCACCAGGCAACCGATTTCTGACGAATTTTATTCCCGCCTGTGCAGTGGTCTTGTGGATGGTACAGTAACCAGCTTGGGGCGAACTGCAACTGGAACTGGGCAACTGCTGGACGCTGCTTTAGAATTGGTTCATCTCTCTTGGCGAGAATAGTAAAAGGGGGAGGGATATTAGTTTTTTGTTGTGGGTGGGGAGAATCTCTGTTTTGGTGCCCCCCCCCCCCCCCTCCTCCTCCTCCTCTGCGAGATGTTTGGGTGGGGGTGAAGTTGACGATGTCACACACGGAAGCTGCAAGTACCATGGAGCCGAACGCGAGCTCCCCTGTGAGCTGGAGCTCAGACACCAGGGCAGCCGAGCTCAGTAACCTCAGTGACGGCAGCACCTCGGGAGGGAGCCAGCCCCCCGCCAGCCTGCGGCAGCACACCGAGGTGCAGAGCTACCGAGACTTCACAACCTGGGTGCAAATCCTCATCTTCATCGGCTCGGTCCTGGGTAAGTGGCCGCTGCCCCCTGCACACACGCTGACACAGCACTCAGCTCACACATGGAACCCAGGACTCGACTAGCCACACACTCCATCTGTTTAAATTTCATGCAACTCATTTGTCTTTTTTTTAATCCTCCCTCACCCCATAAAATGTGCAATGTGTGGATTTGATGGATGGTGATAGGAGGTCGACGTTATGGAGAAACGCACACCTCAGTTGGGAATGTTGAATCTCTGGGAGTTGCCTGTGTACGCTTGTCGCCGGTTGAAATGGGATGAACAAAACTGGTGATGCATGCAGATCCTGCTGGTGCCCCGTGTCTGCGCGCTTTCGGGTGCATTTTGTTATTGTACAGACTGTTAGCTGCACAGAAAGTGTCGGCTGTCGGGTACTGCAGTTCAGTCCAGCAGATCCACCCCACTTCCAACTAACCTCTTGTCAAGGTGTTAATTCCAGCATCAAAAGGCGCAGGACAATCCCCTGCCCGCTTGACCCTCCTCCTGCCCACCACCACACACCTCCATTGGTAGTCAGCAGGCCTCTCCTGTAGAAAGGCACAGCTACTGCTGGAAAATACAAGTTACTTAGGAATTAGGAACAAGAATAGGCCACTCAGGCTCCCTCGAGTCTGCTGTCCCATTCAATAATACCAAGGCTGATTTATTGCTCCACGTTTACCCTTACCCTGTTCTATTCACCACTCCTGTCCCCCCGCTTTAATGTTAGTTAAAACTTGCATTTATATAGTGTCTTTCAAATAATTTTATATAAACGCAATAAATTCATTTACAGTGTGGTCACTTGGAAAAAAAACAACCTTTTTTGTACAAAAACAGAAATTCATGGAAAAGCTCAGCAGATCTGGCAGCATATGTGGAGCGAAATCAGAATTAACGGTTGGGGTCACTTAAAATGTTAACTCTGATTTCTCTCCGCAGATGCTGCCAGACCTGCTGAGCTTTTCCAACAATTTATGTTTTGGTTACAGCATCTGCAGTTCTTCTGATTTTTATTATTCTTTTGTACATGCACAGTACATTTTTCTTTGTTCCTAGAAAAACAAAGTGTGTGATACTTTAAAATTAACCCTCACATTAATTGCTCTGTTCAAGTATGAGCACAATCAGACAAGAATAGTAACAAAACAGGAGTATTCTATGCAGAAAGAAGAGTTTTCATTTTAAAGATTCAGTTTATCACATCAGAACATCCTAAACATTTAACAGCCAATGAAATATGGTTTTAATTATGATGTTGAAACTTTAACAACCAATTTGTACACAGCAATGAGCTAATGGACAGATAAGCTGTAAGATCTGGAAATTTTTTTTCCTTTCGGCTTTTTTTCTTTTATTTCTGCTGTTTTAAAAGCATTTATTGTTATTTTGTTGTTTTGTTTAATTGTCATTTTGTGACCAAGATAGCGCTGGTGAATGGCGACCTTTTACACTTTTCATTGTACTCCTGCTTTCCTATACTTGAGCACATGTGACAATAAATCTAATTCTCATTTTACTTCCAGTGATGTTGTTTGAAAGATAGATATCATGCATGCCATCAGGGATAACTCTCTCATAAATCCATTGCCCAATTTTGACTGTCTACTTATAAGCAGTTCAGCTTTGTGCAGTGAAAAGTCAGTTTGAAAATCTGATTGATTGGGAATCATCAGCAAAGACCCTCAAATTTGAGATAAGCCAGGAGATGAAATAATACCATGGTCTGGAGTTTCTCTTTTGATTCCTCCATTTTTGTTCCAGAGCACTTTTTGCCTGAAAATGGCTAAACCAATCGAAAAGGTAGCCTATTGCCATGCTATTTGATGCTGAATTTAACACTTAGGCAAAACCTATGTTTTTACTGATGGGAATCTGCTAGATATGCTGCAAAGCCCACTGAGCTACAGCTAAGTCTCTTTGTACAACTAGCCATCTCTGTACTTTGTTCATTAAACCATAATTTCAATTGGTGTTGTCCATTGTTGAAGAAAGATTTGCATTTATAAAGTATCTTTCAAGACATCCCAAAGCTCTTCATTTTTTTTTGAAGTGTAGTCATTGAAATGACATCCATTTACTCATCCAGACATCTCACAATACATTCATGAACCATGTATATTTTACAGCAAGTTGGAACACTGCAAATTGAATTTCTGTGATCTTTCGCCTTGCACTTGGAGCTGGTACCTCTACAGAACTGACCATATTCTCAAATCTAATTCATCACTGTAACAAGATTCTGCTCCCAATGCCCATTTGTGGAACATCGAGTAGGATTTTACAATCGAGCTCCTTTAGAGTGTAAATGCACTAATACACACACATTAATAAAAAAAGACCTCTGAATAAATTTTCTTAATTTACTCAGAAACTAATGTGTTGAATGTGACTTATGGCACTGAGTATAACGGCAAGGAATCTATGTTAAATTTTTATAAAACACTGGCTTGATGTCAACAGGAATATTTGTCTATTTAGACCTTAATGCCATACTTTACAAGAGGTTTGAAGATACTTGAGAGTGTGCGGAAAATGTTAATGAGAATCATTCCAGGGTGTGGAAATTCAGTTACATAAATAGATTGGAAAAATTGAGACTGCCTCCTTGACAAAGAGAAGTTTGAGACCAGATTTGATCAAGGCATTCAAAATCATGATGAGAGGCCTGGGCAGAGGGAATTGGATAAACTGGATGTGACTCATTAATAAAGCAGCAACTAATTTGTCATCATGGTGCTGCATTTTGGGAAAGCAAATCTTAGCAGGACTTATACACTTAATGGTATGGTCCTAGGGTGCTGAACAAAGAGACCTTGGAGTGCAGGTTCATAGCTCCTTGAAAGTAGTCACAGGTAGATAGGGTAGTAAAGAAGGCGTTTGGTATGCTTTCCTTGATTGGCCAGAGTATTGAGTACAGGAGTTTGGAGGTCATGTTGCGGCTGTACAGGACTTTGGTTAGGCCACTTTTGGAATATTGTGGACAATTCTGGTCTTCCTATCTGAAAGATATTGTGAAACTTGAAAGGGTTCAGAAAAGATTTACAAGGTTGTTGCCAGGGTTAGAGGATTTGAGCTATAGGGAAAGGTTGAATAGTCTAGGGGAGTTTTCCCTGGAGCATCGGAGGCTGAGGGGTGACCTTATAGAGGTTTATAAAATCATGAGGGACATGGATAGGATAAATAGACAAAGTCTTTTCCCTCTGATGGGGGAGTCCAGAACTAAAGGGCATAGGTTTAGGGTGAGAGGGGAAAGATATAAAAGAGACCTAAGAAGCAACCTTTTCATGCAGGAGTGGTACGTGTATGGAATGAGCTGCCAGAGGAAGTGGTGGAGGCTAGTACAATTGCAATATTTAAGAGGCATTTGGATGGGTATATGAATAGGAAGGGTTTAGAGGGATATGGGCCAGGTGCTGGCAGGTGGGACTAGATTGGGTTGGGATATCTGGACGGGTTGGACCGAAGGGTCTGTTTCCATGCTGTACATCTCTATGACTATGACTCTATGTACTTCAAACTTGTACAGGTACAGATTTAATAAAGAAATATATATCTTTCGCGGAAAGTCTTTGTTTTAGCGTTTACGTTATAAAAATTAGGTGAAGCTATTGAAAGATATTGATTAACTGCTCACTTAGAAATAGGACAGTATGTCATTGAAAATGGGAGGCAATGGCACAATACTGGAGTTGTTCCAATGGCATTGTTCACCAGGGTGTTACTGAGTGGATGGAATGTCTTCTGAGCCAGGCTGTCAGCCAATTTGAGAAGCAAATCATGGCCCTTTGATGCCCATAGTATTTATTTTTCCCTAATAACCATTTAGTTTTTGCCATGTTTGGATTTACTGGATTTTCCAGTTGAAGTGATTTCAAAGTTAAACTCCCATCTCTTTCTGTATGGCTGAGAGGAGGAACAAGAGTGAACCACAAATTCAGTCTTGATTACTACTGTGCTGACTGCTTTCTACCTGACAGCCAACCCTTCCAGCCCTCAGAGATGAGAGCCTTTCTTCCACAATATTACTTTGTTGAGCCTGGAGAATGACCTCCTTCCAATGTTGCAGTATTAAAGCTGCTGGAGAGCCGGCTATCTCCTACCGCAGTCCACTGCTCAAAATGAACCAATTCTACAAGACATTGAGGCATCTGGTAACCACATTATGTTTGCTCAGGCATAGAAGGAAAATTAATCCTTCTAATTTACTCTGAGGCTTTCCTGAACATCCGCTGTAATCGGTGGAAGATTAAAAGAATCAATTTTTTTTTAAGTATATATAAATAGAGTTGACTCTGATCTTGAACCAGAATTAAGGAGACACCTTATAAATTGTTTATTAGCCTTCCATTGATTTTAACCCAACTTGGAAGCCACCCAGATTCTGTCCCTGATTCTGTTCCACAGGAGCAGTGGAAAAATTGGATAGTGTAAGAAGTGTTGATCTGGCTCCTCATCTGACCGTTATCCATTGTTGTGTATTTTCCCTGTGAAGATTGCACATTAATATAATTTACTTCTGATCAATTCTAACTCTTTATAAGGTGCCTGTTGATTTTTAGTGTTACTGCTATTCATACGTATTCTTCGAATTGATGGATGTTAGATAGCTCTGGCATTTAAAACACTCTTCTGAAACAAGTGAGTCCTTCTTTGGTAAAGCTTCATAGAGACTAGTAGGTCCGTTTTCTTGATGGTTTTAAAATGTGTTCTTTGAGATTGTGTGACACTGTCAATCTCAATTTATCCTGAGGTAGAGCTGAAAATGTGTTGCTGGAAAAGCGCAGCAGGTCAGGCAGCATCCAACGAGCAGGAGAATCGATGTTTCGGGCATGAGCCCTTCTTCAGAAATGAGGAAAGTGTGCCAAGCAGGCTAAGATAAAAGGTAGGGAGGAGGGACTTGGGGGAGAAGCGTTGTAAATGTGATAGGTGGAAGGAGGTTAAGGTGAGGGTGATAGGCCGGAGTGGGGTGGGGCGGAGAGATCAGGAAGAAGATTGCAGGTTAGGAAGGTGGTGCTGAGTTCGAGG
>NC_057719.1:64541048-64559397 GCF_004010195.1 Chiloscyllium plagiosum
GTGTGCCAAGCAGGCTAAGATAAAAAGTTGGGAGGAGGGACTTGGGTGTGGGGCGTTGGAAATGCGATAGGTGGAAGGAGGTTAAGGTGAGGGTAATAAGGTGAGGGTGATAGGCCGGAGTGGGGGTGGAGGCGGAGAGGTCATAAAGAAGATTGCAGGTTAGGAAGGTGGTGCTGAGTTCGAGGGTTAGGACTGAGACAAGGTGGGGGGAGCGGAAATCAGGAAACTGGAGAAATCTGAGTTCATCCCTTGTGGTTGGAGGGTTCCTAGGCGGAAGATGAGGTGCTCTTCCTCCAGGTGTCGTGTTGCCATGGTCTGGCGATGGAGGCGGCCAAGGACCTGCATGTCCTTGGCGGAGTGGGAGGGGGAGTTAGTGTTCAGCCACAGGGTGGTTGGTGCGGGTGTCCCAGAGGTGTTCTCTGAAAAGATCTGCAAGTAGGTGGCCTGTCTCCCCATGTGGCTGCCTCTACCTCTCCGTCCCCACCCCCTCTCTGGCCTATCACCTTCACCTTTAACTCCTTCCACCTATCGCATTTCCAACCCAGGTCCCTCCCCCAGGTCCCTCCTCCCTACCTTTTATCTTAGCCTGCTTGGCACACTTTCCTCATTCCTGAAGAAGGGCTCATGCCCGAAACATCGATTCTCCTGCTCGTTGGATGCTGCCTGACCTGCTGCGCTTTTCCAGCAACGCATTTTCAGCTCTGATCTCCAGCATCTGCAGTCCTCACTTTCTCCTAGAAGATTTTATCCTGAGGTAGGACTGGAGTGACAGATACACCAAGTTTGGCAGAGCTAACTCAAACACAAGTTTCTGGAAAAGCTCAGCAGGTCTGGCAGCATCTGTGAAGAGAAACCAGGGTTAACATTTTAGATCCGGTCACCCTTCCTCAGAACCAGACCTGAAAAGTTAACTCTGATTCCTCTTCACAGATGCCGCCAGACCTGATACTTTTTGTTTGCAGTTTCTGTTTTTGTTTCTGATTTACAACATTGCAGTTCTTTTAGTGTTTATTTGGTAGAGCTAATGATTTTCCATATATGCACAATTTGTTTTTTATTGATTGAGTGAGGAGAATTTTTTCCATTGGCAAAAGTGTTGGTAACACCAACGTAGACATAAGACAAATAATATATGAGGCAAAAGCAAGATGACAGTTATTTACATGTAATGAGTAGTTATAATCTGGAATAAACAGCCCAAAGGAATGGTGGAAGCAGATTCACTGGTAACTTTCAAAGGAGAAGTTCGCAGAATCATAGAATTCCTACAGTATGGAAACAGGCCAGTCGGCCTAACCGGCCCTCTGAAGAGCATCCCACCCAGAGCTGTCTCCATACCCTTTCTCTGTAACCATACATTTCCCATGACTAACACACTTAACCTATACATCCCTAAACGCTATGAGCAATTTGGCATGGCCAATCCACCTAACCTGCACATCTTTGGAAGTATATTTGATACAGGAAGACTTTTGAGTCTAGGGTGAAAGAATTGGGGAGTGGAATTAATTGTTTAGCTCGAACACAGATCTAATAGATCGAGTATCTTCCTGTTTTTATGATTGGTTCTATGATGAGTGAATGAGTTATGTTTTTCAAACATTTCAGTTGCTTTCATGATCATTTCCCAATGACAGCTCAGAAATGACCATATTTACTTGTTCAGGAGATGGGGGTGTCATTTGATAGGCCAACTTCTATTGCCTATATTTAATTGCCCAGAATGTTGGTCAGGCCAGATAGAGATGGCAGATTTCTTTTCCTAAAGGGGCACAGTGAGCCAGTTCGATTTTTTACAATCATCAACAGTAGTTGTACAGTCAGCATTAGGCTGCAGTAAATTCCTCAAGATTTTTATTGAATCCAGATTTCACTATCTGTTTGGCTTGAATAGATAGCATTTGTGAATTACTAGCTCAGTGACATTACCACTATGCCATTACTTCCACTAGTGACACTACTAGTCGTGGGGAGATGATCATCCATGCGTGGGTGACTCCCCCATCAATCATATTGTGAGACTACACAACTGCAAATGGTTGGGATTAATTGTACACACTCAGTGTGTAGTATGTTATTGTCCTCTGCTTCCTGCATTTTGCTGGAGAAATTACCTGGCTTTTATCAGGAGTAGTTACTGCAGTTTTGGTCATGAGTTCTTTCTCATTTAAGGAAGTTCTTTTTAAAGAGTCTTTGCTGTAAATTAGATAGCTTTTCTGTAAATCCTGACATAAGTGCAGCCAACTCAGCAACTTAGCACTCTTTGTCTACTTGAGATACTCCCTAGAACCTCTTCCCTAAGCCATTCTGTTTATCTAAATCTTCTCCATCTTCAAAAACCTCTTTGACTAGATTTTTGCTCTCCTCCTAACTTTTCTACAATGACCACCATATTCTCCTCATAAAATAAAGGGTCTTGAAATTTTTTTCTGTGTGTAAAGTGCTATATAAATGCACATGGTTGTCGGATACAAAGATCATAGAGCTTTGCTGATACTCATGGATACTGCATAAAGTCATTGTCCACAGGGAATAGGGGAATTAATTGGGAAAAGCAATGAAGACTAGGAATTGACGTCAATGTGTGACACTTGCACCTCTTGAAATGCTGGTTGCAGCTCCATCTGTTCACTCCATTTATAGTTACACCTGTTATCTACAACCACCTAATTGGACAATTCTAACAATGAAAAATGCTGATTTGTGTGAGGAATGGCAACTTTTAAGAGAATCTTCATAAGCTGTCCTGTTCCTGCCTATAATTGACTGTAAAGAACAGATGGCACAGTTAAAGAGGCTTCTCTCATGGCGTTTCATAGGGCTGAGGCTCTGTATTGTTGCTGTTCATGCTGTTGTCCCTCATGCAATTCTGACATAGATAAGTAGCTGCCCTTAATTGCAGCGATTGGAAATAATTGGATTTTTGACATTGGATCATTCTTATTCCTCCTGCAATATCCCATCTCGGCTTTATTTTAGATCTCTTATTTTATGCTGTCTTTTTTGATGGAGGCTTTAGATTCCTACATTGTGCTGGTCACAGCTAATGATAGCTTTCCTTGTGGCTTCTTGTTTGTATCGAATGAGCATCATAATTACACACGGGTATTGACTCAAATGCTAAATTTAGACTTTGCATTTAATTTAGTTGGTTTTGTAAAGCTGAAGAGCAGTAATCTTGTGCTATTTTTGTATTGTGTCATTTGCTGGCAATTTATTCTCCTGTTTAACATAGAGTGTGAAGGAGATGGATTATCATCAGAAGTGAAACAGCAATTAACTTAAAGTGCTTCAGTGGATTGTTGCTACAGTGAATGTTAATACCATTCCTTCTTACTGTTATTCACACCAAACTAGTAATTATGTATTAAAAAATTCAAAGAAGAATTGGAGAATTTGCAAAATTAAAATATTTTTGAAGTCCTTTAAAACTAAAGGACTGACAGTAAAATTAAAGCTTAGTCCAATCTGGACAGCTTACATGGCCAGTGCTTTTTTTAAATTCACTCATGGGATGCAGGAATTGCTAGCTGGGTCAGCATTTACTGCCCGTCCCTAGTTGCCTTTGAGGTGATGGTGGTGAGCTGCCTTCTTGAACTGCTGCAGTCCATGTGCTGTACTTGGCAATGCTGTTAGGGATGGAATGCTATAAGTTTGATCCAGTGACACTGAATGATTAGCGATATATTTCCAAGTCAGGATGGTGAGTGATTTGGAGAGGAACTTGTAAGTGGTGGTGCTCCCATGTGCCTGCAGTCCTTGTCCTTCTCGATGGTAGTGGTTGTTGGTTTGAAGGGTGCTGTCTGAGGAGCCTTGGTGAATTTCTGCAGTGCATCTTGTGGATGGCACACACTGCCAGGATTCCCTCATGTTTTCTTGTAGCTACGCAGGCCCTTGAAGATCATTAGATTAGATTCCCTACAGTGTGGAGACAGGACATTTGGCCCAACAAGTCCACATCGACTGTCTGAAGAGTAACCCACCTCCTTATATGTAACCCTGACTAATGCACCTAACACTGTGGGCAATTTAGCATGGCCAATTCACCTGACCTGTACCTCTTTGGATTGTGGGAGGAAACCGGAGCACTCAGAGGAAACCCACACAGACACAGGGAGAATATGCAAACTCCACACAGACAGTCACCCGAGGCGACCATTGAACCCGGTCCCTGGTGCTGTGAGGCAGCAGTGCTAACCACTGAGCCACCGTGCCACCCCGGTGAGGCAGTGACTTCCGAATTGGAAGTCAGTGCTGTGATCGGTGTGCTAACACCAATTGGTGTACACAGAACCCTGTACGGCCACACAGTTAACAGGGTACATTGTGACTGCTGATACTGAGCGTCTCTGAAGGAGTGACTGAATTTTTGTTGATGTGATGCCAATCAAGTGGCTCGATTTGTCCTGGATGGGATCAAAATCAAATTTCTCAAGTGTTTTTGGGGCTGCAATCATCAGGCAATTGGGGAGTATTCTATCACACTCTTGACTTGTACCTTCTAGATGATGGCAGGCTTTGGGAAATCAGGAGGTGAGTTACTTGTTGCAGTATTTCCAGCCTCTGACCTGCTCTTGTAGACACCATATTTAGATGGCGAGTCAGTGGTAATCCCCATGCCATTGAATGTCCCGAGTTGATGGTTAGATTGTCCCTTACTGGAGAAGATAATTGCCTGGTATTTTGCAGGATGCGAATGTTACAAGCCACTTTTCAGCCCAAGCCTGGACATGGTACAGATCTTGCTCTTTTTGGTCATAGACTGCTTCAGTATCTGAAGAGTTGTGAATGGTGCAGAATATTGTACAATCATCAGTGAGCATTCCATACTTCTGACCTTATGATGAGGAGAAGGTCATTGATGAAGCAGCTGAAGATGGTTGAATCCAGGACACTACCCTGAGGAACTCCTGCAGAGTTGCTCTGGAGCTGAGATGACTGTCCTCCAAACACTACAACTTCCAATGTACTCGGTATGACGCTAACCATATTTTCCCATTGATTCTGGTTTTGCTAGCACTCCTTGATGCCACACTCAGTCAAAAATGCTGTTGATGTTAAAGGCTGTCACTCTCACTTCAACTCTGGAATTCAGCTCTTTGTCCACATTTGAGCCATAGTTATAATGAAGTCAGGAGATGAGTGGCCCTAGTAGATCCCAAACTGGGCGTTGCTGAGCAGGTTATTGCTGAGCAAGTTCTGCTTGGTAACATTGTTAATGACACCTTGCATCACTTTAGTGATGGTTGAGAGTAGTAATGAGGTGGGAATTGGCCGGGGTGGATTTGTCCTGCTTTTTGTGTACAGGATATATTGGACTGACAAATGTAGGCCATTTAGCCTATGAGACCTACTCTTCTATTCAAATGATCATGGCTGATCTAACTGAAATCTTAAAGCCATATTCCTGCTTCTCCCGCTAACCTTTCACCCCCTTGTTCAATATTGGCTGAGATTAGGATGAAAATCCCACTTTCTTAATCTCTCCTCTTGCCTGAGACATGGTGGCACTCAGGTTAAACCTCCTACAGTTGTCTCTCTCTTATGAGAGAGCAAACCTATGGTCTATTAAGAATACGATGACTTGACTTACAAACAAGAATCTATCTACCTCTGCCTTGACAATATTCAAGGAGACTGCCTCCACCACCTTTTAATGAAGAGAGTTTACTGAAGAGAGTTCCAAAGACTCATGACAAACGCTTTCACTTTGACATTTTGTCAGTCATGAAAGGAGCTCTTTCAAAATTATGTTTTCCCATTTGTTTTAAATAATTGATCAGCACTATGTGTACTGTGTGAAAAATATGTCAGTAGCCTATTAAGTTTAGCTCTGCCATAGTCAAGCACATTACATGGAAGTAAGGTGCCTTTAATGTGATGCTGCATTAATATGAGGCACTGGTGAGCTTAAGATGGCCACTATGCAGACCAGACTAATGTTGACAGCATGAGGTTCAATACCTATTGGAGTTGAGAAAGGCTTGTGGCACACCTTGCCTTTAATCTCAAAAAAGACATGACACTTAGCCTTGTTAAGTGAATAATTGAATAAACACCAAGGACTTGTCTTACAGTAGAGAACTGAACAAAAAAGAAGATGAATGCTGTAATTACAGCCTATAAAACAGGGTCTTATTAATGATGACCTGAAACATTCACTCTGTTTCTGCCTCTACAGATGCTGCCTGCCTTGTTGAGTCTCCAGTATTTTAGTGCAGATTTCCAGCATCTGCAGTATTTTACTGCAGTGTTAGTGATTGACCAGTGATTGACCGGTATCAGACGTGGCAACATTGAAACTGGACTGGAAACACTGGACTCAAGCTTAAGGTCAAATCTTGAAACATTTTAAGTCTAACCTGGCTTTAAACTGTGTCAGGATTTGCTAATTTAATCATAGTCACTGGCAAGAACTACACCAGAGAAAGACATTGAATAAAATATGAAGGACTGCATGTACAAATTTTCTATTTATTTTCATAAACCTTCAGTCTTTTTTATTTTAAGCTAATACGATAGGAGGGGCACTGCCACCCATGAGTTGGAACACAAGAAGGTAGACCATAAATTAGGGCCGTTGACAGCTTACCTGCCCATGCCCTGCCCCATTATAATTTTCTGGGCAGGAGGGGAGATGTTGGGTGGACCAACTACTCTGGACCAATTGATCCTTAAGTGGGCTGTTAGTGCCCAGTTAAAGGCCTCATCCCATCACTGCTCCAGTTTATTGGGTGGTGGGAGAAGTCTGTGCCCAGCATGCAGCCTTGTTGGTCATTGAAAGCTGGGTTGCCTCCATCCCAGTCCCCTGTGCCAGTGGTAGCACTCCCATCCCCTTCCTATATCTACTGTCCCACGGAGCCCTGTGCAGCATGCCCTCTGACCTGCCTTTGCTGAAGCCAACCAACCTGACCTCAGTGAAATCTTGGATGTTCCTGGGTTTCTAGACGTCCAGCATTTCCTCTTTCACCCTGCACCCCTGCTTTACTGGCAGGGCTACCAGGGCTAGTCTCTGACTGCTTAGCAGCTCTATGAGTTGTAATTTCCTCCTGGATTTGGATAGATGTCCTGCCTCATACTAATTAAAGGTACATCACTTGATAAATGAAAGTAGAATATGGTGACCAAGTGGAATTAGTTTCAAATCCCAAAATGTACGCTGCAATGTGGGATACCTGCCCTCAGCCAGCATCCTAGTCTATTAATTCCGAATATTGTATCAATTTCTAAGCCTTTGAATCTTTTGGTTTTCAGCGGAAAATGATCCCAAATTTTAAAAAGTGAACACAAAAGTTATAATCTCCAAACAAAACTTTCATCTTATCAAGGCAAAGTGTTGTAGGTAAAATAACACCAAAATAACAAATTTAAGTAGACCAGAAGCCATTTATTAGAACAAAAGCATTTGGGAGACTGAGCAGAGCTTTGTTCAGGCTCTTGCAAGCTAACGCGGTCAGCAAAACAAGTTTGACCAAGTTTCCCAACATACACTGTAACACTAGCATTGATTGCTAGTTCCCATAATACCCGGCTTCACAAAGAATTAACTAAATGGAACCGTTATCTTATTTACATTAAAACTGGAACTTGTGGGATGCACAGATCATCTCCTCTTATGATGGATTCCAGCAATGTTCCTGAACACCAGTCAATCATTGTTTCAGAATTATGTTTCCAGCCTTTCATATCCCTATTGCTCTTCATGGTTCCAAATTCTGAATTGCATTGTCCTGTAGATTTTCCATGCTGTGGCTGCCACAACTCAGGTCAATGAGATAAAAGCAAAATGTCACAGCTGCTGAAACAAAATATAAAATAGTGAAGTCATTCAGTAGATGGAGCATCTGAAGAGAGAGAGACAGAGTGGTACAGAGCTAACATTTCAATGATCTTTCATCAAGCCAACAAGAGCCTCTTTAACATATTAGCGATGTCATCCCGTGTAGCTTGAGTAGATTCAAACAGAAATTGCAGAGTTCTGACTCACTCAGATTTATACAGCATCTTCTGACTGAATGCCTTACTGTGCACTGTTAAATTATCCAACAGATTGAAAAAAAGTTTAATTAATGACTAATATTCTACAATAATTGTGGCTGATTGTACGAATAAGCTGTTTGTGGTTCTGATAGAGATGTTCTCATTATTTTGTAAAGATTCAGAATGATAGTGTATGATCATTCTGACAGACATGTGGTTTGTTTGTATTATGAGGTTATGAGATAAATGATCTGTACCATACTTTGCAAAGTGAAGTCAATGTTGAAACTTTATTGCTGGAACAGCACAGCAGGTCAGGCAGCATCCAGGGAACAGGAGATTCGACGTTTCGGGCACAGGCCCTTCTTCAGGAAGGGCCCGAAACGTCGAATCTCCTGTTCCCTGGATGCTGCCTGACCTGCTGTGCTGTTCCAGCAATAAAGTTTCAACTTTGATCTCCAGCATCTGCAGACCTCACTTTCTCCCCAAAGTGAAGTCAATGACTATTCCAAGCCTGAAAACCAGTTGAATTATCTCACTTTGGTTTAACAGGTCATATAGTTGTCACTGGTGTAGTATAATTAAATCATATTAAATTAAGTTCTTCTGTGTAAACCAACTCAAAAACTATAGGATAGATGAAGTTTTTACTTTCTTAAATGTTATTTTCCGACATTGTTGCAGCTGGTGATTTGACTGATAAAACATTGGCTTCATACTCACGCTCTTGTGTCTGGGTTAGAGAGTTTAGATTGTAATCCCTGATCCAAAGCTTCAACATATTTTAATCTCTAGTGAGAAGCTGTGATATTGTCAGGAGTATTACTTCCTATTGAGTAAATTCAAAATTGAAAGCCAGTGATAGCTTCCTCATTTGTTGAATTTATGATGATTAGTCTGCCACTTACTCTGTAGAAGGGACTGTCTTCAGTAATATGCCACATTGATTGTGTCTGTCGATGAGTGCATAAGGGAATTCTGGAATGTGCCTTAGCAAAGAAGACCAAGAGAGACACAGAGGGAGAGGGAGAGATATGTTGGAACACGTTGGGGTTCACCCTGAGCAGCTCTGTGATGTAGGAGTCTGTGTTCCCAGAGGTACACACCAAGACAAACCTTGGAGGATCACAACTCGATGAAAAAAGAATTCTTTGGCATGCCCAAAATACACTGGCCTTGTAGTGCAAGGAGTTGTATGCTGGTACACTTCAAGGTCCAGAACTATTAACTGAGGGACACACTAGATGTTGGGGCAGATGATCAAAGGGCAGAACAGTGCCGCAATATGTTGAGGTATCAGGAACTGGAGAACCCCTTGGGCTCTATACTTTACAAACAGTGTATGTTGTGAATCAAGAGAGCTGCAAGTGTATTAAGCAACCTAGGAGTGAAACACACATACACACAAAGAACTGCAGATGCTGGAAATCAAGAAACAAAACAGAAATTGCTGGAGAAACTCAGGTCTGGCAGCATCTGTGGAGAGAAAGCAGAGTTAACATTTCAGGTGCAATGAAGAAAGGCTAACTCTGCTTTCTCTCCACAGATACTGCTAGACATGCTGAGTTTCTCAGCAATTTCTGTTTTTGTTTCAGAATGCAACACTGTGTGTAGTGTTTTATGTTTATTGCACTTGCTGTAATTTCCGATTTGAATGTTTTTACTATCGGTTGATGTGGAATACATCTTGTAAATGTTAAAAAAAAAGGACAATTCCATTTGTATTAAGTGGAATATGCTGTATAGGAACAAGTTGGATTGTATTGCAAATACTGTAGTATTCAAGTTCAAACGTTTTACAACTTTCAAACTCCTGCAGAGATATCCTGGAACTGTGATGACTGACTTCTGACAACTCCCTCTGTGCTGTGTATGACTCCAATCAGCAGACAATTTCCTCCAACTCCCTTTGACTCCGGTTTTGCTTGATGCCATGATTTATTGACTGCTGAAAGTGTACAAACTTTCAGGTAACTCAATCCCATTCTCACACTGGTGTAGGTGATGGCCTTGTGGTATTATCACTGGATTGATGACTCAGAGACCTGGGAACTCTGAGGTTCCAATTCCATCATGCTGATGGTGGAATTTGAATTCAATAAAATAAATTGGATTTCAGAGTCTAATGATGACCACGAAACCATTGTTGGAAAACCCATTTTGTTCACTAATATCCTTTCGGGAAGGAAACTGCCATTCTTACCTGGCCTGGCCTACATGTAACTCCAAACTCACGGTAATGTTGTTGACTCTTAACTACCATCTGGGCAATTAGGGATGGGCAATAAGTGCCGACCTGTCCAGCAATACCCTCATCCCATCAATGAATTTAAAACGATTAAAGTGGCGCAGAACAAATTAAATCAGGTTTGATAGGGTATTGTGCATTTTACAAAAGACTTACTCAGCCGAAAATTCATTAATCATTTGATAACAATTAAAGATTAGATGGTGAAGTGTGCTTTGCACATTTGAAAAGCTTCTTAATCAGTTTCATCTAAGTAAAGGAATGGGTAGCAGCCAGAGATATAATTCATTGTTCCATGCTAGCTTCAATTGTGACCAAATTTATTGCAGGGTCACTGTGCTCAACGATCTTTTGCAGAGTATTAAAAAAATCCATTTCAAACTGTGCAGCATGAAAATATCTATCTGTATCTGATCTGAAATTAAATAGTGACTTTTATTTAAGGATTGATAAACACAGTTTTGCAGACTATGCATCTCGGTAGAGCTATTTTATAGCAACCTTGGAAAAATGCGGAGAATTTTAAATGCTTTAAAAGACAGCAATATCCAGCTGATCTCCTACTGGGATTTTGATACTTTGGTTTATACAAGTTTATTTTGGATATATTACCAATAATTCTAATGCCTGCGCTAAGTTGTGTTACTTAGAAAAATGCAGCTACACTTGTGACATTAGAAATTAAAAGGTATAGTTATAGACTATGTTAGGTTCAGACAGTGGTTATAAATTTCTCAGATTGAAAAAAATGTACTTATCATAATGGAATTAATGCTGTTGGTATCAGGTATCTGCTATTCTCTTTACATTGTTCTTTAGTTCTGTTTCATCCAGCAAAGCATTTTGATTTTAAACATTTTTTGAACTGATTCATAAAACTTGGCATGAAAAAAATGCTCCAGGAGTACTTTAAAATCAATTCCAATGGGTTCTACTTTTTGCATTAATACCACGGATTGTGGTCTGCACATCTTCACTAGAAGAGAGCCAGAAAGCATTCTAACATAATTTAATAAATATCTATGGAGGGTTCGCACTAATTGCAAAATAGACAGTTGCAGACCTTCATCAGAACCTTTCTTCCTCAGGTTCCAGCTCCATGTAATCAATGATCGACAATTAGCATAAGACCCTTATGGTAACGTTTTATATTCAGAACTTTGAAATGTTTGTAGGAGTCTGTTGCTATTCCTAGTACCATTGTTGCAAATGGTTTGACAGTAGTATATGGTTAAATGTCTTCCTGAGTTCAACTTGTTCCAACCTAAATATCAATTTGTAGCAAAAATGAGAATAATCAACATTGTTGGACTCCAACAGCATTCCTTGCTGCATCAACATGTCATTCCTGTCCTCCAGAGATTGTGGGATTGAGTTTTAAGTGAGCAACTTAATGTTCTAAAAACAAGCAAACAGAATTGAGGCACACCTTTAGAGCTAATCAATATCTAAAAACCTCAACAGGTCCCAACAATCACCTATGGAAGTGATTTTCAAGGAACTAATATTGTAAACTAGAATCTGGTTGGAATTGCTGAGTTGCTACAGCCTCTCCAAAGTCCTGTACCAGTTCCTCACAAGGTTCAAAGTCTGTTTTGACTAAGTCATCTCCAAAATTCAGTATTTTTCAGGCCCTGTTATTCCTCTCTTTCAGCCTTGTTCCTTTATTGTAGTCAGATTAGAAATACTTAGGGTAAGTACACTCATCATGGAGACAAAAAAAACAGCCAATGAGTCTGCTGACAAAAGAAATAATACCAGCCTTTTAATAGCCAATCCAGAAAAGTTGGTGTTAATTTGTTTTGCAGGTAGATGTCAGACACCTTCCCATTTAATTCAATACAAAGCACCATCTGTTGTGCAACTAAATCATGACTTATGGCTTTAAATTCTGGATTTAACCTTGGAAAGGCAAATCATGGCAGGACTCTCCACTTAATGGTAAGGTCCTAGGGAGTGTTGCTGAACAAAGAGACCTTGGAGTGCAGGTTCATAGTTCCTTGAAGGTGGAGTTGCAGGTAGATAGGATAGTGAAGAAGGCGTTTGATATGCTTTCCTTTATTGGTCAGAGCATTAAGTACAGGAGTTGGGAGGTTATGTTGCAGCTGTACAGGATATCAGTTAGGCCACTTTTGGAATATTGTGTATAATTCTGGTCTCCCTCCTATTAGAATGATGTTGTGAAATTTGAAAGGGATCAGAAAAGATTTACTAGGATGTTGCCAGGGTTGGAGGGTTTGAGCTATAGGGAGAGGCTGAATCAGCTGGGGTTGTTTTACCTGGAGCGTCAGAGGCTGAGGGGTTACCTTGCAGAGGTTGAAAAAAATCATGAGGCACATGGATAGGGTAAATAGACAAGGTCTTTCCCCTGGGGTGGGGGAGACCAGAACTAGAGGGCATAGGTTTAGGGTGAGAGGGGAAAGATTTAAAACGGATCTATGGGGCAACTTCTCATGCAAAGTGTGGTGCATATATGGAATGAACTGCCAGAAGAAGTGGTGGAGGCTGGTACAGTTACGACATTTCATCTGATCTCCCTCCTATTAGAATGATGTTGTGAAATTTGAAAGGGATCAGAAAAGATTTATTAGGATGTTGCCAGGGTTGGAGGGTTTGAGCTATAGGGAGAGGCTGAATCAGCTGGGGCTGTTTTACCTGGAGCATCAGAGGCTGAGGAGTTACCTTGCAGAGGTTGAAAAAATCATGAGGCACATGGATTGGGTAAATAGACAAGGTCTTTCCCCTGGGGTGGGGGAGACCAGAACTAGAGGGCATAGGTTTAGGGTGAGAGGGGAAAGATTTAAAACGGATCTATGGGGCAACTTCTCATGCAAAGTGTGGTGCATATATGGAATGAACTGCCAGAAGAAGTGGTGGAGGCTGGTACAGTTACGACATTTCAAATGCATCTGGATGGGTATATGAATAGGGAAGGGTTCAGAGGGATATGGGCCAAGTCTTGGCAAATGGGACTAGATAAATTTAGGATATCTGGTCGGCATGAACGAGTTGGACTGAAGGGTCTGTTTCTATGCTGTACACATCTATGACTATGATCTGATTTCAACTGGGATAATAGTTGGACTAGAAATTAGATTAGATTACTTACAGCGTGGAAACAGGCCCTTCGGCCCAACAAGTCCACACCGACCTGCCGAAGCGCAACCCACCCATACCCCTACACTTACCCCTTCACCTGTGCTGTACACATCTATGACTATGATCTGATTTCAACTGGGATAATAGTTGGACTAGAAATGTAACAAAACATTTCAGATGCAAAAGAAAAATTAAGTCAGCCAATGCTGATTATGGATTGTAACTCTTTTTTAGAGGATTAGGCATGCTGTTATGTGCTTGTAACTCTGCAGATGGCCAAATAGCCCAATAATGTGCACTGACAAAAAGGAATAGCTACAAATGACCGAGCAGAGGGCTACTGCTCCCTCTGGAATAGTGCATGACTTAGTATTTCCTGGAGAGCTAGGGAGAAGAGTGATGTACAGAAAGCAAATAAGTTAAAGGCATTTTTTTCCCATTGTATTATCCATTCAAATGTGTTATCACTTCTGTAAAATCAATATTGTTTTTTGTTGCATGCCATGTCTTAAAGGGACATTGGTAATGTGAAAAAGACACTGACTACTAAAACAGAACCCCATTTGGCCTTTACTGCATTTTATTCCTGCATGTCTCTCACCAGTTTGCCATTTTATTTGATGCAGGAAACCTGATGGTATTATGGTCCACATGCCGCACATCAGTATTCAAGTCTGTCACAAATCGTTTCATCAAAAACCTGGCCTGTGCTGGAATCTGTGCAAGTGTCTTTTGTGTGCCTTTCGATATCATCCTGAGTGCCAGTCCACACTGCTGCTGGTGGATCTACACCCTGCTCTTCTGTAAAATTATCAAATTCTTGCACAAAGTCTTCTGTTCTGTCACTGTTCTCAGCTTTACTGTCATTGCATTGGACAGGTAGGTCCTATCTTATGACTAGACTGCTATAGCATACACTTTGAGCAATTCTCAGTTGTACGTTTTGGCTGCATGACCACAATACTATATCTGAGATCAAATCAATATCTATGGGCAGACCTTTTCTGCTAAGGGTATCCTTAAAACATTGAATTTTAAAGACATTCTTCTGTAGTTACAAACTGGCTTTCCTGATGTTATGTTCTTCATTCTGTTTCTTAAAAACAATGATTTCTCATTAATTGTGGTTTCTGATTGCTGTTAAAATAGATGTGCTATTCTTTGATGCATTATTGTTATAACTAACTAAAAACAAAGGGTACATCGTGAGCAGCTTTGGTCTGTGGTAATTATCAATATGCAGGAAAATAGCCTGGTCAGATAATGTGATGATGTGAAGGTCTTACCATTCCATCATGGAGCCAAAGTGTAGTGGCACCGTGTAGTCATGTGTTATCAGTTATGATGTTGGAGACTCTCGTGTTCGTTTCATCAGATGGCTGACCCAGTCTCTCCTGCTGTTACTGCCTGTCACTGGTGTGTGTTGAAATGATTAAAACTTCTTTGCTGGATTATAATGTGCCTCTGGTTGTAAAGCCTTGGGCTGTGACTCAAATCTGCATCCTCTACCTCAGAGGCTGAAACTCTCCACATTGTGCCATGAGACATCCTCAAATAGGTTGTAAAGAATTAAATTGTGAGTGAATCGCATTAATGCTTTGGGTAGAAATAATTATTAATCAAAAGTTGATTATTCGTGACTACAAGTGCTCATTCGAATTTTGAATTTTTCGCTCCTGTAGTATAATCGGCAGAACTGAATACAATACTTTGGCCATTGCATCAAAAATGAGGGAAATTACAGAATTGCCTGACCATCCTCGGTCACAACATTATCTTGTAAGCCCTCCTTGACTTTTATTATTCTTTACTTGGTACCTCAAGCGTCCTGCCTGAAACATCGACTCTCTTGCTCCTCGATGCTGCCTGACCTGCTGTGCTTTTTCCAGTGCCACACTTTGTCACTTCAATTTGGTACTCATCGGAAACAAAAATATAAAATAGATCTTCACTTTGTCTTTGCAGCAGTGTAACAGTTAAAGCTGTTTCCTGGAAATTTGTTCGCCTGTCTGGTATAATGCACAGACATTTTCCGTGAAGGTTACCTGTGCAGCCATTACATTGTTCGCTTTTCAACAGAGCCAGACAGATTGGCCATCCTGAGCACAGCGTTGCCGTGCTGTATTGTTGATGCTCCTTAATTCAATAAGAATCCTTTCAGGGGAGTCAACCTGCTCCTAATTTTGGTTGATGCAAATGCCTGTCATTCGAATGACAGCCACAGCTCTGATTGATAGAATCACCTTAAGCAGAATGCATGTCAGAGGCATGGATTTCTCCACTGGAAGGCAAAACTATTGAGAAGCCTACACGATCGTGAACTATTAGAGAACAGAATAAGTGGCAATTATTGACGATCCCTTACGCCTTCTTTTGTTTGAGAAGATGATGTGCTATAAGGAAGCAATAACAACAACGTTCCCCAGGCTTCTCCACCAAAGTAAACCCTCTTGACTACATCGTTGTATAAACCTTTACATACAGAATTACTTCGAGTGTTTTCATAATAATTGTTTTGCCCTTTTTTTTGTTTGAAAGGAAATGATGGGAAATAGCTTTAAATTGAGGGGTGATAGATATTGGACAGATGTCAGAGGTAGTTTTCCAAAGTTCCAAAAATTGTGTTCGGGGAATTCTCTAGCCCAAGGTTAGACGTTTCTGTGGCCAGCAGCGAAAAATCAGAATGGTGTGTTGCTTCCCTGGTTCCAGGATCAAGCATGTCTCAGAGAGGGTGCAGAATGTTCTCAATGGGGAGAGGGGCCAGCAAGAGGTCATTGTCCACATTGGAACCAATGACATAAGAGGGGAAAAGGTTGAGATTCTGAAGGGTGATTACAGAAGAGTTAGGCAGGAATTTAAAAAGGAGGTCCTCGAGAGTAGTAATATCTGGAATACTCCTGGTGCTACCTGCTAGTGAGGGCAGGAATAGGAAGATAGAGCAGATGAATGCATGGCTCAGGAGCTGGTGTATGGGAGAAGGATTCACATTTTTGGATCATTGGAGTAGAAGTGATCTGTACTAGAAGAACGGATTGCACTTAAATTGGAAGGAGATTAATATACTGGCAGGGAGATTTGCTAGAGCTGCTCGGGAGGATTTAAACTAGTAAGGGGGGGGCGGGGGACCCAAGGAGATAGTGAGGAAAGAGATCAATCTGAGACTGGTACAGTTGAGAACAGAAGTGAGTCAAACAGTCAGGGCAGGCAGGGACAAGGTAGGACTAATAAATTAAACTGCATTTATTTCAATGCAAGGGGCCTAACAGGGAAGGCAGATGAACTCAGGGCATGGTTCGGAACATGGGACTGGGATATCATAACAATTACGGAAACATGGCTCAGGGATGGGCAGGACTGGCAGCTTAATGTTCCAGGTTACAATGCTACAGGAAGGATAGAAAGGGAGGCAAGAGAGTAGGGGGAGTGGCGTTTTTGATAAGGGATAGCATTACAGCTGTGCTGAGGGAGGATATTCCTGGAAATACATCCAGGGAAGTTATTTGGGTGGAACTGAGAAATAAGAAAGAGATGATCACCTTATTGGGATTGTATTATAGACCACCTAATAGAGGGAAATTGAGAAACAAACTTGTAAGGAGATCTCAGCTATTTGTAAGAATAATTGGGTGGTTACGATAGGGGATTTTAACTTTCCAAACACAGACTGGGACTGCCATAGTGTTAAGGGTTTAGATGGAGAGGAATTTGTTAAGTGTATACAAGAAAAATTTCTGATTCAGTATGTGGATGTACCTACTAGAGAAGGTGCAAAACTTGACCTATTCTTGGGAAGTAAGGCACGGCAGGTGACTGAGTTGTTAGTGGGGGAGCACTTTGCGGCCAGCGACCATAATTCAATTAGATTTAAAACAGTGATGCAAAAACGATGGACCAGATCTAAAAGTTGAAGTTCTAAATTGGAGAAAGGCTAATTTTGACGGTATTAGGCAAGAATTTTCAAAAGCAGATTGGGGGCAGATGTTCGCAGGTAAAGGGACGGCTGAAAAATGGGAAGCCTTCAGGAATGAGATAACGAGAATCCAGAGAAATTATATTCCTGTCAGGGTGAAAGGGAAGGCTGGTAGGTATAAGGAATGCTGGATGACTAGAGAAATTGAGGGTTTGCTTGAGAAAAAGAAGGAAGCATATGTCAGGTATAGACAGGATAGATTGAGTGAATCCTTAGAAGAGTATAAAGGCAGTAGCAGTATACTTAAGAGAGAAATCAGAAGGGCAAAAAGGGGATACGAGATAGCTTTGGCAAATAGAATTAAAGAGAATCCAAAGGGTTTTTACAAATACATTAAGGACAAAAGGGTAACCAGGGAGAGAATAGGCCCCCTCAAAGATCAGCAAGGCGGCCTTTGTGAGGAGCTGCAGAAAATGGGGGAGATACTAAGCGAGAATTTTGCATCAGTATTTACTGTCAAAAAGGATATAGAAGATATAGAAAGTTGCAAAATAGATGGTGACACCTTGCAAAATGTCCATATTACAGAGGAGGAAGTGCTGGATGTCTTAAAACGCATAAATCCCCAGGACCTGATCAGGTGTACCCTAGAACTCTGTGGGAAGCAAGAGAAGTGATTGCTGGGCCTCTTGCTGAGATATTTGTATCATCAATAGTCACAGGTGAGGTGCCGGAAGACTGGAGGTTGGCTAATGTGATGCCACTGTTTAAGAAGGGTGGTAAGGACAAGCCAGGGAAGTACAGACCAGTGAGCCTGATGTTGGTGGTGGGCAAGTTGTTGGAGGGAATCCTGAGGGACAGGATGTACATGTATTTGGAAAGGCAAGGACTGATTAGGGATAGTCAACATGGCTTTGTGCTAATAAAATCATGTCTCACAAACTTGATTGAGTTTTTTGAAGAAGTAACAAAGAGGATTGATGAGGGCAGAGCGGTAGGTGTGATCTATATGGACTTCAGTAAGGCTTTCGTCAAGGTTCCCCATGGAAGACTGATTAGCAAGGTTCGATCTCACGGAATACAGGGAGAACTAGCCATTTGGATACAGAACT